>NW_009951939.1:31370-37752 GCF_000747805.2 Chaetura pelagica
ATCACAACCCCGTGACTCGGGTGAAGGGGGAGGCAGGGGAAGGAGAAAGAAGAGGAAAAAAAAACAAAACTGGAAAAATCACCCACCCAGTGACTCCATCAGATTCGTTTTGGCTGGAAAAGTTATTCAGCGCCGTGGTTCTTGCGCCAGGAGGAAGCTTTCTTCTGGCCCAAGAACAATAAAGGGGTCAGCAGCCTGATCCTCCCTCCTACACCCTTTTCCTTCCATTGTGAGGGGTCTGTGCAAATATCTCAGGCTGCTTCTGCTGGGGCCTGAGGGACCTGAGCCACACATGTGACATTAAAGGGAGACGCTGCAAACTCCATAAATCCTGAGCTACAAAAAGAAAGAAAAAGAAAGAAGAATGAAACTGAAGTCTCTGAGGTGCCCTGTTTTATAGAGTCATGGAATCTTTTAGGTTGGAAAAGCCCTGTAAGATCATCCAGTTCAGCCATTCCCCCAGCCCTGCCAAGGCCACCACTGACTCATGGCCCTCAGCACCACATCTACACGGCTTGGAAACCCCTCCAGGGATGGGGACTCCAGCCCTGCCCTGGGCAGCCTGGGCCAGGGCCTGACAACCCTGGGCAGCAAGAAATGCTGCCCAAGATCCAATCTCAACCTCCCCTGGCACCACTGGAGCCCATTTCCTCTTGTCCCATCCCTTGTTCCTGGGGAGCAGAGCCCAACCCCCCTGGCTCCAACCTCCTCTCAGGCAGTTGCAGAGCCAGCAGGTCTCCCCTCAGCCTCCTTTGCTCCAGGCTGGACACCCCCAGCTCCCTCAGCTGCTCCTCCTCACCCTTGTGCTCCAGACCCTGCCCCAGCTCCCTTGCCCTTCTCTGGACACGCTCCAGCCCCTCCATCTCCTTCTTGTCCTGAGGGGCCCAGACCTGACCCCAGGATTCCAGGTGCCCCCTCCCCAGGGCCCAGCACAGGGGGACCAGCCCTGCCCTGCTCCTGCTGGACACACCAGTGCTGACACAAGCCAGGATGCTGGTGGCCTTCTGGGCCGCCTGGGCACTCACTGGCTCATATTGAACCAGCTATTTCTAGTGTAGTGTTGTTCTTGGAGAAGGCACTAGTGGGTGAGTCTGTCCTCTTACCATGCTTATGTGCTCTTCCATGGTGCCACCACAGCATCTTCCTCAGTATCTGCTCAGCAAGCGGCTAAATCCCCTCAGAGGGCAGGTGAACCCTCATGTCTCTCTAACCCTTGACCTCTTTCGTTTCCCTGGTTGTCCAAGATGGGGTATTTCTGCTGTTCCTGTAATGCATGTACAAAACCTGTGTGCTGGTAGAGTATGATGTCCTGCAAGGATGGGGTTGAAGGAGGCACAGCTGCTTGCCATGCTGTGTTTGCTCCAGGGATTGACCACTATCTGGCAGCACCGAGGTTTTCAAGCTGGCACCTTTGATGATGTGCCTGCTAGTCCCTGGACATGTATCACAGACCATGAACGTCTGAGCCAGCAGCTCTGGGAGGAGAAGGTCTTGGGAAAAGGACTATGGGGTCTGACCCACAGTGGTTTGCCCACCAGTCCTGTCCATCATCAAGGCATCCTGCATCTTCCTGTTGGGGAGGTTGTACATGGACCAGAGAGCTGCTGTGGTTTCTGTGCTGTGTCTTGTGCCTCCAGAACATGCAAACCACATTAGGTTCTGCCACAATGAATAGTGAGCCTTTTCCCAGGTGGCATTTTGCATCTGCCAGGCTAGATACCACCTACTTTCCAAAAGGAGAAGCTGTGACCTTTGATGAGAAGGTGGGACCTGTGACCTTTGATGAGAAGGCAAGTTCAATGCATTAAGCCATGTCGTGCACCGATGACCTGAATCATTTGCCAGAGGGAGAGTGGATGATGCTCATCAAATTGTAGGACCCACCTCTTTTTTTTTTTTTTTTAAACCCAAAACCCAGCAAATAGCATGTGTGACCTCCTCTGCAGTGCTCCAGCTTGGTGGACCTTGGCACCAAGCAGTGAGATGAATCACAACGGTGATGTTGCCATAAGGCAGTTCCTGTCATTACTATCTCCTTGCCGTGTCGATAACACTTTGGTGGTGATGGTCAGGATTTCCTCACCCTCCATAGCTTTCCTGAAGATCAGCTCTGTGAGCGGTGGAGGAAGTAGCCCTTCTGAGATTGCTCCTGGCTCCTGAGAACTGGGTGGCCAACTTCAAACATAAGTGCAACCTGACATGATCCCAAGAGCACGGCAGCGGCTCCTCCTTCTTCTTGTCCACTTTGTCAGCGCGGTTGGGTGTCTACGTGTGGGTTGGTCCTTTCTTCTGCACATGCTCCAAGGGCTGAAGCAAAACCAAATCTTGCTGTGGAAAACTCGTGACACCAGAACCCCCACTAAGGGAGACTGGGGGAAGTTGTCTCATGTCTTGCCTGAAATTTCAAAGGTGTGATGGGAACAAGCGTGAGCAATTCAAGGGCTCACACCCACGTTTCTCAGTGTCACAGTGTTGGGACTACACACACCAGTATGGTCCTTCAGTTGGAAGGAAAGCTATTTTCAGTTCCATTTATAAATGCTTAGACAAACAGATTTGTTATTTAAGCTCATTTGGGTACAAATGGCCTCGTTTGAAGGTAAAAGCAAGCTGGGAGTTCTCTGAGCCTTGATATTATCCTGCTTTTCTCCTGGTGTTGGAGCAGCTTTCAGATCTCTGCTTACAACATCTAGCTCCAGGATTTTGGTGGTGTTTCCAAGCAGCTTAACCATGTAGGTAGTAAGTGAAGATTGGCTATGGTGACCTTGGTGGAAGGCAGGTGAAGTGGGACAGACTTCGGCTTCTTTTGATGCTTTTCCTCATCTAAAAGAGAAATAGTGCCCAGTTGCCCATGGCCAGAGAGGCCACAAAAATACATTGCAAGGAGCTCCAAGCTCCTCAAGCAGGTGTACTTCAGGTTAGAACCTGCTGCATTGCAGGTGGAGCATCTTGACTACTTGAGCATCCTGCTGTTCCTGTCTGAAGTGGAAGTACATCACCTTTTTTGGCTTCGTACTTGCCACATCTTTTCATGGTGCAGTTTACATACAAGCCAGGACTTGAATTTGTTCTGCCAGTCCTCAGCTTCTGAGAGTTGTTGGTTCAGAAAGGACAAGGCTCCAGTGCAGCAGCTGATAGTCCTGGCCTTGTTCTGGGAGGTCTAAGGTCACTTTCTTGACATGAGGTTACATCAAAAGACAAGGTGGTTTTCATTGTTTGGTGTCCTTGCTGTTTGTAGCACAGGCAACTCACATGCTCGTGCCCTGATGGAAAGCACTGGACCATTCAGGAGCAGATGGTACTGGGGCAGAAGATGGTTAGCATTGAGTTGGATGGGGACAGAAAAGGGATGGGAATGGGACTTGACAATGGACCCATGGAAGGTTACCAAGTCTGGTCAGGTTGCTGCTCCTTGATGAAAGCAATCCTGTTTCTGGAGGAACGAACAGCAAATGTCTGTCTTCTGTGCCCACATTTCCAATCTTCTGCTCATCTCTTCTGTCCAGATCTTCTGAGTCTTGCTTGTGCTGCCTGGTTGGAGTGGTTTTCTGTCTGAGCAGATGGTCTTTCACACTGCCAGGCCTGCTCAGGTGCCCACAGCCCCCAAGGTGCTTCCAGGGGTAGATGCAATTGAAATAAATTCAAAAAGCTCATATGAAAGGGCCTGAAAGGAACAAAGGAAAAAAAATTATGCAGGTGTTTGGGGAAGACCTCTAGCCCTTCAGAAACTGTGTGGCCTCGTGTCCTGTTGGGAGCTGCACTTTCCTGTGGGGAGAAACATGATGGTTTCATGGATTTTGTGTTGTTACATGTCTCTTCCTCCAGCGTGAATCATAGAATCCCGGACTGGTTTGGGTTGGAGGGGACCTTAAAGATCACCTAGATCCAACTCCCCTGCATGGGCAGGGACACCTCCCACCAGCCCAGGCTGCTCCAAGCCCCATCCAACCTGCCCTTCAACACTGCCAGGGATGGGGCAGCCACAGCTTCTCTGGGCAACCTGGGCCAGTGTCCACAAACAAGCATTTCAGATCTGAGTGTGTGCGGAGAGTCACGTCCAGGGCTGAGATTCAAGGAGGCTCCTGCCTTGGGAGATAAGGACTTGTGGTTGCTGGGGGTTTCTCCTGGGACTTGAAGGATTCCTTTAAGGAATCTCTCTGTGTTGAGAGCCATGTACAGTAGGAACAGTCATCAGCCTCATCTTACGTGCTCCTTGTCTCACTGGTTAGAAACGTTTCCCCCGTGGAAACCATCAAGAATTTCCGTTATTTCCTTTCCTGAGGCTTTGTTTGGGTGGGGATTTCTGGAAGGTATTTCACAGGCAGGTATGATTGAAGAAAGACACGCTTGGCCTGGAGGCTAGACAAGGTTTCTTTAGAGCCAACCCTTCAGAGTGGTGACAAAACAGAAGCTGTTTGTCGCCTGCTCCGATGGAGGGGACGCCGGGAGAAAAAAAGGGGGGGAGGATCTGATCAGCAGGGAATCATCCCGCTTAAATGCCACACGCCTGGGGTTAAGGGCCTTATCCAGCAAATCCTTGAAATATGTGCTTAATTTTAAGTCCCCCTGACTTCAATCTGTTTACTCTTGTGCTTAAATTTAAGCATGTGCCTAAGTGCTTGGCTGGCTGAGGGCCAAGGCAAATAGCAGACTGAGGAGCAGATTCGCCTCCAGGAAATGTTTTGCTGGACCCATGGGACAGTGGGTGCTGGAGCAGGTCTGGGGTGATGGAAGGGAATGGTGCAGGAAAACTGTAGAGTGTCTCAGATCCATGAGGTTATTTGGTATTGGAGACTACAGAGCTGTGCCTGTGCTTACCTTCTGGAGTGCATTGTAATTGTGTAGTCATGAAACAGGTACCTGAATTTCAGGGTCTGCATTTCACTCCTCTGAAGGCATTAGCCTGACAGGTAACCTTCTGTATGGCACAAGCACAGTCTTGGGCGAAAAAAAATCCCATTTCTGCCTCTTAATTGACAAGGAAGAATGTTTATGGGGGGGAAAAACAGCTATGATTTCCTCCTCATCATGAGAGATGATACCACCTAAGAAATCTACATAGGAATTTGCGTGGCTGCATTAGCACTTACAACAAAAAGAACTCCTGCATTAGCACAAGCTTTTCTAAATGGCTTTATCTTTGTCTTTCCTCTTCCAGGCTAATTCCTGAAAGCCTGCTTTTAATCCCCCTTTTGCTCCTCCAGCCTGGACTTCTTAGAATGGCAAAATTGTTTGGTTGAGGCTTTTTTTTTTCCTTTGTTTTGAATTGATGAAATGCAGCACTTCAACCTAAGAACTGGAGCCTTGGCAGGCATGAAAATGAAAAGCCACCAGCAGAAAACAAGGTCTGTGTTCTTTCCAAAACACCACTACTAGGGGTTAAGGGAAATGTGCAGCTGGAACAAATAGAGCTCTCCTCTTAACTTCCTCAATAACCGTGCCGGGGGAGAGGGCAGTTGCCAGACGAAGGAAGCGTGGTTAGCCATTGAGTCTGAATGCAGCTACATTTCCACCTCAGACCTATGGAATTTATATTAACCTCTAGCTTTTCTTAGCTGGTGGCATTTTTTTTTTCTTTCAATTTATTATTATTAATTTTTTTAATTTTTTTTTTTGCACGAGGAAGAGCCTCCCTCTTGTTGCTTTGCTTTGTCAGAGGCAATGGTTTCTGCTCCTCGCACCGCGTTCTCGCTGGCGAAAGGGCCGCGGGTGTTGAATGAAGAGGTTTATGGGCTTGATAAAGGGGAGAAAGGCTGAGGCTACCAAGCTTGGAGATGTTTGATGACTTGGTCAACATGGGCTTCTGATGAGGGAGGTGATCTGGGGAAGGGCAGGACTGAGGCATGCCAGCTCTCCAGGTTGTCTCCAATCCCAGCGGAGGTGCAGGCAGGAGGAAGAAACTCATGTGCCTTTAGCATCTTGTACATCACAGAATCACAGAGGGAGTAGTTCCAGTTCAAAAACACCTTTAGGACCATCCTGTCCAACCACTCCCCCAGCCCTGCCAAGGCCACCCCTGCCCCATGTCCCTCAGCTCCACATCTACACGGCTTGGAAACCCCTCCAGGGATGGGGACTCCAGCCCTGCCCTGGGCAGCCTGGGCCAGGGCCTGACAACCCTGGCCAGCAAGAAATGCTGCCCAACATCCCATCTCAGCCTCCCCTGGCACCACTGCAGCCCATTTCCTCTTGTCCCATCCCTTGTTCCTGGGGAGCAGAGCCCGACCCCCCTGGCTCCAACCTCCTCTCAGGCAGCTGCAGAGCCAGAAGGTCTCCCCTCAGCCTCCTTTGCTCCAGCCTGGACACCCCCAGCTCCCTCAGCTGCTCCTCCTCACCCTTGTGCTCCAGACCCTGCCCCAGCTCCCTTGCCCTTCTCTGGACA
>NW_009951939.1:40167-60400 GCF_000747805.2 Chaetura pelagica
GTTTGTCGCCTGCTCCGATGGAGGGGACGTCGGGGAAAAAGGGGAGGGAGGAGCTGATCAGCAGGGAATCATCCCACTTAAACACTGCACACCGGGGTTAAGGGCCTTATCCAGCAAATCCTTGATATATGTGCTTAATTTTAAGTCCCCCTGACTTCAATCTGTTTACTCTTGTGCTTAAATTTAAGCATGTGCCTAAGTGCTTGGCTGGCTGAGGGCCAAGGCAAATAGCAGACTGAGGAGCAGATTCGCCTCCAGGAAATGTTTTGCTGGACCCATGGGACAGTGGGTGCTGGAGCAGGTCTGGGGTGATGGAAGGGAATGGTGCAGGAAAACTGTAGAGTGTCTCAGATCCATGAGGTTATTTGGTATTGGAGACTACAGAGCTGTGCCTGTGCTTACCTTCTGGAGTGCATTGTAATTGTGTAGTCATGAAACAGGTACCTGAATTTCAGGGTCTGCATTTCACTCCTCTGAAGGCATTAGCCTGACAGGTAACCTTCTGTATGGCACAAGCACAGTCTTGGGCGAAAAAAAATCCCATTTCTGCCTCTTAATTGACAAGGAAGAATGTTTATGGGGGGGAAAAACAGCTATGATTTCCTCCTCATCATGAGAGATGATACCACCTAAGAAATCTACATAGGAATTTGCGTGGCTGCATTAGCACTTACAACAAAAAGAACTCCTGCATTAGCACAAGCTTTTCTAAATGGCTTTATCTTTGTCTTTCCTCTTCCAGGCTAATTCCTGAAAGCCTGCTTTTAATCCCCCTTTTGCTCCTCCAGCCTGGACTTCTTAGAATGGCAAAATTGTTTGGTTGAGGCTTTTTTTTTTCCTTTGTTTTGAATTGATGAAATGCAGCACTTCAACCTAAGAACTGGAGCCTTGGCAGGCATGAAAATGAAAAGCCACTAGCAGAAAACAAGGTCTGTGTTCTTTCCAAAACACCACTACTAGGGGTTAAGGGAAATGTGCAGCTGGAACAAATAGAGCTCTCCTCTTAACTTCCTCAATAACTGTGCCGGGGGAGAGGGCAGTTGCCAGACGAAGGAAGCGTGGTTAGCCATTGAGTCTGAATGCAGCTACATTTCCACCTCAGACCTATGGAATTTATATTAACCTCTAGCTTTTCTTAGCTGGTGGCATTTTTTTTTTCTTTCAATTTATTATTATTAATTTTTTTAATTTTTTTTTTTGCACGAGGAAGAGCCTCCCTCTTGTTGCTTTGCTTTGTCAGAGGCAATGGTTTCTGCTCCTCGCACCGCGTTCTCGCTGGCGAAAGGGCCGCGGGTGTTGAATGAAGAGGTTTATGGGCTTGATAAAGGGGAGAAAGGCTGAGGCTACCAAGCTTGGAGATGTTTGATGACTTGGTCAACATGGGCTTCTGATGAGGGAGGTGATCTGGGGAAGGGCAGGACTGAGGCATGCCAGCTCTCCAGGTTGTCTCCAATCCCAGCGGAGGTGCAGGCAGGAGGAAGAAACTCATGTGCCTTTAGCATCTTGTACATCACAGAATCACAGAGGGAGCAGTTCCAGTTCAAAAACAGCCAAGCATGGAGATATTTGATGAATTGGTCAACATGGGTTTCTGATGAGGTGATCTGGGGAAGGGCAGGATTGAGGCATGCCAGCTCTCTGGGTTGTCTCCAATCCCAGTGGAGATGCAGGCAGGAGGAAGAACCCCATGTGCCTTTAGCATCTTGTACATCACAGAATCACAGAGGGAGTAGTTCTGATTCAGAAACACCTTTAAGACCATCCAGTTCAGCCATTCCCCCAGCCCTGCCAAGGCCACCACTGACCCATGGCCCTCAGCACCACATCTACATGGCTTGGAAACCCCTCCAGGGATGGGGACTCCAGCCCTGCCCTGGGCAGCCTGGGCCAGGGCCTGACAACCCTGGCCAGCAAGAAATGCTGCCCAACATCCCAGCTCAGCCTCCCCTGGCACCACTGCAGCCCATTTCCTCTTGTCCCATCCCTTGTTCCTGGGGAGCAGAGCCCGACCCCCCTGGCTCCAACCTCCTCTCAGGCAGCTGCAGAGCCAGAAGGTCTCCCCTCAGCCTCCTTTGCTCCAGCCTGGACACCCCCAGCTCCCTCAGCTGCTCCTCCTCACCCTTGTGCTCCAGACCCTGCCCCAGCTCCCTTGCCCTTCTCTGGACACGCTCCAGCCCCTCCATCTCCTTCTTGTCCTGAGGGGCCAGACCTGACCCCAGGATTCCAGGTGCCCCCTCCCCAGGGCCCAGCACAGGGGGACCAGCCCTGCCCTGCTCCTGCTGGACACACCAGTGCTGACACAAGCCAGGATGCTGGTGGCCTTCTGGGCCACCTGAGCACACACTGGCTCATGTTCAGCTGTTTTCAACCAACAAACACCCCCAGGTCCTTTTCCTCTGGGCACTTTCAAGCCACTCTTACCCAAGCCATATGTACAAGTCTTTGCAGTGGGCAAGGAGCAGTGGGCAAGTGAAGAAGTCTAAAAGCACTTTCAGGAAGGTGCTTGGCTGCATAATTTAAGCTATAGGGTGATCATTAGAAGAGCTACCCGATGAACAAGGAGGGGAACATGGCAGACCTCATTTTGCATCCCAGGGCTGCCATAGAGTCCCTGCATGACCTCAGAGCCACCATGGAGGTGTAACCTTTAGGTATCTGTAGGATAATTATGGATGCAGTACTGATGGTGGTGGGCAGGGATCCTGGATGGACAAGGGGCCTGGTTGAACCAACACAGGTGATCTGCTGGTTGCCAAAATTCCTTTCTCTCTTTGGTAGCAAGCAGTCTGACAGCCATCTCTGAATTGATCTTTGGTGACCACTGTCTTAGATCCTTCCCTGCTTCTGATTCTGAATCCATCACACAGGCACAGTCTTGCTAACAAGAAAGGCACCAAGGAAAGGAGAAAGGAGCTAAAAACCCCTAGTGAGGAGAGTCAGTGTGACCCAAGACATCCCAGTAAGCAAGGACTTTGATGCTGATTGCTTGGTACATCAAAATATCCAGGAGCTGAGTTGGTATATGATGGTTATTCTTTGTCCCTTCTTGGTTTTGATGAAACACCTGAAGGTCTGTCCTCTATGAAAAGAATTGAAGGGTCTTTACCCAGCTCGTGGTAGTCATCATAAAAGCAGCCATAGCTCCTGCTTTCATGAACTGGCAGGAAGGCTGATGTTTTAGCAATGCCTGTGTCTTGGAAGTTGTCATGCTAGAGGTTCAGCTTTTGTAGGACACAGGAGAGAAGATATGGCCACCTCACTGCCTGTCCTGTAGCAACTTCTGGATTTTAAAAAAAGCAGCTTTTTAGGGAAGTTTTTTTTGGAGGGGGAGTGGAAATTTCAGATCCATTTCCACAGGTCACATTTGGTGACTGCCTTAAAACCAGCTACCAAGTTGCTTTTCTTACTCCTTCTCATTTTATCTTTCGAAGAAGTCCATGGCTCTCAGAGGTCTATCCATGGCAGGGAGTTGGACCTAGATGATCCTGAAGGTCCCAACCCAAACTAGGCTCTGATTCTATAATGGGGAGGTGTCGAGGGTGGTCAGTGAACAAAGGGTCCTCTTGCCATCTCACCTGCCTGTTTCATCTCAACTGGAGAGCTATGGTCAGATGGCACATCAAGACTCCCAACTCAAAGGTGATGGGCTTTGAAGGGGATGAGAAACAAGGAAAAACAGACTGAGGAACATGAAAAATAGAGAGGAAAAGTATACTTGAAAGAGCTGCAAGGTCTCAGAGGGACTGAAATACCTCCAGTTACACATGTTCCCGTAGCAACCTCCTAACACTGGAAGTCCCAGCTACAGTAATTCCTCCCAAAACTAACCCCAGCAAAATGTAGGAAAAGTTTTTCAGAGCAGGGAATGCTGCCTTTTCTCAGGATGAACTTGGGCTACCTGGATAGACCCCAAACGAAATACCAACTGTGGTGCCTCCTGATTCTAAAGTGATGTAGGTGGTGTTTCTTCCCAAAATTAGCTGAAAAAAACCCTCCACCTCTCTTTTCCAGGGAAAAACAAACCCAGGTCACCAATCCTATTTATTCTTATGCTTTTCAAATATTCTGCATTTCAGGACTCAAAACTGGGGGTTATATTTTTATTGATGCAGTACTGATGGTGGTGGGCAGGGATCCTGGATGGACAAGGGACCTGGTTGAACCAACACAGGTGATCTGCTGGTTGCCAAAATTCCTTTCTCTCTTTGGTAGCAAGCAGTCTGACAGCCATCTCTGAATTGATCTTTGGTGACCACTGTCTTAGATCCTTCCCTGCTTCTGATTCTGAATCCATCACACAGGCACAGTCTTGCTAACAAGAAAGGCACCAAGGAAAGGAGAAAGGAGCTAAAAACCCCTAGTGAGGAGAGTCAGTGTGACCCAAGACATCCCAGTAAGCAAGGACTTTGATGCTGATTGCTTGGTACATCAAAATATCCAGGAGCTGAGTTGGTATATGATGGTTATTCTTTGTCCCTTCTTGGTTTTGATGAAACACCTGAAGGTCTGTCCTCTATGAAAAGAATTGAAGGGTCTTTACCCAGCTCGTGGTAGTCATCATAAAAGCAGCCATAGCTCCTGCTTTCATGAACTGGCAGGGAGGCTGATGTTTTAGCAATGCCTGTGTCTTGGAAGTTGTCATGCTAGAGGTTCAGCTTTTGTAGGACACAGGAGAGAAGATATGGCCACCTCACTGCCTGTCCTGTAGCAACTTCTGGATTTTAAAAAAAGCAGCTTTTTAGGGAAGTTTTTTTTGGAGGGGGAGTGGAAATTTCAGATCCATTTCCACAGGTCACATTTGGTGACTGCCTTAAAACCAGCTACCAAGTTGCTTTTCTTACTCCTTCTCATTTTATCTTTCGAAGAAGTCCATGGCTCTCAGAGGTCTATCCATGGCAGGGAGTTGGACCTAGATGATCCTGAAGGTCCCAACCCAAACTAGGCTCTGATTCTATAATGGGGAGGTGTCGAGGGTGGTCAGTGAACAAAGGGTCCTCTTGCCATCTCACCTGCCTGTTTCATCTCAACTGGAGAGCTATGGTCAGATGGCACATCAAGACTCCCAACTCAAAGGTGATGGGCTTTGAAGGGGATGAGAAACAAGGAAAAACAGACTGAGGAACATGAAAAATAGAGAGGAAAAGTATACTTGAAAGAGCTGCAAGGTCTCAGAGGGACTGAAATACCTCCAGTTACACATGTTCCCGTAGCAACCTCCTAACACTGGAAGTCCCAGCTACAGTAATTCCTCCCAAAACTAACCCCAGCAAAATGTAGGAAAAGTTTTTCAGAGCAGGGAATGCTGCCTTTTCTCAGGATGAACTTGGGCTACCTGGATAGACCCCAAACGAAATACCAACTGTGGTGCCTCCTGATTCTAAAGTGATGTAGGTGGTGTTTCTTCCCAAAATTAGCTGAAAAAAAAACCCCACCTCTCTTTTCCAGGGAAAAGCAAACCCAGGTCACCAAGCCTATTTATTCTCATGCTTTTCAAATATTCTGCATTTCAGGACTCAAAACTGGGGGTTATATTTTTATTGATTTATTAAATGTATTTCTTTATGGCTGGGATGCTTTACTGCTGACATGAAGGTTTTGTTTTTAAGCCTGGCCAGGCTAGAGGAAAGACATACAAATAAACAATCAACCTAAACAACACTAAAATAACATCAGTTAGAACAATTAGAGTTACTATTGTTCCCATTTTTGCTCCAACATGGGAAAAAAAACACAACAAAAACCCTCCATTTCCTAACTCAGCTCAGCACTGATTCTGAATTTGTGGATCCTTGTAACAAAAGGGGGTTTCTTTTGTCTGTTATTTATACTCTTCCTATGGCACCGTGTGTCTGGAGCAGAATCACCAAGGCTGGAAAAGACCTTTCAGACCATCAAGTCCAACTTATGACCAACACTCCCACATCTCCAGACCATGGCACCAAGTGCCACCTCCAGCCTTCCCTTGAACACCTCCAGGGATGGTGCCTCCACCCCTGCCCTGGGCAGTCCATCCCAATGTCTGATCACCCTTTCCATGGAAGTACTTCCTGATATCCAACCTAACCCTCCCCTGGAGCAGCTTCAGGCCAGGCCCTCTTGTCTTGTTGCCAGTTGCCTGGAAAAAGAGCCCAACTCCACCTGACTCCAACCTCCCTTCAGGGAGTTGTAGAGAGGGAGAAGGTCCCCCCTGAATCACCTCTTCTCCAGGCTGAACAAGCCCAGCTCCCTCAGCCCATCCCTACAAGACTTCCCCTCTAGTCCCTTCACCAGCCTTGTTGTCTCCTCTGGACCTGCCCCAGCACCTCAAGGTCCTTCTTGCAGTGAGGGGCCCAGAACTGGACACAGGGCTCACCAGGGCTGAGCACAGGGGGAGAATCACCTCCCTGCTCCTGCTGGGCACAGAATTCCTGATACAAGCCAGGATGCCCTTGGCCTCCTGGGCCACCTGGGCATACTGCTGGCTCCTGTTCAACCAGATGTCAACCAGTGCTCCCAGTCCCCTCTCTGCTGGACTGCTCTCCAGCCACTCTTCCCCCAGCCTGTAGCTCTGGGGATTGTGGGCCAAGTGCAGGACTCTGTACTTTGTCTTGTTGAATTTCATGCCATTGTTCTCAGCCCATCAACCCAGCCTGTCCAGGTCCTCCTGCAGCTTCTTCCTACCTTCCAGCAGATCAACACTTAGGTGTCATCTGCGAACTTACAGGTGGGCAGCCTGTCTTCATCTTGGTGGCCTTGGTGGCACTGGTTGGGTTTTTTCTTCCTGCTCAGAGTGGTTGTGCTCATGTGCACGGGAGGGTTTGCAGAGGCAGCTCCTCCTCGGAGACTTTGTCCTGGATTTTCAAGTTCTATTATCTCAGAATTATGCATCATTCAGGAGCTGTGAGGCCAAGAGTTAAAAATAGAGCCCGGAAAACTTGCTGTGAGTAATCAGCAGAAAGCACTGAGGTAGATTCAGGGTACGTTTCACTTGGGATGCTTTACCTAATTACTCTAATGCTTTAATTGCATTTACATCCTTCACCCCGCGTGGGGAGTTTCATGCTGAGTTGTTCTAGTGTCTTCTGTTTCATCCTGGAGCTCCTGTGGAGGGGTGAGGTGGGACAGCTTAGCTGCCACCAAGTTGTGCCACTTTAAATGCTCTTCTAAATGGGAAGGGTCTACATGATGGTTCTTTGGGTCTGGGCCTGTATGTGTAGAGTCTAGAATTGATTAAAGCATCCACCATTTGGTGAGAAGGAGATGTGCAGAGCAGCAGTGACACTCAGCAAGTGGGACTTCAGGAGGTCAGGGAATCATGGAATCATGGAATGCTTTGGGTTGGAAGGGACCTTCAAGATCATCCAGATCCAACCCCCCTGCACAGGCAGGGACACCTCCCACCAGCCCAGGTTGCTCCAAGCCCCATCCAACCTGCCCTTCAACACTGCCAGGGATGGGGCAGCCACAGCTTCCCTGGGCAACCTGGGCCAGGGTCTCACCACCCTCACACCAAAGAATTTCCTCCTCATGTCTCACCTCAATCTCCCCTCTTCCAGTTTTAATCCATTCCCCCTCATCCCATCCCTCCCTGCCCTTGTCCCAAGCCCCTCCCCAGCTTTCCTGAAGCCCCTTCAGGCACTGGAAGCTGCTCTAAGGTCTCCCTGGAGCCTTCTCTTCTCCAGGCTGAACACCCCAACTCTCCCAGCCTGGCTCCAGAGCAGAGCTGCTCCTATGTAGTGCTGGTGGATTTAATGGTGACTAAAGAGTGGTGTTTAGCTGATCACCATCATGGCCATCATTTCTCTGTGCCCCTGCCCAAAGAGTCTTCTTTGAGGTGTCCATCCTCAAAGCTGCAGCATTCAGTCTTTGCTGGCCATGTACAATTTAGGGTGCACTCCCCGAAGATGCAGTTAAATCAGGAAATCCTCCAAACTGGCAACATCTCCCAAGAAATAACTTCCTATGTCTCTTCTTGGAGGCTTTGCTTTCTATTCCATTGATGTTGAGGTTGGATATTAGGAAGAAATTCTTCACTCTAAGAGTGATGATGAGCTGGAATGGGCTTCCCAGGGAGGTTGTTGATGCCCCATCCCTGGAGATTTTTAAGGCCAGGTTGGAGGAGGTTTTGTGCAACCTGGTCTGGTGGTTCCCTGCTCATGGCAGGGGGGTTGGAACTTGATGATCTTTGAGGTCCCTTCCAACCTTAATGATTCTATGATTATTATAATCTCCTTCCAGGAAAAACAAATAGCTTGAATTTGAAGGAACAGATTTATCACTTCAATTTGAAACGAAGAGGAAGTCATTTCTTGGTGGCTTCCTGACATTGTTTGCTATTCTTCCATGGATTCCAAAGCAGGTCAAGGCTTTGGTTTTTGTCTCAGCCCTCTCCTTGTGAGAGGTAAAAAATTCCCCTAATGTAAAAGAGGAGAGTGAGTGGTCGACCAGTGCTGTGGGAGTTCCTGGAAGGGGAAGAGGTAACAGCAAGTGTCTCTGCTGAAAGTGCTCACAGAACTTCTATGTCTTGGGTCCTGCTCTTGGGTCACAACAACACAAGGCAACATTCCAGGCTTGGGGAAGAGTGGTTGGAAAGTGTCCAGAGTAAAGGACCTGGGTGTGCTGGGCAGTGGTGGCTGAATATGAGCCACTGAGAGCCCAGGTGGCCCAGAAGGCCACCAGCATCCTGGCTTGTGTCAGCACTGGTGTGTCCAGCAGGAGCAGGGCAGGGCTGGTCCCCCTGTGCTGGGCCCTGGGGAGGGGGCACCTGGAATCCTGGGGGCAGGTCTGGGCCCCTCAGGACAAGAAGGAGATGGAGGGGCTGGAGCATGACCAGAGAAGGGCAAGGGAGCTGGGGCAGGGTCTGGAGCACAAGGGTGAGGAGGAGCAGCTGAGGGAGCTGGGGGTGTCCAGGCTGGAGCAAAGGAGGCTGAGGGGAGACCTTCTGGCTCTGCAGCTGCCTGAGAGGAGGTTGGAGCCAGGGGGGGCGGGCTCTGCTCCCCAGGAACAAGGGATGGGACAAGAGGAGATGGGCTGCAGTGGTGCCAGGGGAGGCTGAGATGGGATGTTGGGCAGCATTTCTTGCTGGCCATGGTTGTGAGGCCCTGGCCCAGGCTGCCCAGGGCAGGGCTGGAGTCCCCATCCCTGGAGGGGTTTCCAAGCCGTGTAGATGTGGTGCTGAGGGACATGGGGCAGGGGTGGCCTTGGCAGGGCTGGGGGAATGGCTAGACTGGATGGTCTAAAAGGTCTTTTCCAACCACAACAATTCCATGATCTGTGATTCTCTGTCTGCAGCTCTTTGCTGTCCCAGGCTTTCCTGCCATACACAATCCATCCTGTAGAGAGATGAAGGCCTTACATAACGCAGGGTGTCACAAGTCACTGGGTGGTTTCTGCAGTTCATTTCTGGAACCACAATAGATGTGTTTTTACAGTCCCTCCAACCTTGGTATTTCTGTTGTTGCCTTGGCACAGGCAGCTGGGGCATCTTCAGGGCTGTCATGCAACCAGCCCCACTGCCCAGAAAATAAATCCCACCCTGAACTTTGCTTGCCATAAAACTGAGTGAAACTACAGGCCTAATAACCTGTTTGTTCAGTTCATGCCTTCTGCAACCATTTGTTTAAGATAAGCAAGGGTGGAGATGTTTCTTGAGGGCACAAAAGGCTCTTGAGATAAAGCTCCTGTAGTGATATGGTTGGATTTTTCCATCAGTCCAGTTGCTTTTCTCAACCTTTCCTTGGTTCTTGGGGTTTCCTCGTTTGGCATCTTTGCCTCCTTGACCATGACCATCCTTAACCTCCTTGACCATGACCATGGGCTGGAAGCATTTCTACTGCACAAGGAATTTCTACTGAAGAGGCTGAATGAGTGGGTGTGAGTGAAGACTATCACTTTGTGGAGTGAGGTTTTACATCTGAAAGTCAGGCTTTATTAGACATGCAGGCCATGAGGATGAAACAATGAACCCCAAACTCTCATAGGCCCTAGGGTCTTCATGAAACATCCATTAATTTGGCCACCCCAGGCAACAGTTGCCCTTGAGATGTGGAGAAGCAGAGGGGAAGGAAGGTGCAGGTTGGTCTGAAGCAAAGGAGAAGGAAGGAAGGTGCAAGCTGGTCCCAAATAGGACATCCCTTTTTTAAGACAGTTGTGGTCAGAGTCTGAAAGAGTCCCTGGGATTTGATACCTAAGGGTGATCATGGAAGGACCAACATCAGCAAAACCCCCCACCTTGTTTCTTCTTGTCTCCTTGTGATTTGCTCTGTGATTTTACCATCAGCAGTAAAAGAGGCAAAGCTGGTGCCTCCCTCCAGCTTCTGCTGATGTTGCTGCAGAAGAAACGTGAGGAAAACAACAGCAAAGCTACTGCTTGGAGCAGAGGAGCTCTAAAAACCAACCATTTCCCTCCTCTGATCCTGCCCATCTTCCTGGTGTCCCTCCCAGGCCAGTGTCCTGCAGGTCACTGGGCTGAGATGTGGGGTGGCCCAGGAGAGGGATGTTGCTGGGGAAGGGGCAGGTCTGGGTGTGAGGAGATGTGAAGGTTCTTGGGTTCCTGCAGATTGCCAACAAGATCTTGAAAGCTTTTGCTTTGTTCATTCTTTCCACTTTGATGTAAATGGATCCAGGGCAGAGGAGATGCCAGCTTTCTGGTTTCTCATGGGCAGGTGGACAGGGTTGAGGGTTGGGCAGACATCTTCATTAAGAAGGTAAAGTACAAAAAGTGGGCACCAAACCTGCTCCCCATCTGTTTGTAAGATGGCAGAATTCCCTTGGTGTTTGCTGGCTGGCCATGTGACAGTCACCTCAGCTTCCCTTCTCCAGGGGGTGCTTTCCCTGAAACATCTGAACATCAATATGGACATCACAACATCTCAAGGGGACTGGCCTGGGATCACTCCTGAATGTTCCTTCTTTTCCAGAGTTCTCAGCCTACATGTTTATGATTTCAACTTGACATCCATGTACATGCATTAGAAGTCCCATGGGCTTCTCAGGTTCTGCTACAAGCTTCCCACCATGAAAACCACAGAGAATTTTGCTCCCAAAATTGAAAATTACCCCTCTTGGGGATCCTTCCTGAGACCGTGGGCTCCCTGTTCTTTGCTTTTCCCACACCCCTGACTTCCACAACCCACAGCATGGAAATGGTGGTTTGTTATCTTCTCCTTCAGACATCTGTGAATAAGTATCAAAATCAAACCAGTGTGGGAGGGAGACCAAAGGTGATCTTGCTGCCCAGTGAGAAGTTGCAAACCTGCATATGAAAACCATGAACACCTGGGCTTGATGGTGTCTTCTGGCCCAAGCAGGAGCAAGGACCATCTTTCTTGTGTGAGTCTTCTTGTAGACCCATTGTGGAGCAGAGGGTGGTCTTCTGCCTTGCAAGCCATTCCCTTTAGGCTCTGCACAACGGTTTTAGCTTCATAAAGAGTTTATCCACTGAGAAATGGAAGAGCTACAATTCAGATCCACGTTGTCCTCAGCGAGCCAGCTCTACTGAAGGCACTTCCATTCCATTCCTGCATGGCGACAAACTCAAGAGCCATGTCATCAAGGCCCACAAAATAGTCACGGTTGGAAAGGACCTCTGAGATCACTGAGTCCAACCATGAAGTCCTCACAGTGCCCTTGGGACTCTGATGTGTCTGCACCCACTCGTCACCCTCAGTCTTCTCCAGCCATTCTGCTCTTCTTGCAAGTTGCTGATGTTTCCTTTTACATCAGTTTCCTGCACACACACACACACAAACCCAAAGAGTCAGCTTGTCTCCCTTCCAAATTTAGCTCTGTTGAGGCACCAAAATAGACAAGAGGAGGGACTGGTTTTTTTTCTAAAACATTGTCTCATGGCTAGGACTGAGGAAGGGAACTGCACAGCATGGAGAAAGGAGATGCTTGAGTTTCCTGATGGAAACATGAAGATCTCCTCTGTTCAGGCCCAGGCAGTGTCCAGGCGTGCTCCTTGGATTAGGAGCCTTATTCCCATTTAATGAATCCATCTCTCCTGCTGGTGGTGGGAGAGGTCTGAGGAAGCACAGGGATGCTCTGCAAGGAGGGCATAAAACCATAGAATGTATTTGCTTTGACTTCTAAAAGTCATCTAGTCCAACCCCCCTACAAGAAGCAGGGACATGTCACACTAGACCAGGCTGCTCCAAGCCCCATCCAACCTGCCCTTCAACACTGCCAGGGATGGGGCAGCCACAGCTTCTCTGGGCAACCTGGGCCAGGGTCTCACCACCCTCACACCAAAGAATTTCCTCCTCATGTCTCACCTCAATCTCCCCTCTTCCAGTTTTAATCCATCCCCCTCATCCTATCCCTCCCTGCCCTTGTCCCAAGCCCCTCCCCAGCTTTCCTGGAGCCCCTTCAGGCACTGGAAGCTGCTCTAAGGTCTCCCTGGAGCCCTCTCTTCTCCAGGCTGAACACCCCAACTCTCCCAGCCTGGCTCCAGAGCAGAGCTGCTCCAGCCCTCCCAGCATCTTTGCGTCCCTCCTCTGGACTCTCTTCAACAGTTCCATGTCCTTCCTGTGCTGGGGACTCCCAACACCCAGCAGAGCACCACCATCCCTAAGAGCAGAAAGGCAGCTCTGGAGGTGTTGATGAAAGCTGAGGAGATCACTTCTTGAGCTCCTTGTGTTCTGCAGAGGTAGTTTCATTTTGCCAGAGTGATTAGATTTGCACGTGTGTGTCTGCAAGGCAGCTTCATTTCCCAAAATTACTCCAGGGTTTATCCAGCCTTGGTAGTACAACATTTGCAAACAGTCTCGCTAAGTATTGTCCTATTTTTAGGTTGATTTCCTCAACCACCAAGGCTGATGGGATTGGGCTGCCTGAGGCTGCTCCCTCCCTTCCTTTTCTCATTTACTTTGGTAGCCATTGGCCAAGTTCAAGCAAGTTTTCAGAGGAACAGAGATCTTGCAGATATGAAGCTCCTGCTACGCCTTCAGTGAAAGTGAGTGATGGGGAAGATCAGTGGTGAGGAAGACACAAACCACAACTCAGAGTAATGGAGAAGGTTCAGTATGATTTTGAAGGTATTAGATATCAAAGATGCCACAGAGAATTAACCATGAGATGTCTGGCTGCTGGAGAAGCCCAGGTCAGACCTGGTTAACTAGGTGGTGACCCAACTATAGACCCAGGAGAGCAAGTTGCCAGCTTCCCTACTCCCAAATTCCCTCTTAGTAGTAAGAGGTAGTTTGGAAGTACCCATCTTATTACCCCCAAAGATGTGTTTGAATGGTGAGGTGACATGTGGTGAGCATGAAGAGAGCTCTTTCTGGTGCTGGGTGCAGGGAGGTGAGCAGAGGACAGCATGGATTGCTGAGCAGAACCTGACTTGATGAGCAGATCTGCAGGAAAGCTGAAGCACCTTCATCTAATGAAGACCTTACCCTTGCTATGAGGAATCATGTAGGATACTGTGGCACCCCTGGGTGTTGAGTGTTTTAGTGAGAGAGAAGGCGAATTTGGTCACCAAGAGTGGGGTGCTACCCCTGAACATGCTTTCTGAAGCCATATGGTCATGGCACACCTGATTTTCCCTGGAAGAACGTGAAGTGAAGAAGAAAGTGAGAAGGGAAAATACCTTCTCAAGAAGAACACTTCAGGACTGCAGCCAAAGCAAGGTTCAAATGGGGACATGCAAACTAGCAGCAGGACTTACCCAGAGGCTTGGGTTCGGTGAGTTCCTTATTGCTTGAAGGCTCGAAGAGCAAAGGTCTTTTGGTCACAATAAACCCTGCTGCTGTTGGACTCAAGGATGCCTTCTCTGCTCTGCAAGCCTAAATTCATCCCCATCCCTGGCAACTTTTCTCCTCCCTTACATCTTTTGAACTCAAAATACGATCATCTCAGTAACTGCTACTAAAATTAGCTGTCATTTTTAAGGCTCTTCCCATGGAGACAGAGAAGGACTTTTGTTGTAAGTCACTGTGTTATGTTGTCATGCCAATGGGACAAAGCTGCTGCTGGAGGAGACATGTTCCCACCCAGCCCTTGTCCTTGCCCAGGCTCCTCTCTCGTGGCCTCCTGACTCCTGGTGATTCACCAGCAGTGGCTGGAGCTCTGAGGTTAAGATTGATGGAAATAAAAGAAGCTGCTTTTATAGGGTTTTTATTGCCAGCCTGGGAAGTACAATGGAGCAGAAATAAAAATCATGATGGTTGTGACAGCTCTGCAGTCCATGGACTCCAGAGTCCCTGGAAAACAAACAATACTTTGCACTTCCAGAGCTCCTTTCATCCAGGAACCTCAGAGCTCTTTGCTCACAATAATGGAGTCTCCAATGCCCATAGTAGGATGGTAAATAAAACATGATGGACATTGGCACCTTCAGTGGAGAGAGCACAAGGCAGCAGGTTGAGTTACACAAAACTCATCCACAGGTGTGACCAGGGCAAAGCATTTCATGTCCTGCTTATGTCAGTTGGTTCCCTTTGGTGGATCCCACCCATCCCTTCCCCAGGGGTGGCACATGTTGACTGGGTTGCAGTGGGCAGGCACAGCGAGGTGCTCCTGGCAGTCTTTGAATCCCAGACTGGTTTGGGTTGGAAGGGACCTTAAATACCATCTAGTTCCAACCCCCCTACATGGGCAGGGACACCTCCCATGATGGGATGAGGGGGAATGGATTAAAACTGGAAGAGGAGAGATTTAGGTTGGACTTTAGGAGGAAATTCTTTGGTGGGGGGGTTGGAACTAGATGGTCTTTAAGGTCCCTTCCAACCCAAACCATCTGTGATTCAGTGATTCCACAATTCAATGATCTCCAGACCTTCCTCAGTAGGGTCTGAGCTGTTAGAAGGATCTTTGGATGGCAGCTGTTGCTTTTCTCACGTTGGGTTGACAGCTTTGTCTTGCTCTGCCCACTTCCGTACTGGTGCCTCCTGGTTCTTGGAGCTGACCGTTGCTGTTCCCTCTTTCTCCCAGGGCTACCACCCGTTGCCTCATGAAGCTGAAATCGCACACACCAAAAAACTGTTCCGAAGGAGAAGAAACGACCGGAGGTAGGTGGAACCTCTCTAGGATTTGGTTGGGTTGGGTTGTTTTTAATCTCTTCCCTGAAAATCTTTCCCCCCTGCCCCGGTCTGTTGAGTTAGGGCACAAACCTTTACCCTAGCTTTAATATCTTCAAAAAAACTGCCTGTCCATCCCTCTGGTTTGTCTTCAATCTGAGGCGTGTCCTTTACTGCTCCAGGAGGAGATTCAAGACCTTCTCTTCCCCTTGTAGTCCAGCACAGCCAGATCCCCTCCCCCAACTTATTCTAGAAGGGGCACCTGGCAAAGTACTCTCCATAAATTTTTTAGTCCTTTTGACTTGTTTCCTCTATTTTTGATGGAAAAGCCCAATTTTATGACTTTCAGGGTCACCTGTGAAGTGGGTAGAGTTGAGATGGCTTTGCTTGTCTGTGTGAAGGAGGGGATGTGCTCACCAGGCAGCTGAGTTCCCGTGGCATTGGTGGTTTCAATCTGTCTCCTTAATTTAATTGGGTCAAGTGGATATTTAATTGTGGAACGTGCATATTTAATTAGACAAGGGCATCCAGAGTCCTTGAGAGGACTCATGACTATGGTTAAAAATGTGGAAAATAAGCAGGGGGGAAAAAAACCCCAAGCTGTTAGTTGTACATGCAGCTTCACTTCTGGCTTCTGCTGAGACTGAGGCAACACAACTAGGGCAAGAGAGCATTTCTAAACCCAGGAATTTGCAAGGTTCATGTTATTTCCCAGAAGAAAAAGTAGCCAATATTTTCTTCTGGAGTGATCTAAAATCTGGATCTAAGCTGTGATGCCTCATGAGGGTTTTTTTTTTTGGTCCTACTGACACCTGGAGTAGTTGTTGGAGCACATTCTTGGGCTCCTCATCACTTCCCAACTGTAGTTCATTCTGTGTATGGGTTGGTTTTCCCATATTTTACTGAGCAACCAAAATGAGTTTGCTCAGGCATCATAGAAACATTCTTCTCTGGGCAGGGAGGTTCAGCAGCAGCAAACTCCATTTTCTGTTCTCTTTGGGGCTTCCTCCTTTTTTTCCTGTACCCAGTTTAAAAGGAAATGTAGTGTTGGGATTCAGGGGGGTAAAAAAAACCCCTTGGTTCAGGTGGGTTGTAGCCCTGTGAGCACCAAAATGTGGTTAAAAACAAGGTGAAATCTTCTTGTGTTGCAAGAGTAAACTAGGTGGGATTCCTTGCAGTGCTGGGCTGAGCTCCCTGAGAAGTCACAGTGGAGGTTGGAGCATCCTGCTCCCATCCCAGCTCCTCAGGAGGGTCTTTCTCCACCATCCAAAGAGTGGATGATGTTGCAGGAGAGGTGACCTGCAGAGAGCCCAAGGGGTCTCCTGCCTGAAGCCACAAGCCAAAAGCTGCACTGAACCAGAGCTGTGGAACCACGTGTTGGTTCTTCCCTCCCATCCAAACACTTGAGATGCCCCCAGAGGGAACTTGCTCCTTCCAATTCATTTCTGGCAGGAAGGGAGGTCTCAGAATGGGTATTTTATGAGAAAAACATGGGAGAAATGGGAAATAAAGGGTAGAAATAGGGAGGAAAAAAGGGAATAGGAAAAAAAAAATACACTTTCTTGCAGCACAAGCAGGTTTCAAAGCTGTTCACACTTTATTGAAGTCCCAGGCATCATTCTGAGAGAGAAAAGCTTCATTTTGGAGCTGGTGGAGCCACACAGGTGGTATGAACATCCCTTAGGATGAGATTTTATGAGGAAACCAGCTGGGAGTTACACTCTTGCTGTTTTACACCTTATCTGGAGATGGAAGGACTCCAAATTGCAAGACCATGGGTGGGATGTTGGAGGCAGTGAGGCTGCGGAGAAGCTGAGTGGGGCCATTTGGTGGTGCATGGGTTGGGAGGGGTTAGGCAGCAGCTCTGAATTCCTGGAGCTAAGGGAAGAAGGAGCTGGTTTCTTAGAAGGGGGTTGGTAGCAGGCAAGGATGGGAGTTGGGCTGACATGCAATGGATTTGCAAGACAAGAAGAAGTTTTCCTGCTGGTTTGGTTAAAAGCAGTTCTGTCCCCAAAGCCCTAGCACAGCTGGGTTTGGTTTTCATGAGGCAGCTTATCTCCTTCTCCTGAAGGTGATGAGCACTTGGCACCAAGCAGCACCCAGGCCCCACAAGCAACACCCCTCCGTGGGGCACCAGAACCTGTCTCTACCTGAGGATGACACATCCAGGTGACCATGGTGGGCATCCTCCTGCCATGGGCTCACCTGTGGCCAAGTGACCTTCAGGTTGGCTGGTCCTTTTTACAAACCAGCCGTTACAAAAGAGCAGATCCATCACTTTGGCACCCAGAAATCTGCTGGTTCAGAGCTTCCAGCTCCTGAGTACTACGAGCTTCCCCCCACCCTGACAGTGACATTCAGAAGGGGCCCCATCTTGGCCTGGTGAAGCCCCTTTTGTTTCTCACGCGTAACGAGGCTGACGTCTGGCTCTGCTATAAATAGCCCCCGTTCCCTGCTTCCTTCCTGTCACCTTTCCTTGGGAAATTCTGTCACTGCACTGCTGAGGAGCACAGCTTACCTACCCTGAGGTCTCCCTGGAGGAGAAGCCACCCTATGGATGTTCAACCACAGGTCTCTCCTTACGAGGGGCCTTCTCTGTACCAGAACGTTGTTACATCCCATGAGTCACTTTTCATTCAGTGCAGAAGATGGATACAAAGGTTAAAACAAGCTTTGGCTTTCCCAGTTGAGGACCACGATGGGTCTGCTGGACACGTTTTTGGTAGCAGCCATCAACATCAGAACCACATCTGGTGGAGGGCTGAGTTGCACAAGTTGTTGGAGAAGCCTACAGGAGGTGGTGGGATCCCTGCTGCAAAGAGCTGGTCACTGGGGCAGGAGACCATGGAGAGGTGTTGCCCTCCCCACCTCATCCAGCAGATGTCCTTCACCCAGTGCTTTCTCTGTTGGTTGTCACCTCCTGATGTGGGTCGTGGAGGGTGTCACCACTTGGTGGCATCATTGAAGGAGAGCAGCAGAGACAAGTTTTTTCCTAAGTGTCCATGTGAGCAGGTGTTAAACACCAGTGAGGATTTTGTTGTCCCAAATGCTGATGAACTGTTTGCTGCCCCCCAAGACCCACCCTACCCAGATACCAACTTGATTTGACCTCCTGTGTGCAACCACCTCTAAGGAAGGAGGAGGGGCTTTCCCTCAGCGGTGGCAGAACCTCTCCTGCCCTTCTCTCCTGCAAGCAGTGGAGAAAAGAAGAATAATCTGGGATTATGGACCCATTTCTCAAGTCCTCTCCTCCAGCCCTTCCCAACGCAATGCCTCTCTGCTAGCAGAGCACAAGGTGTGCTGAGATGTGGTCTCCTCGGGCAGAGTGGGCTCTGAATTTGGCCCCTTGTTTTCTGAAAAGTTCCCAAGAAATGCCATTCCTAAAGTATCTATCAAAGCACTGCAAGTCAACTTGTGCTGCACAGGGTTTCTCCAGTTCCTGTGGCATCCTGTGATGATGTGATTTGGGAAAGAGGCCAAACCCCCATGGCCTGGAGGTGCATGCACAGGTGCTTGCACCAGCCTTGTAGGAGTTACAAGGAATACATGGAGTTGCTGTGGGTTAGGAAAGGTGAGTTTGGAGCTACTTATTGGTCTTGTGGTTACCAGACTATTTTAAATTGTTTTGCAGCACCTGAGGAAGGACACAGTTTTGGTGAGGAGCAGGGGAAGGTCACTGGGGAAGTCTTGAAAAGCTTGTGCTGGCATCATCACGTTGGGTCAGTTGTGACTTGTTGGATTGAAAAGTCAAATTAGGCTGAATCCCTTATCAAAAGGAGATCCTCATGTGTGTGTAGATACTGGCTGGTATCTCATGGACCTTCTCCTGGTCAGTGTAGAGAGGCTTACAGAGGGAAGCACAGCCCTGTGGCTCAGAGAGGGTGGAATAAAAGCTTTAGGAGTTAATCCCTTCTTTCCAAAAGGCACATGAATTTCTGTGTTCAGGAAAAGACGTGGATCCTTTGGGCTTTCTCCGTGTGTGTCTCCAGGCTTTGGGAAGACCAGAGCATCAAGGAGCTGCTCTGCCTGTCCCAGACAGGACTGTTGGGGACCATGACCAGCCTTGGGTGAAGGACCTTCACCTGTAGCTGTGGCTGAGCTTCTTGTCATCTCCTCCTCCTGTTGGATGGAGGTTTAAGAAGGGTGGTTCTGCACCTGGGATATCCGTCCTTCATTAATCCCTTCTGTGGGGATAACAAGATGGAGCAGAAGACTGCGTGGGTCCTTCTGACTCAGATGGAGAGAAGAGGTGGGAGCAAAGAGGCCCCTGTGCTTTCCCCCTCAGTGTGTCCCAAATACTTAAAGGTTTGGACAACAAGATTACAAAAAGTCCCCAAATTTTCTCTTGCCTTGTCCCAGTTTGCTTCCTACCATTAACTTGGCTTTACACTTAAATGATCAGGGAAAAAAAAAAAAACCACACGAAAAAAACCCCCAAAACAGGCAGGATTATTTTTAATTTGTTTTAATGTGTGTGTTGCTTTCTGGTTTTAATTAGATTCAGAGCTGGGGGAGGCAGAAATACCCTCCCTCCCTGGAGAGCCCCGGGTGGTTGTCGGGGATGGTTTCCTCTTCCCAGAGCAGGAGGGTTGTGTAAGCACCACTGACCCCTCCTGCTCACACCCACGCCAAAAGCCAGGTCAGCTGGGGTGAGCACATGAGGGTGGGCACCCCTGGCTCCCCCATCAGTGTCCACATTGCTGAGGGACCTCCTAGGACTCATCCCAGCCCATCCACACAGGAGGTGAGCGTGGTCCTCCAGCAGGACGGGCACGACGGGCTCGGGGCCAGGCAGGAACATCCCAGATCTGGCTCCACCAAGGAGTGTAGGCCAAGCTGTGGTCTATTCCTTTTCCCATTATATTTGATTTTACAGACCCCGAGGGACACTCAGCCACCTACAGTGATTAGTTCAACTGATGAAGCTGTTTTTCCTCTTGTGGCCAAGTCCTTTTGTGAAGGGTTTTCAATAGCCACCCTGCCCGGGACATTGTTCCTGTACAATTTCCTTTCAAAACACCATCAAGGGCACTTTACCACTTCAGCCTGTCATAAAATATCACAGGAACCAGCTTTGCCCAGCTCCTTCAAAGGCAAGATCTCCTCCTTCTTGGAGGAAGGGATGGAGTCCGGTGGGAGTTCCAGGACCATGTGATGGTGGAGTGAGATGGAGCTGGATGATGAGAGTTAAAGAACAAGTTTTCTGCTTTTTTTTTTTCTTTTCTTGCTATTTT
>NW_009951939.1:60566-61051 GCF_000747805.2 Chaetura pelagica
ATATAAAGAAATAGTTTTTTTCTTTTTTTTTTTTCTTTTCTTTTTTTTTTTTTTTTTTTTTAACATGAGGATTCCAGGGAAGTGAAAAATAAAATGAACTTGAAAGGCCAGAGAAGGAAATGCTGCTTCACACGTTTTGGTTGGTTCAGACCTCACCCAGCAGGGGGTAGAAGCAGATGCAGATCTTCTCGAGGTACCCGGGGCAACTTCTGCTGAAGAACCACCCTGCTGTGAACAGCAAGGGGATGAAACTGGCCCTTTTAATTAAGACTAGAGGTCAGAAGAAGGTCTGCCTTGATTGCCACCAAGGGACTGCCAGATGTAGGGAACTGGTGGGGCTGCCAGGTTTGCTCCTCTACCCTCTCATGTGGCTGTTGGGTAGGTCCGTAGGAAGATGTGGTGTTGTTGGGACCTGATTGGTCCATCAGCTGCTCTTTGGGCAAGGTGGTGAAGAAGCAGTGCCAAGATGGCAGCAGAAGGGATCA
>NW_009951939.1:61184-69798 GCF_000747805.2 Chaetura pelagica
AAGAGCAATCCTTGAATGATTAAAAAGTTGCCTCCTGATGACCTGTGGGCATCCAGGGTGACTAAGTCATGGATGGAGCTGTTGGATTGCACTGCAGCTTCTCATCAAGAGGGACCTCTTGGAGCTGAGATAGAATCATAGGCTCATAGAATGGTTTGGGTTGGAAGGAACCTTCAAGATCATCTGGTCCCAACCCCCCCACCCGGGCAGGGACACCAGGGGAGAGCCAGAGGTGTGTACCAGCTGCAAGGTTGTCACCTCTCTGTGGAGAGCAGCTTCACCCTTATGGAAAACTTTTTAATTCCCTTTTTTTCCCTGCTCTTGGTGACTGAAGTGACCCCCTGTCCTGCAGACTAAATTTAACCTGAGTTGCCAAGCTGCCAAGTAGACTTTGTGGCATCAGGAGGCTTTGTCAGGTTGGGGTTTTTTCTCCATGTCTGCAGCTGATTGAAAGACTTTGTTTCCCCCTGGCAGAACATTGGGCTGTTATGAAACCTCACTAGAAATGGGGTGGCCTGCTGGGTAAACTCAGGTTCTTCTTGTTACTTCACAGGAAGCAAAAAAATCCAAACAACCCAGGAGAACTTCAGCCTGTGGCTGTGGTGGTGGGACACCAGGTTACACCCAAACTCAGTATTTATTGAGTGTCTTGTTCCTTTGTGGCAGCAGTAGCAGAAGGATGATGATCTGTGGACACCAACAGCTCTTCAGTCCTTTTATTGTGCTACCTGAACTTGTGAAGGTTAAGGAACAGAGGGCAGGAGCTTGTGGTGGTTCTACAGCTAGGAAGAAGGTTAGCAAGCAACAACCTCTGTGTCCAAGGGGTTTTGGAAGCATTTTGCTTCTCAGCTTTACCAGGCGCTGCTGAGCTTCACCTCCATGACCACAGCTACTATTTCAGATGCCCTAGCATGAAATCCAAGCAAGGAGCTACACCAGACCTTGTGGAGCCTGCACCAAAATGGGGTGAGAGCCAGACAAGGTGCCATGAAGCATCTCGAGTGACACCACCATCTTAATCCCACCCTATGGTCCATAACAAAGTTGACCTTATCTGAACAGGGTGCTGAGGTTCCCATGAAGCTCAGAGGAGTTGCAGTCAGGGGAGTTGGGAGGGTGGTTCATCTCAGCATCTGGCCAGGGGACTTGGTCCCCAGTCACCACCTGTAACTGTTTGGGCTGCCATGGAGTTCACCACCTCACATTTGGCCTCTGACATGCCTAAAATTAGTCATTTTCAACCCACCTTCTGGCCCTTTGGTAGAAGTCCTCCTCAAGACTGAATTTTTTGAGCAACCTAAATAATCCAGTGCT
Organism: Chaetura pelagica; assembly: GCF_000747805.2. Taxonomy (NCBI): domain Eukaryota; kingdom Metazoa; phylum Chordata; class Aves; order Apodiformes; family Apodidae; genus Chaetura; species Chaetura pelagica. The sequence goes on from NW_009951939.1 coordinate 62,499, forward strand.
GTGTGAAAAGGAAGGAGGAGGGATTCCCTTTCCCTTGGAACAAGGTGGGAATGATGATGATCTGTGGACACCAACAGCTCTTCAGTCCTTTTATTGTGCTACCTGAACTTGTGAAGGTTAAGGAACAGAGGGCAGGAGCTTGTGGTGGTTCTACAGCTAGGAAGAAGGTTAGCAAGCAACAACCTCTGTGTCCAAGGGGTTTTGGAAGCATTTTGCTTCTCAGCTTTACCAGGCGCTGCTGAGCTTCACCTCCATGACCACAGCTACTATTTCAGATGCCCTAGCATGAAATCCAAGCAAGGAGCTACACCAGACCTTGTGGAGCCTGCACCAAAATGGGGTGAGAGCCAGACAAGGTGCCATGAAGCATCTCGAGTGACACCACCATCTTAATCCCACCCTATGGTCCATAACAAAGTTGACCTTATCTGAACAGGGTGCTGAGGTTCCCATGAAGCTCAGAGGAGTTGCAGTCAGGGGAGTTGGGAGGGTGGTTCATCTCAGCATCTGGCCAGGGGACTTGGTCCCCAGTCACCACCTGTAACTGTTTGGGCTGCCATGGAGTTCACCACCTCACATTTGGCCTCTGACATGCCTAAAATTAGTCATTTTCAACCCACCTTCTGGCCCTTTGGTAGAAGTCCTCCTCAAGACTGAATTTTTTGAGCAACCTAAATAATCCAGTGCTGTGTGAAAAGGAAGGAGGAGGGATTCCCTTTCCCTTGGAACAAGGTGAGAATTCCCAAAGGTGGCAATCACAGGTGCTTGGAGAGCCCTGGAAAGCTTCTCACTGTGATCTTCTGGCCTCCACAGAAGAAAAACATGTTGGGCCATTTTATGAGAACTGGTTTCCTTGCTTTATTTTGCCTTCCCATGTTGACCAGAACCAAGGAAGTCTGAAAAACAAAGAGCTGTGGGAGGAGTTGAGCCAAAACACCTCAAGCTGAAGGAAACTCTGGGATGGGGATTTGTTTCTGGACTCTTCTCAGCAAGAACAAAGACTTGAGTCTGGGCATCCCATTCTCTCCCATCTACTAGAGGGGAAATATCTTCTCAGCCAAGGAAAGCAAGGTTTCCACTGTGGCATTTTCACACTCACAGGGTGCTGCCTTGGCACCTCTGGAGAAGTTCTTGGGGCAGCAAACTCCACTTCAGACCATCCTATCTTTGATGTCTGAAGAAAATGTGCTCAAGTCTGCACCTGGAAGATGCACATGGCTGATGAGATCCCTCACCCACATTTAGCTCAGCGCCTTGTTGAGGCTGCCTGGCTTCACTGGCCAGATCAAGTCCTCCTCATCCATCAGCTGGGTGTATAGACCCTACTAGGGTGTACCAGCCAAGCTGGCTTGGTGCTGCCAATGAGCAGGAGTTGACATTAGCCACTGGAGATTCAGCAGGCTGGGTGAAGTGTGTAATTGGCTTTTTCTGCCCTTCTTTTTTTCACAGATGTCAACAGAGCTGTTGTCATCACAGGTGGAAGGGTTTAGCCCTGAGCCCCCTCCAGGCATTGCCAACTCTTGATAGAACCCATAACTCATTTTCACTTCCATTAATGGTTTGCACCTATTTCTAGAAGGTTTCTTCTAGAAGGGAGCTGGTGGTGGGTGCCCTGGTGATGGATCTGGTATGTCCTAAGGTAGGAACTGGCTGAACTGGGGGCTCTCAGGAGATGGTGGAATCTCAGGATGTGCGTGGCAGTGATGCTTTTGGCACTTAGATTTCAGACAAACCATGAGCTGACCCAAACCTTTCAGGTTAGGTGGGATTCGGGGAACTGGTGGATGAGAGACTGGATGGTCTTAAAGGTCTTTTAAAACCCAAACAATTCTATTATTTATGCTTATTATCTGATTCTGAGTTCACAGACGTCATCAGTGATAGAACCTAGGGGAACAGCTTTGAACTGGAAGAGGGGAGGTGTAGGTTGGACATTAGGAAGAAATTCTTCACTGTGAGGGTGGTGAGAGCCTGGCCCAGGTTGCCCAGGGAAGCTGTGGCTGCCCCATCCCTGGCAGTGTTGAAGGGCAGGTTGGATGGGGCTTGGATCAACCTGGGCTGGTGGGAGGTGTCCCTTTTAAAAAGCCCCTCCCCAGCTTTCCTGTAGGCCCCCCTTCAGGCATCTGTGAGGTCCTTCCAGAGCCTTCTCTTCTCCAGGCTGAACAACCCCAACTCCCTCAGCCTGTCTTTATAAAAAAAGGTGCTCCAGCTCTGTGATCATTTTCATGGCCTCCTCGGGACACATTCCAACAGATCCACATCTTCCTTGTGTTGGGGGCTCCAGAGCTCATGGGCTAGTCAAGAGGTTGGGATAACATTGGCAGGTGTCCTCTTCGGGGCAGGTAGTTTTTGTGCTGGCAAGATGGATAAGAAAAGGCCCCAAAGCCACTCAGGAAGGTGCCATTTTCTTTGAAAACTCTTTACAACCAGCTGACAACCCATGCTCCTGCAGTTTTCATCCTCTCCAGAAGCTTGCACTATTTCCAGAGCCGCTCCCATGCCAATCTATTCGTGGCCACCTCTAGGGCTCCCTTTCCCAAATAAAAATAGTCCCAGGAATGGCCCTTACCCTGGGTTTGAAGATTGCAAGTTATTCTGAGGGAAGGAGAAGGTGAACGTGCCTCATGGTTGACATGAATGTGACGTTTTGAAGGCTGTGAAGTTCTGAAAAAGCCTCAGGAACCCATTCCCAGAGGCCACGGGGACCGACCTCTCCCGCTGGGCGAGTGAATAGGAATGAGTTCATAATGAGAGAGTTTAGCAGGGACACGTTTGCTTTTTCACTGTTTTAATTGAGGTTTTTCAGAAAGGAAGAGAACTTAAAACAATGCAGAAGTGGCTTTTGTTCTTCCAGGGTCATTTGCTGAGAGCCCTGCAGTGAGAGGAGAGGATGTTTATTGAAGAAAGCAACAATATCAAGACGTTATTTTAGTTGCCGAGGTTCTTTTCCCAGCTGGAACTAAATGGAATGGTTTTGGATGGAGTGGGTGACAACTAGCCTGGAGCAAAACTGGTTTGCAGGGCACTTGCTGAACTCCATCACTGGTGTTGTACCAGAAGAATTGAGAAGGTTGAAACAGCCTTTTCCTTCTCAGGAGGATTTCCAAGTCAAATTAATTCAGTTTAACAGCTCATGGATCTGAAGCCCTGAAGCAGCATCTGGAAATCAGGTTTTCATCCTCCTCCTTATGCTCCTGTTTCCTCCATGCCCACCTAGGAGCTGATCCACCACAGAGACCCTTTGGAGGTGCAGAGGGAACAACCCAAGCCCACTGGGGATAGAATCAGTTTGTTTGGAAAAGAACTTTAAGATCATAGAATCATGGAGTTGTTTGGGTTGGTAGGGACCTTAAAGATCATCTAGTTCCAAGCACCTTCCAGTACCTGAAGGGGGTACAGAAAAGCTGGGGAGGGGCTTTTTACCAGAGAGGGCAGTGATAGGACATGGGGTAATGGGTTTAAACAGAAAGAGGGGAGATGTAGGTTGGACATCAGGAAGAAATTCTTCCCCATGAGGGCGGTAAGGCACTGGAACAGTGTGGTCACATCTGGAGAACTGGGACCAGTTCTGGGCTCCCCAGTTCAAGAGAGACAGGGAACTGCTGGAGAGAGTCCAGAGGATGGTGACAAAGATGGTTGTGGGATTGGAGCATCTCCCTGATGAGGAAAGGCCGAGAGAGCTGGGACTGTTCAGCCTGGAGAGGAGAAGGCTGAGGGGAGACCCGATCAATGCCTACAAGTATCTCAGGGTGGGTGCAGGAGGATGGAGCCAGACTCTGCTCAGTAGTTCCCAGGGACAGGACGAGGGGCAACGGGCACAAGCTGGAACATGGGAAGTAACACTGAAATATGAGGAGAAACTTCTTCATAGTGAGGGTGACAGAGTCCTGGGACAGATTGGCCAGGGAGGGTGTGGAGTCTCCTTCTCTGGAGATACTCCAGATCCCCCTTGGTGCAGTCCTGAGGAATGTGCTCTGGGTGGTCTTGCTTTAGTGGGGGAGTTGGACTGGATGATCTCTAGAGGTCCCTTCCAACTCTGACAAGTCTGTGATTCCCTGACTCTCAGATCCATCTCAGTGGATGGTCCTGGCGAGCAAGGTGAAGAGCTCATTGAGGAACAAGGAGGTTCCTCAAGGACTAAGTGTCCATACACATGAAAGTGCCAAGTAAACAGCTGGCACTTGCCCCAGGTGCCTGGGCAGAGCAGGTGGTCACAGGGCATCAGCCAAGGGGTTGGTTACGGGCAAGGCAGACACAGATCATCATTTCCTTCAGTTTGGTCCTTGGGGGTTATCACACTAAATTAATTCTCTGAACTGCAAGTCCCCAGAGGACAATATTGTCTTGGTGGTTGGTTCCTAAAAGGGCTCAGCTGGGTGACTGCTTTCCTGAGGCTTAATGAATGACGGCAGTAATTGCCTGCGCGTGCCAAGTGACCTACATGGCAGCCCCTCCAGCCAGCTGGGAGATAACTCACCTTGTCTTATGGTTGCCATCATGTCCCCCATCAGCAGGGGAGCAGGAGTGTTTCATTTCCAATTAGATGTATCTGATGGTGTGCTGGAGCTGGTCAGGAGGACAAGAGGTAGAGGGTCACACCTGGCTTGGTGGCCAGCGATGGACAAGGGGAGGAGTGTGAGAAGAAGAGGGCATGCATGGAATGCTGCTTCCCAGCAGGGCTCTTCTCTTCTTAATGGTTTGACTTGATGATCTTAAGGTTCCTTTCCAACCAAAATTATTAGACTAGATATTAGGAAGAATTTCTTTACTGGAAGAGTGGTTGGACACTCTTCCCAGGCTGCCCAGGGAGGTGGTGGAGTCCCCATCCCTGGAGGTATTGAAATAACATGTAGATGTGGCACTTCAGGACGTGCTTTAGTGGGCTTGGTGGGTGGTGTTGTGGTGGTGTTTGTTTGATGGGTCAGTGTTTTTCCCTTCTGGGTGGATGGCTGGACTCAGTGATCTTAGAGGTCTTTTCCAACCTTTGTTGCTTTCTCCTGCTTTCAGTCCTTGAATATCAATGTGCCATTGCTGGTGATTTTCACCAGAGAGGGCAGTGAGAGGACCTGGGGTGATGGTTTTACACTGAAAGAGGGAGATTCAGGTTAGAGAAGAAATTCTTCACCATGAGGGTTGGAAGGTGCTGGAATAGGTTGCCCAGGGAGGCTGTGGCTGCCCCCTCCCTGGAGGTGTTGAAGGCCAGGTTGGATGAGGCTTGTGCAGCCTGGTCTGGTGGGAGGTGTCCCTGCTCATAGCAGGGAGGCTGGAACCTGATGAGCTTTAATGTCCCTTCCAACCCAAACCATTCTGTGATTCTATTCCATGTGATGGCTTGGAATGAGCACCAAGCCTTTCTGCTGCCAGGTTGCAAGCAGAGGATGATGCTTTCAATGGCTCCAGAAAGGTTTTGTGGCATCCCCTGTGTCACATGAGGTCCTTCTATAAAACTTGGCCCATCTGAAAAAAAACAGGAGCCCTTCAACAATGTGTCTGGTTGGTGACTTCCAGTTCTGGCCACAACAAGTGGCCTCCTTCTCTGCAGGAGAACATCTACCGCCCACTCCTTCAGCTTGCAAGCCCAAGCTGGGGGCGTTGGCCCCAAAGACCTGGGAGAAAGCAACATGCTGAGGCTCTGCAGGGCCTCCTGGCATGGTTAGTGTGTGAAGAAGTTGCCAGCTCGACTTGTTTGGGCTCTCGTTGCAGAAACAATCTTTCTGTCTGACCCCAGTTAGCAACTGATGTTTGCAAAATAAAGAAGTCAAGGCCCTGGAAATACTTTCCATTCCCCTTCTTGCCTCAGCCGAAAATATTAGCATTAAAAATATTGCATCTATTATATGCAGCTGATATCTCTGCTGGCACGTAAATCACCCAGGGAGTTTTCATCTCCAGATTTAAAAAAAAACAACACAACACAACCAAGCACAACACACACACAAAACAAACCACCAACCGTTCACGATGCTCTATTTTTGGCCATTTGTTAACTCTTTTGTCTCCGTTTCTTCCCACGAAAACCCCAGCAATCTGTCTCCAAGGGAGCATCTGTGGGAAAGAGGGTCCTTGGGTTGATCTGGAAGGTCATGGAGAGGAATGAAGGGGCTGAAGCTTCTGCTCTTTCTCTGATAATGTCTTCCTTGAGCATGACGGCCTCCGGGGTACAAGTGGCCAACAGGTTCCACAGAATAACAGCATGTCAGGGGTTGGAAGGGACCTCTGGAGATCATTGAATCCAACACCCCTGCCAGAGCAAACAAGACCAACTAGGGCAGATCACTCAGAAGGGCATCCAGATGGGTCTGGAAAGTCTCCAGAGAAGGAGAATCCACAGCCTCTCTGGGCAGCCTGGCCCAGGGCTCTGTCACCCTCACAGCAAAGAAGTTGCTCCTCATCTTGAGCTGGAACTTCCTGGGCTCCAGTTTGAATCCACTGCCCCTCGTCCTGTCACAGGGCACAAGTGACAAGAGCTTGTCCTGCCTTCTTGATGTCCTCATGTATTTGGAGACATTAATTAGATCCCCTCTCAGTCTTGTCCTCTCCAGACTAAACAGCCTCAAGTCTCTCAGCCTCTCCTCATCAGACAGATGTTCCAGCCCCTTCATCATCCTTGTAGCCTCCCGTGGACTCTCCAGCAAATCCCTGTCCCTCTGGAACTGGGGAGCCCAGAACTGGACACAGCACTCCCAAGTGAGGTCTTACCAAGGCAGAGTTAGAGGAGAACCTCCCTCAATCTGCTGGACACACTGATCTTAATGCACCCCAAGATACCATTGGCCTTCTTGGCCACAAGGGCACATTGTTGTCCCATGGATAACTTGTCTACCAGGACTCCAAGGTTGCAGTGAATCAATGTCCAGATGCATCCCAGCTCACAAAGCTCTACACTAAATGCTACAGCCCTGAGGAGCAGGCCTGGGGGTGCTGGGTGCTGAGAAGCTCCCCATGAGCCCTGGAGCCCAGAACCCACCCGTGTCCTGGGCTGCATCCCCAGCAGCGTGGCCAGCAGGGCCAGGGAGGGGATTGTCCCCTCTGCTCTGCTCTGCTGAGACCCCCCTGCAGGGCTGGGGCCAGGGCTGGGGTCCCCAGCACAGGAAGGACATGGAGCTGCTGGAGAGAGTCCAGAGGAGGCCCCGGAGATGCTGGGAGGGCTGGAGCAGCTCTGGTCTGGAGCCAGGCTGGGAGAGTTGGGGTGTTCAGCCTGGAGAAGAGAAGGCTCCAGGGAGACCTGAGAGCACCTTCCAGTGCCTGAACGGGCTCCAGGAAAGCTGGGGAGGGACTTGGGACAAGGGCAGGGAGGGAT
>NW_009951939.1:79109-87618 GCF_000747805.2 Chaetura pelagica
AGGGCTGGAGCAGCTCTGGTCTGGAGCCAGGCTGGGAGAGTTGGGGTGTTCAGCCTGGAGAAGAGAAGGCTCCAGGGAGACCTGAGAGCACCTTCCAGTGCCTGAACGGGCTCCAGGAAAGCTGGGGAGGGACTTGGGACAAGGGCAGGGAGGGATGGGATGAGGGGGAATGGATTAAAACTGGAAGAGGGGAGATTCAGGTTGGATATGAGGAATAAAATCTTCACTGTGAGGGTGGTGAGAGCCTGGCCCAGGTTGCCCAGAGAAGCTGTGGCTGCCTCATCCCTGGCAGTGTTGAAGGGCAGGTTGGATGGGGCTTGGAGCAACCTGGGCTGGTGGGAGGTGTCCCTGCCCATGCAGGTGGATCTAGATGGTCTTTAAGGTCCCTCTCAACCCAAACCCTTCAGTGAGTCTCTCTAGTGTGTTTGATGAAGGCCTCTGACACAAATCAATCCAAAACATCTCTGCTCCTTGGGTTGGTGTTTTATCAGGTCCCCATGTCGGAAGTAATTGCTTTCCATTGACTTTGGGTCATCTCATATGTCTGGACAGCTGTTAGGAGATCCTGTCAAATCTTGCCTTAGCTTCTATGGGAAAGTCATTTCTTTTTTCACTAGAAAGCCCTGGTATAAATAGTGTATGGAAAAAACCTAGGATGTCTCCTTGCTGCAGGTCAAAGAGTCACAGAGGTCTAAAGGAAGACAGCTGAACAAAGACGCAGCAGGTGGGGGCTCATACATACTATTTAGGATGTTTCTTGAGGGACAGGAGCATGGAGGGCTGGTGCTGGGCTGTGTCTGTGCATCTTGGCACGGGTTTGAAGGTTCTATCTCCTGCAGGATTATCAGATCTTCGGGATAACTGCTGAGCCTGGGTGTATTTTTAAAGGAGGCAGCCTGGAGTCTGAGGTATCAAAGCAGCAAGAAGATGAATCCAAATTCATTGGAGTCACGTTGTAGCCCAGGATCCCTGTGTTTTTCCTCAACAGAACCACTTTGTGGTTGTGTCTTTTCAGCTTGAAACTCTTTCAACTCAACGGGATTTGGTTCCTGGTCACTGGGATGTCCCCGTGGGTTTCCTGGCATTTTTGCAATCATGGCTGAGAATCCAAAACCATAATTCCAAGTAATGTCGTTGATGAAAAGAACCATTTCCAAGCAATTTCTACATGAAATCACTGCAGTGATTTCTACACCAGTCTGGGCAGTCAGCCTTGAAGTCCAGGGGGTGTCTTCCTAGCTGGTTACCCGCCCTGTGCAACAAGGGCCTCCATTTGGTCATCCCAAATGATTTGTGGGTGATCCAGCAAAGCATTTAAAGAGTTGTTTTGGAGCTATCTCGCATGCCATCTGTACTTGGGATGTCTTTCCCAAGCTGGTGTTGCAAAACAACTACTTAAAATTCCTCCTGAAGCTTCATTTCCATGAAGCTTAGAAGAAAAGAGCTGACACAGGCATCCTGTGAGGCCAAGCATTGCAGAATGTGAGGACTTTGGTGGGACATCAGCAGTAGATAAGTTTGCTCTTCAACTCTTTCTGGTGGACTTTGTGCCATGGGCGTTCAGCTCCTGCAGCACAGCTTGGGTGTTTATCTGGTGGTCAGGGGAATGGGGTGTCCATCACGCTGGTGGGAGTAATGGACACCAGTGGTGTGAAGGGATGCTGCAGGAAGGCATGGGGAGAAGTCAGGTTTGTTTCTGTGGTTGGAAAGGCCAAATCAGGCTGTGTCCCATAGTGGAAGTTGCAACCCTTGAGGAGCAGGGGTTTGTGTCAGTTCTCTGCCCATCTTTTGGATGCATTATTGCATGAGCACCTTGGGTGTCTCTGTGTGAAGCCCTTCAATCACAGGACCATCAAACTGGGTGGGAAGGGACCTTCCAAGACCACCCAGTCCAACCCCCTGCAGTGAGCAGGGACATCTGCACCTGGATCAGGTCACTCAGAGCCCTGTCCAACCTGAGCTGGGATGTCTCCAGGGATGGGGCATCTCCCACCTCTCTGGGCAACCTGGGCCAGGGTCTCACCACCATCACTGTAAAAATCACTTCTACCCTGTAGGTTTATAGGGAGTCTAGTCATGTTGCAAAAGCCAAATCAAGTAGTCTTCAGCAAACAAAGGCAGATGTGAGTCCTGTGACCAGGTTGGCAGCTGTGGCTGTTTCCCAAGACCAAGGTGGTGACAAGAGGAGTTGTGCCCAGGTTGGCAGCTCACCTGAAGGTTTCATCATGCTTTTATCACAGAATTCTAGACTGGTTTGGGACAAAAGAGACCTTAAAGATCACCTAGATCCAACCCCCTGCACCGGCAGGGACACCTCCCACCAGCCCAGGTTGCTCCAAGCCCCATCCCACCTGCCCTTCCCCCACCAGCCCAGGTTGCTCCAAGCCCCATCCAACCTGCCCTTCAACACTGCCAGGGATGGGGCAGCCACAGCTTCTCTGGGCAGTGTCTCTTCTTTGTTCCAGTGTCTCACCACCTTCCCAGTGAAGGATTTCTTCCTGATAGCTCATCCAAATCTCTCCTCTTCCAGTTTAAAGCCAGTCCCCCTTGTCCTATCACTCCATATCCTTGTCAAAAGTCCCTCCCCAGCTTTCTTCTTTCCAGCAGCCAGATGCTGGGAGCCTCATCAAAAACATCCCTCCCCTCATAGCATTGTTTTTGTTGGCTCTGCTGGGCTTCTGGAGCTCATGGTGTGTTTTCAAGGATGCGTCTGTGTCAGACCTGAAGCCCATGTTACATCTCAATTGTTCAAAGATTATTTTAGATCCTGATCACCACCATTTTGACAGGTGGATTTTCTACACTTCCAAAATGCTGTGTCCATCCGTCAGGGTAGAAGAAAGACATGAAAGAAGTGTAAATAATTTCATTTTTGCTTTTAGGATTGAACATGACATTTTGTTCCCTTCTTATCTGAGAAAAATGCAAACAAAAATGAAACTGGAGCCAAGTGAAACCAGTTTGAGAGAGAAAGCCAGAGGAAAAACACACTGAAGTCCTGTGTTCTTCAGCCTTGGAGCTGGTGGCTGTTGCTTTCTGTGGGGTTTTGAGGTTTTTTGATTAAATTGTGTGGATTTGTCAATCTTATTCATAGAATCATGGAATGCCAGGTTGGAAGGGACCTCAAGGATCCTCTGGTCCAACCTTTCTAGGTACTACTCTAATTTACGGGAGGTGGCTTAGCACCCTGTCAAGCTGAGACTTCAAACCATCCAATGTGGGGCAATCATCCCTTCCCTTGGGAGACTGTTCCGATCTTTGGTTGTCCTCATGGTGAAAATTCACCTCTTGTGTCCAATTAGAATGTTTCCCACTCTCAGTCATCGTGAGGATAAAAAATGACCGTGGTATTCCCTGTCCAAAGCAACACTGAGTTGCTGTTACACATCGGGGTGCCTTTGATGGAGGCAGGCTTGGTGAGGAACACTTCTGGGGGCAATCAGGCCTCTAAGAGTAGAAATTCAGACCTTTCTCCTCATTGTATTCATAGCAATATTCCTCTTGACCTTCCAGGACAGAATTAGACCTCCAGGACTGGTTTTAGACACTGTAAAATCTCACCAGCTCCTAACTGGGATCCTTCAGGCCCTCCAGTGTGGACCACAATGTCCCTTAGGCACCCAAAGCAAGAAATGATGGGCATTTTTGACCACGGCAGCACTACCTTGTCCAAACCCCTCCAGCAGCAGCTGCTATGGGGTGCCAGTCTGGATAGTTGTGGAACTGCATCACACAAGGTGAGGCAGCTGGGCTGGCTGGAATATGCTTAGTTCAGAAAGGTTGGGCCTGGAGAAATGTGTTTGTTCAGGGGAAGAGAGACAGGGACCTGTTGGAGTGAGTCCAGAAGAAGCCACAAAAAAGATCACTGAATGGTTTGGGTGAAGGAACTTTTCAAGGCCACCTAAGCCCAACCCCCTGCAGTGATCAGGGACATCTGCAACTAGATCAGAGCCCCATCTTTCTTATAGGCCCCCTTGAAGTATTGAAAAGGCCACAACAAGGTCTCCCTGGAGCCTTTTCTTCTCCAGCCTGAGCAACCCCCTCAGCCTGTCTCCATAGCAGAGGTACTCCAGCCTGTGATCATTTTTTGTGGCCTCCCCTGAACTCACTCCAACAGCTCCATGTCTTTCCTGTTCTGAGGTCTCCAGAGCTGGACACTACTACAGATGGGGTCAAGGTGTGATGTCCAGGCAGGTTCTTCAAAAGAGAGAGCCAGGATGTCCAGAGCACCTCGTCCCTGAGTCCAGAGGTGAGATCTCCATCTGTTTGGCCATAAGGGATGCTCTGCACTGGTGGGTAAATATCTCACGTGCCTTTGGCAATGTAGCTCCTGACCTCTTGGCATTTGCAGGAATTGCCTCACCAAATGTCTGTGGAACCACAAGGAGAGCATAACCCCGTGTTGTCCTCCAGCTCTTCACATGCCAGACAATGGGGGCAGCTCTCAGAGGACTTACCTCTCTCGAGGGGAGAAAGAGCAGAGCTGATGGGACAGAGCAACTGTGGCTGAGACCACAGCTGTCCATGTGTCTGGAGTTATTTTCCACAGCCTTGTGCTTCCAGCCCTTTTCCTTGGGAGCAAACAACGTAGTAAAAACTTGCAGGAATCCCATCTTTCATAACATGTAGGCTGATAATCACTGGGACAGCTGAAGCCTTGGATGTCTTTACGTAGGCTCCTGGAGCAGAGCAGACATTTGTCAGATCTAAATTCTGTTGAAAGGTGTCTCATTTGGTCAATTAAATAAAAAGTGGTTGGAGAAACAACAGCAGAAGTGATACCATCTTATTTCCAGCTTGGCAACCCTGCCTGTCTCCTCTCAGCTTTTGGAACTTCTGGTGTTTCTTTGTGACTCTGAATGTCTCTAGTTTCCACCTTGACCCACGGCCAAATCCTTGGTCCCATTGAAGTCAGGTGGAGTTGAACCAGAATCTGGCCTTTGAAGTTAAAACAGTTATTTAATGTTAAATGAAGTCAAGAGGGAAGAGATCGTTGTCCTGTCTAGATAATTCTGGTGGGTGAAGTAGGGTCCTCCACAAGGCACCATGTCCTCACAGCAAAGGATGAGCAGAGGGAGACAAATCCCAGTAGCTGCAGCATTTTTTCTGGGGTGAATTCCTCCTTTTCTCAAAGATGTTGCTGTGTGATTCAAGCATCAGCTGATGCCCTTTGGCATCACAAGCCTCAAACCCTGGGCTGGGAAGTGCCTTTGGGTTCCTCCATGGTTCCCTAAGCTTGGCAGGTCACCCCCAAACCACCATCTCGAGCAAGCAGGAGGTTCTTTCCATCACCACAACCCACACTGGGTACAGGTGGGGTGCCCTGGTCCCCATCTTGCCCCTTCCAGGGGCTCTCCATGTCCCCAGCACCTTGGTAAAACCTGAGAACAAGAATGGAACAGCCCAACCTCCCTGCCTTAGTACTGCTGTGCAGTCAAAAAAAACACATTAAGATCTGGACCCTCTTCTCCCTCTTTTGGCTCTTCTTTGCTGAGAGTCCTATTTCTTCTTGGCTTTTCTTCTTCACTGGGGTGTTGGGCAGATAAAAGCAGACAACAAGTCTTTGCCTGGAAGCTGGATGCTCCTCTAGACCCCTGCCTGCTGCCAAGTCATGGACATTGCTTCTTGTTTGCCATTCTCCCTCCTTTGCCTATTCTTTCTTTTTTTATTTAATTGGGTTTTTTCCCCCTAACTTCTTTAACTCTGGTGTTCCCCATCCTGTGGGCAGGGACTGTATTTTCTCTTTCCATGCCCCTTTCCATGGGGATGTTGCCTTTCAACTCTTCTGGATGGAGACAGAGCTGCCTGTCCCCTCCCTGTCTCATTGCAAAACCCCCAAAACTTAATCTTATACATTTCACATTGGCTTAACTGTTGGGTTTGTTGTTGTGTTTTTTTAATCTTAAACTTTTAATTTTTTTCTTTCACATCCCTTCAAAAGAAGCAATTTGATTTCTAGTATCACTGTGTCTTTAGGACATTTCTCACAGGACTTTACAGCAGACCTTTGTTCCTAGCTCATTTCCAGGCATTTTCCTTTAACTCTGCTTCAATTAAAGCTGCAGCTTTTGTTATTTCTAGGCACTATTTAACAACTTCAACACTGTCTGTCTTATAACCAAACCCCTGGATAGGCACTTAAGGAGTTAAACCAGACATTTGAGAGAAGAGCAAAACCACAGAGAAGCCAACCCTGAATTATATCAGCAAAACTCTCACACACTTGAGCATGTGAGGGCTGGCTGCTAGATAAAGCTGGTAACCAACTTTTATTTTGACATTCCCCTTTTCAGAAGCTTTGCTCTTTACCAAGTGGTTTATGTGATTGTGTGACGGGGAGGAAACAAAGAAACACCAGGAAAACTTGATGTGGAGAATCTGCCCTCATAAAATACTTGCAAAACAGGAAATCTTCCCCCATCTCTTGGTTGTTGTTTGGGTTTTTTTAATAATTCCCTGCCATTCAGCTTGCAACACAAAAAAAAAAAACAACCAACCCAACCCCAATGTCGAATATCTCAGAAAACGAGGTCACAGAATTGTAGAATCATTAAGGTTGGAAGGGACCTTAAAGACCATCAAGCTCCACCCCCTCTGCCATGAGCAGGGAACCACTAGACCAGGTTGCATAAAACCTCCTCCAACCTGGCCTTAAAAACCCCCAGGGATGGGGCAGCAACAACCTCCCTGGGCAACCCAGATCCAGTGGCTGAAGGCTCAACACAAATTCCTTCTGCTGCCACCGTGAACAAGGCTCTTTGTCCTGCGTTGGCCAAACATTTGCCCTGGTTCTCTGTAGCTAAGAGCCAGTTGGCCTTGGAAAATAGGTTTGGAACTGTTGGGATGTGCCAAGGAATACACATTTGATGGGCAGATGGCTTTGGCAGGCAGGGTTGGCTGACCATTGAAATGGATTTTTGAATGGCCCCTTCGCCGAGCGGTGCAGATGATGAAAATGCAGTTAGTTGCTGTGTGATGGGTTTAAAATAAACACTGGTGTTTATCCAGATGGAGACGGGGGTGAGGGATGAGGCTGAGCAGGGGGATTATGGTGGATGCAGATTGGTGTGGTCATCTCAGAGCTCACTGTGGTTGCCCTGTTTTGGGCTTTGAAGGTGGGGAGATGTCCCTGCTCCCAGGAGCCTTGTAAGGAGCTGAGTGTTTGCTGGGGTCAGTTCTGGGCCCCAAGAAGGACAATGAGGGGCTGGAACATTTCCAGAGAAGAGCAAGCAAGCTGGTGAAGGGTCTAGAGAACAAGTTCTATGAGGAGGGGCTGAGGTAACTGGGATTGTTTCATTTGGAGGAGGTTGAGGGGAGACCTCATTGCCCTCCACAGCTACCTGAAAGGAGGTTGTGGGGAGGTGGGGGTTTGCCTCTTCTCCTAGAATAATGACAGGACCAGAGGAAATGGCCTGAAGTTTCTCCAGGGAAGGGTTAGATTGGATATTAGGAAGAATTTCTTTAATGGAAGAGTGGTCAGGCACTGGACCAGGCTGCCCAGGGAGGTGGTGGAGTCACCATCCCTGGAGAGATAGTGTGAAAGGAACACAGGAAAAACAGACACCTGGGAGAGGTTTTCCTGGGAACCAAAGACGTGTGGTCTCACTGTTCATGAAAACTTCCCTGTGTTTTTGGAAGAGATTTTGAGGCAAGAGGTGGTACTAGATTGTCTTCAGTGCCTAGAAATTGCCTCCCTTTTTGTGAGAGGGAGACCCACGGAGCCCACTGACCAAGGATCAGGGTGGGATAGGAGATGTGTTGACCAAACATGAAAAGGATTTACTAACGACTTCCTTTGACTTTCCAGGAGACAGCAGAGACTTCCCAGTGGGAACAAACCTCAGCAACACACAGAACATCAGCAAGGTGGCACCAAACACAACAGGGACCACCAGAAACTCTACCAAGGAGGTCAGGCCCCTCACTCCTCAGGCAGGACGGGCCACCACGGCTACAGCCAGAACCGGAGATGGCACCACAACCAGAAACACTCGCCCAACGACAAAGAAACGCACAGAAATGCCAAAGAGACTGAGAATTTGAAAACTGAGGACACCTCTGTCTGCACGGAGCACGTTCCCGTGGAGACACAGCGAGGTCCAGAGGCTGTGGAGAAGCAGTCTCAGCAGTACCTCCAGGAGTCAGAGGCCAAGAGGAAGGACAGTATTCACGAGCGCATTGGGGAAAGACCCAAGATCAATTTGCTTCAGTCTTCCAAAGACAGGCTGAGGAGGAGACTAAAAGAAAAGGTATTATTTCTTAATGGAACTCTGAGTTTCCCTTTTTCCAGGAGTCTGGCTATTGGCCATTCTCCATACAAAGGGTGGGCTGGGCTCAAGGGACCTTTCCATGAATTCACATGACCTATCTTAGTCTCCCTGTGTCAACACGTCATAGAACCACAGACTGGTTTGGGTTAGAAGGGACTTGAAAGATCATCTGGATCCAACCCCCTGCCATGGGCAGGGACACCTCCCGCCAGACCAGGCTGCTCCAAGCACCATCCAAC
>NW_009951939.1:87678-105730 GCF_000747805.2 Chaetura pelagica
TCCTCTCCCTCCCTGCCCTTGTCCCAAGTCCCTCCCCAGCTTTCCTGGAGCCCCTTCAGGCACTGGAAGCTGCTCTAAGGTCTCCCTGGAGCCTTCTCTTCTCCAGGCTGAACACCCCAACTCTCCCAGCCTGGCTCCAGAGCAGAGCTGCTCCAGCCCTCCCAGCATCGTTGTGGCCCTACTCTGGACTGTCTCCCAGAGCTCCATAATCCCTTCTTATATCCTTGTGCTGCTTCAGGAGGCCTTTTATTCACACAATGCTACAACTCTTAGATTGACTTCTTGATTCAGGTTTCTACCAGCTTGATTTCTCCAAGAAGGACTGGAAACTCTCCCCGTACCCACGCAAAGGCCCTTGGGGAAGGCTGGTGCACACATGAGCTGCAGTGTGGGTGCTCCTTCCCTGATGGCTGATCCCAACTGCCTACCTCCTGGTCTGCAGAGCTCTTTGCAAAGAGGTCTACAAAAAAGCCATTCATCTCCACTATCACAGAGCTTTGACTTTTGAGGGCTGAACAATTGGAGTCAGCTACTTAAAAGCTGATGTCCCTTTACCCCAGCAAGGAATTGAGACCCCCTTTTCTTTCCCCCTTCCTTCCAACAACCCAGAAATAACAAAACCACTGCATGCAAGTGATGGAGGAGAAAGCCTTTTTGGAAACAACACAGGCTCAGATTTTGGAGGAATTTGGAGATGATATCTCCTGGCCTGCATCAGGAATGGTGTGGCCAGCAGGAGCAGGGATGTGATTCTCCCCCTGTGCTCAGCACGGGTGAGGCCTCACCTCAAGTCCTGTGTGCAGTTCTGGGCCCCTCACTGCAAGAAGGATCTGGAGGTGCTGGAGCAGGTCCAGAGGAGCTACTAAGCTGGTAAAAGGTCTGGAGAACAAGCCCCATGAGGAGAGGCTGAGGGAACTGGGCTTGTTTAGTTTGAAGAAGAGGAAACTGAGGGGAGACCTCATTGCCCTCTACAACTCCCTGAAAAGGAGGTTGTAGCAGGTGGGAGTTGGGCTCTTCTCCCAAGTGAGTAATGGCAGGAACAGAGGAAATGGCCTGAAGCTGCACTAGGAGAGTTTTACACTGCATATTAGAAAGAATTTCTTTACCCAAAGAGTGCTTGGACAGTGGAACAGGCTGCCCAGGGACGTGGTGGAGTCACCATCCCTGGAAGTATTTTACAAAACGTAGATATTATGCTTAGTGAGTGAACAGGTAAATTAGGTCATGGCAGGGGGATTTAGGTTATGGTTGGACTTGATGATCTTCAAGGTCCCTTCAAACCAGGATGATTCTATGACTTTTCCCTCTTATGAAACTCAAGATTTTGCCTCTTGAGATTCTTTTGTCAGGATGGAAAATGCATCTGTGGGGGGTATCTCCAGTGAGACTTCCAAAATGTGTAGCAAAAATAACCCAAACATAGATGATTCCATGGGATTCCATGTTGGAAATACATACCTTTGGATGCACGTGTATGTACTATTTATGTGTGTGGCTTGATGGGGGAGGAAGATACTTCAAAACATTCTTATTATGTTCATTAAAGCAGAAACTTTCAGAATATTCATTTTAGTGCCCACTCAGTGAATGTTTAGTCTTGTAAGAAAGACATCACATAAGCACCCACTCTTAGGTGGGGGTTGGCAACACAACTGGCCTCCTGATGGGAGTTTGGGACAGTTCCAACTGCCAGTTGGCATTGGGGTTGTCCAAAAAAAATACTTCAGGTTTGTATTGAGTAGCACATTTTAAGATGGAGCTGAAGGAGGAGATGGGAGCAAACCAGAGCAAGCAGGATCTGTGCCAAGGGAAAAGGGACAAATGCATAATTAAGTGTTAAAAAGAATTCATCATTTATCTGGTCATGGTATGAAGTGAGAAGTGTTAACAGTCAAGTGACATCTCTGATCTTGGTTTAGCTCATGAAATATGGATTTTAAAGTAGGTCTTTTCATAGCTTTGTTACCTGAGCATTTTGCAAACATCAATGAACTTTCAAACTAGAAACACAAAAAAAAAAAAAAAAAAAAGTCAATTATGACCATGTTGCAAATAGCCCCAGAAACCTGTCCAAGATGCCCAAGGTGGTCAGGAAGGGCCAGATCTTGGCATCCTGTCTCAGGACCCTTGAGCACATCTTCTTCCTGAGCTGAGGGGGAGAGGACTCTGGGCTTGAATAATGTGGGAAATAGGGGAGGGAAAAAAACACATTTCTGGGGCACGAATCACTCACTTGTGGTTTTCAATGCTGAGATGAGACCATTGTGACTCTTGCTAATGCTTTGATTTTTCTCTGTCTGTTTCTATGTCTCCCCAATCCCCTTCTCCCTTTGCTGTCTATGGAAGGACAAGGGCTGATCTGTCTTGTTTTTTCCTTGTGTAACAGACGCCTTGTCTTTCCCTTTTCACGGACCAGGACGAAGTCACGGTGGAAACCACCAATCCTGAAAAGAACAAAATGGACAAACTAATTGAAATCCTCAACAGCATGAGGAACAACAGCAGCGACGTCGACTCCAAGCTCACCACCTTCATGGAGGAGGCCCAGAACTCCACCAACTCTGAGGAGATGCTGGGGGAGATAGTCAAGACCATCTACCAGAAGGCGGTGACAGACCGCAGTTTTGCTTCCACGGCAGCCAAGCTCTGTGACAAAATGGCCCTTTTCATGGTGGAAGGAACCAAATTTCGGAGTCTGCTCCTCAACATGTTGCAGGTAATCAGATAAAAGGATGAGCTGTGTTTAGAAAATGAGCATCTCACAAACTGGACCCGTGTGTAAATGGAGTTGAGTTGCTTGTGGCAGCAAGAGAAGTGAACTTGGAGGCTCTTTGATGCTCTTTTTTGGCTGGAGTCCATCCCAACACCAGAGATAGCAAGTCACAGGCCTTGAGTGGGTTGTTGGTTGCATCCCCAACCTGGTCTGGTGGGAGGTGTCCCTGCCCATGCAGGGGGGTTGGAACTAGAGGATCTTGAATGTCCCTTCCAACCAAACCATGTCTGGGATTCTATCACCTGGTTGAAGGGTTTGCTCCTGGTTTCTGGTTGCAACCTAGACTGAAATAATTGATGTGATTGCAGATTATTTTGAGTGAATTGTTTATTGGGGTGCACAGCACTGGTTGATTGCTCTACAGCAAAGTTAGGGAGGAGAACAAAGCAGCAGCTCTGATAACTGGTCTCTGATGATGGTGAGTGATGGGGAAACAGAATTGTCCTCAAGTGCCTGCAGTCTGTTGTGGGGGAGCATGTTCTGTTGTAGTGCCACCATCAAAGGCAAGGTTGCTTTCTGGATGTCACATGGACCTCCCTATTTCTGCCTCTCTGGAGAGAAGCCTTGTAGAGCTGAAATGAATTTCCATCCTTAATTTGATGTGCCTTTCCATGTGACACTATTCCTGGTGGCACACCTGTCACCTGTGGCACATACAAAGCTCTTGTGTCATTTCTGTGCTCCCCATGCATGTTTGGTGCCCAGGTTTTGACACATCTTTTCACCCTTCTTGCTCCTGTCAGAGGTGGTCCCTTGGGTGCTGTACCTGGCTGCCTGTACCTTGTTTGGGCTGAGTTGGCGTTTGGGTGACACGGCCAGCAGGGAAATGAGGAGCAAAATGAAATCATGGAAATCAATCTTTAGCCTGATGGATCTGCCCATCACAAGTACCAGGAGGTGGTTTGTTTTGTTTTTTTCCTATTGATTTGTTTCCAAAGTGTAATATTATAAAGCAGGACGAGATCAATTGGGGTCAACATCAGTCCCAGATTTAGCAGCAAGAGGCTGGAGGGTGCTCCAACCCATCCGAGCATCCCCCTCTTCCCACACCAGGTCACTCTTGTGTCTTCTCCCACTTGGCTGAAGGATGCTAGGAAATCCAAAATGAAGTCCAGGAGGGATGGCCAAGGAGAAGCAGGATGTTATCCAAAAATTGAGGATGACCCAGTCTTTCTGGGTTAAGGAGGACTCTTCCAACTTCCGTTCTTCTCTTGCCCCAGCATTTTGACCTCTACCAACAAACCCAGTGGACTGACTTCTACTTGCAATGTCACGTACAATATTAACTGGCTTCATACTCAACTCTTGATAGCATGAATGTAGGATAAATAATATATCTCATCACTCCAGAGAGTCCCAAAGTGCTCTCCAGGAACTTGTAGCCAGTCTCAATGTGCTGGGAGCATGATGTGTGTTGTGGAAAGCTGGGAAGAAATGAAACACAAAAGGTGGGGGAGGAGGGAGGGGGCTGAGTTCATGTGCAAGAGCATAGAAAAATGTGCAGAAGGGATTTGCTCAGCCCCATCTCCTAAAAATGTCCTGGTGGGGCAAAAGGTGACAGATCACTACAGGTCAAAAGCAAAGTGCTGTGTGAAAATAAGTAACTTAACATTTCCTTTCTGATAGTAAAAGGATTTTTACTTTCTCCAAGCACAGTTTTTTTCCAACCAAAATAATTGGATGCATTCACATGAGTCCTGAAATACTTTGGTCGAGCCCTAAACAGGGAATTTTTGTGATGTGTTCAGGCTTCAGACACTCCAGGTCTGGAGACAGACCTGGGTGTGAAGCACAGAAGACTCATCACAGCTGCCTTGATGTGAAATAAAGGGGTTGGTGGTATTAATATATAATTTAGTATCATTATCAGTGTGGGATATTGGATAATATATGGGTATTCTGGGATAATGTGGATATTATAGAATCCCAGACTGGTTTGGGGTGAAAGGGACGTTAAAGATCACCCAGTTCCAACCCCCCTGCATGGGCAGGGACACCTCCCACCAGCCCAGGCTGCTCCAAGCCCCATCCAACCTGCCCTTCAACACTGCCAGGGATGGGGCAGCCACAGCTTCCCTGGGCAACCTGGGCCAGGCTCTCACCACCCTCACACCAAAGAATTTCCTCCTAATATCTAACCATAACATACTGAGATAACAAGAAACAAGATGATATCTTGGTATAGAATTGATGCTAAAACATTAAC
This sequence comes from Chaetura pelagica, assembly GCF_000747805.2. Lineage (NCBI taxonomy): Eukaryota > Metazoa > Chordata > Aves > Apodiformes > Apodidae > Chaetura > Chaetura pelagica. The sequence continues at coordinate 92,658 of NW_009951939.1, forward strand.
CCAGCCCCTCCACCATCAGGTATTTTCTAGATAATTAACCATTCCTTAAAAACAACAACAACAAAAAGAAACACCCCAGTAAAATGCTTGCTCCAGAGCTGGATTTATGCCTCTCTAGCACCTTTCAGACTAATCTGATCCCTGGCCATAAGGAGCTCAGCCTGCTAGGCACTGACAAGCTGGGAATTACGCTGCCGGGGCGCGATAAATTGGGATCAGCCTGATCCCCCTCCCGTGCTGCTGGCGCCTGGGGCCGGATCTTTCACTCACCCCCCTCCCCCACATCTGCTCCCAGCAGATGCTGCTTGTTTTGGAGGGGCTTGTTTGTCCCTTTTTCTTGGGACTGTGATGGCAACAGCTCAGTGCCACCAGAGGATCTCCTAAATTAACCCTCTGAGCCAGCATCCTGGTACCTATAGACAGCATCCCTATATCCTGCTGGACCTTAAGGCAAACAGCAAGAGGTTTTCCCAGAAAACAGGCAATAAACTGAATAAATTGTCTTTTTAACCTGGCTCCTCTTATATTTTCAGCCTTTGACCAGGTACTCAAGGGGTGCACATGTTGACAGCTTACCTCAAGGAGCTTCTTTTGATCCCAAAACAGATGCTGGTGTTGCCCCATTTCAGGCTCTGAAAGAACCTATTGGGAAAACTCTGAATTCATCCCTTGCTCTGTGTTTTGGTCCCAAATCTTGGCTGAGTCTTCAGTTTGGCTGCTGAGATCCTTTGGGAAGGGAGACACTGAAAGGGGAGTCATGGGGTCAGGCTAGGGAGATGCTTCCATTTTGGTCCTTGTCTTTTGGGTTTGATTGAGTCATGGAGTTTGACTTGGTCTTTAGTCCAAGGAGGGATTTGGAGCTGCACAAGTTCTTGGGATGGACCTGGCCAAGTTGCTCCCAGGAAGCTTGGGCAGATGGAAACATGCAAGAACATATTGGTGGACACATATATAGTTCCTTCACCCCTGTGGCAATGAATCCTTTGATGAGTTGTTAGCAAGCCTCCCACAAGAGGTTTTTTTCCTGCTCATAGTTTCACTCAGTGACATGTCCAGGCTGCGGTGCTGCTTTTTTTTTTTTTTTAGTTCCAGTGAGGGGGTAGTTAAGCAACGTGCCCCAAACCCTTCCCATGCAACATAAGTTGGACTACTCCTCCATGGAAGTGGCCGTGCTCTTTATAGCAGAGCAGTGTCTGCATCCCAGCTATGCAGAGCCAAGTGTATTATTAGAGTGACCATCACTGGGGCTGTAATTGGACACTGCTCCCCTTGGCAACGGTGGCCAACAGCACATCAAACAGAAGGCTGATACCTTCTTTTAATAATAATAAACCCCAACAACCTAAACCCAAACCAAACCCACCACAAAACGCACATTCTCCCCCCCTGCACTGGGGCAGCAGAACCTGCTGCACAGCCTGGCTTGGAACTGCCTCCATGCCCAGGAGAAGGGCTTTTGATGTTCCCTGTTCCGTGCCCCGATGGATATACCCTATGATTCCCTATGGCATGCCCTAATGCACACCCTATAGCATTCCCTATGGCATATCCTAGTGCATTCCCTGTGGCAGACACTAGTGAATACCCTGTTGCACACCCTATAGCATTCCCTGTGGAATACCCTAATGCATACCCTGTTGCATACCCTATGGCATTCCCTACAGCACACCCTATAGCATTCCCTATGGCATTCCCTAATGCATGCATTCCCTACTGCACACCCTCAGTGCATTCTCTGTGGCACATTTTAATGCACACCCTGTTGCATTTTCTGTTGCACACCCAATGATATACACAGGGTGAAAAAATCATGGAATTCCTAATATCCAACCTAAATCTCCCCTCTTCCACTTTTAATCCATCCCCCTCATCCCATCCCTCCCTGCCCTTGTCCCAAGTCCCTCCCCAGCTTTCCTGGAGCCCCTTCAGGCACTGGAAGCTGCTCTAAGGTCTCCCTGGAGCCTTCTCTTCTCCAGGCTGAACCCCCCACCTCTCCCAGCCTGGCTCCAGAGCAGAGCTGCTCCAGCCCTCCCAGCATCTCCGGGGCCTCCTCTGGACTCTCTCCAGCAGCTCCATGTCCTTCTTGTGCTGGGGACCCCAGCCCTGGCCCCAGCCCTGCAGGGGGGTCTCAGCAGAGCAGAGCAGAGGGGACAATCCCCTCCCTGGCCCTGCTGGCCACGCTGCTGGGGATGCAGCCCAAATAGAGCACAGAAAGAGTTTTAACCAAAGATCTGGTGTTTTAAGGGAGTGCAAAAAGAAAATGACAACCATTTCCCACTGCTAAGTATAAGATTGGGGACAGGAACTCTGCTCCACAACCACTAGGAGTCCTTCAAGCCTGGTATAGCTGAGCCAGATCCAAAAATAATCAGCTCTGGGGTTGCCTATCAGTCCTCAGCCCAAGCTCAGGGGGGGTTTTGGGGCTTACAGCCCCTCAAGGAGTTGAGTGGCAGCTGGAGGTGGCCATAGGGCCACAACATCCCAGTGGGCATCAGAGGGGATGCTAAGGGGGTTGTTCCCACTGGGGGGGAGTCCATCCAATGCAGCCACACTCACAGCTCTGTGCAGAGAAGGTGTTTATCTTTGAGTAGCAGGACATGGGGCAACTGGGAGATTGATGGGAAGGAGGACCAAGTTGTAAAAAAACAAAGCTTTGGATTTGAAGAAGAAATATTTGACTTGAATTCAATGTGCTGGTAAGATCTGATATTGTAGTGGTCAGATGTGTTGTGAAAAAATAGCCATCACCTCCTTTACTCCATAAAGAAGTTGTGTGTGGGTTCTCCTGGCTCCTTTTCTCCCTGGAAGGGCTTCAAGGCTGTGGTGGGGACCAGCCCCAGCTTCAGAACATGGTGTGACCTCAGGTTTGATATTTGGTGTCCCATCACCTCTGCTGGCCACCTCTGGGGGCCTTCTAGTGGTGGTGGGACTCAGCAGAGGTTCCTCTTGGTCCTGCAATGTCAGGAGCGTCCCTGGCTGAGCTGCTGCCAGCTAAAAACACAGCCAAGTTGAGCCCTGGGGGCTTTGGGTGGTGGGACCTGTGCACAGCAAGCAACATGGAGCAGAGGCTCTGCTGGGCTCTAGGTGGAGACTGCAGACTGCACTGCCTGCTCTGGGCCAGACCCAGGCAGCAGACTCTGTGGGGTGGGCTTCTTCTAGCTGCTCCCAACCATTGCTGGTGGGTGAGGATGCTCAGGGCCACGCCAGGTGACTGGGGCCTTGGTAGCAGAGGCAGAGGGGGAAAAAAAAGCCTCCAAGTCCATTTATCCCTTGAGTGAGGGTTGAGGAAATACCTGAGGAAGCTTTGCTGGAGGCAGGGGAGACACTTCAGCACTGAGATCCCCTCCCAGACCAGCCTGGATTGGCATCAGGTTCAAATCCAAGCCTGGGATGCAGGAGCATGTTCCTCAGCCTGGCACCCTCCTGCCAGACCACCTGCCATAAACCCAACTCAAGCTGCTGCAGCCACCCCAAAGGTGGGGATTTGGGGAATGCTGGAGGGTTTCTTTCTTTTTCTTTCTTTCTTTCTTTCTTTCTTTCTTTCTTTCTTTCTTTCTTTCTTTCTTTCTTTCTTTCTTTCTTTCTTTCTTTCTTTCTTTCTTTCTTTCTTTCTTTCTTTCTTTCTTTCTTTCTTTCTTTCTTTCTTTCTTTCTTTCTTTCTTTCTTTCTTTCTTTCTTTCTTTCTTTCTTTCTTTCTTTCTTTCTTTCTTTCTTTCTTTCTTTCTTTCTTCTTCTCTCTCCTTCTCTCATTCTTTCTCTCTCTCTTCTCTCTCTTTCTCTCTCCCTCCTTTCCTCTTTTTCTTTCTCTCTCTCTTTCTCCCTTTCTTCATTTTCTTTAACAAAGAATGAGTAGGAGGAGCTGGGTGTCAATTTTAAAACTATTCTCTAGCTTGTGTTTAAAGGCCAATCTCACTTTCTTTTATGGTGAAACCTTCACTTCTGCCTTCATTATAGATGTCATTTCTTCCCCAGGCTGCCCAGGGCAGGGCTGGAGTCCCCATTCCTGGAGGGGTTTCCAAGCCGTGTAGATGTGGTGCTGAGGGCCATGGGTCAGTGGTGGCCTTGGCAGGGCTGGGGGAATGGTTGGACTGGATGATCTGAAAGGCCTTTTCCAGCCAAAACTGTTCCATGATTCTATTATTATGTAATAAGAATAAAGTGTGCATCCCTTTGATATTCCAGCCCATGCCATCCGGTGGACTTTCATGGTGATGCTCACAACATGCCATGGTAACCATGAGCATCCCCTTAGAGAGGGAAAGTTTGGAGGGATCATAGAATCATAGAATTTTGCAGGTTCCTGTTGTTTTCAGCAGCTCTTTCCTGTCATCTCAGCTTTTCCAGCATGGATGGGCAGCTTGGGAGTATGTTCCAGGGGGGGGTGGGGTGAGCTCCAAACCTTCGTGCTTCCAGGGATGAGCAGAAAAGATTCATCCTTCTTTTACATCCATTTAAAAAAAATAAAGAAGTAGCCAAAATACCACATTTGCTACAGCAGAAGCTCCCCAGCTTCATAAGATTTGTAAATATTAGCCCCTGAGAAAATTTCCTGAGCTCTTTTGTGTAAATAACATTGTTTAAGCAGGCTGCTACTTCCCCTCCAAGTCCTGGCTTTCGGTGGTCACTTGTCCCCAGTCACAGGGAGCCCAGAGGTGTGATTCATAGAATCATAGAATCATTAAGGTTGGAAGGGACCTCAAAGGCCATCAAGTCCCAACCCCCCTGCCATGAGCAGGGAACCCAACCACTAGACCAGGCTGCACAAACCTCATCCAACCTGGCCTTAAAAACCTCCAGGGATGGGGCATCAACAACCTCCCTGGGCAACCCATTCCAGCTCCTCACCACCCTTAGAGTGAAGAATTTCTTCCTAATATCCAACCTGAATCTCCCCTCTCTCAGTTTAAAACCATCACCCCTTGTCCTATCACTGTCTTCTCTGATCCTGCTGATTTCAGCAGGGATCTCCAGTACCTGATGCCCATTGGATGTTTGGCCCATGGTGGTGGGAGAAAGAAGAAGCAGGCAGAGGAGATAAGAGGGTTGTCAGGCCCATGTTTGCTCAGCGAGGTTGAGTTCTGGGCCAGAGCCACCACCTCCCTGCAGACTAAACAGTTGCAATGTTTTCTCCCATGAACAAAATAATTTAGACAAGGGTCCCGGTATGAAACTTTACACAAACTCTGGGTGCCACCAATTTCTCCGCCGGCAAGGCTGTTAACTCCTCCAGTTCCCTCCTCAGACTTGTGCTTCAACCTGAGGGTAGATGAAGGGAAAAGTGAATGAATCTGGCCCGTTGCCTGCAGGACCCCCTGTGCTGTCCCACCCACCACGTTTTCACACACTCATCTTTGATGCTTTGAAGCCAAGTTCTCTGGGCATAATGGAGCTCTGGAGTCCTCAGTTGAGGAACTACATGGACCTGCTGGAAGTGGGTCCAGAGGAGGCCACGGAGATGATGAGAGGGCTGGAGCAGCTCTGCTCTGGAGACAGGCTGGGAGAGTTGGGGTGTTCAGCCTGGAGAAGAGAAGGCTCCAGGGAGACCTTAGAGCACCTTCCAGTGCCTGAAGGGGCTCCAGGAAAGCTGGGGAGGGGCTTGGGACAAGGGCAGGGAGGGAGAGGGCAAGGAGGAATGGCTTCAAGCTGAAAGAGAGGAGATTGAGATGGGATATGAGGAAGGAATTCTTCCATGTGAGAGTGGTCAGACTCTCACCATTTTCTTGGGCTGTGGTGGCATCTCAATCCCACTGGTTGGTTCATGGTGTGTATTTCCTGCATGCTTCTCTGCAGATGCTCATCACAGTCTCCTGGTCACAGCAATTAAGATATAATTCAGGGATTGAAAACATAGTTCAGCTGCTTCATTACTTTCTGTGCTGCCTCTTTGATTTGTGTTTACCTTGTACTGGCCACAGTAAATCATGTGTTCTTATTGCAATGACATTTTTAATTTTCATCTCTGGTATCTACTAATATTCATTCATATGTTGTTTGATCTTCTTTTTTGGCCTTTCATTCACTAGAAGCTCAGTGACAGGCTTAAATCCTCATTCAGATGGTTGGATGAAAGGCCAGAAATAATGAATGCCATTTTTTTTAAGAAAAGGAAAATTAATATAAAGCAAGAGCATGAGCATTGGCATCTGAGGAAAGCAAATACATTAATCTTTCATCACTTTTTTTGCATGATACAATAAAAGACACTTTCTAGATGTTTTTTAAGGTCCCTTCCGACTGAAACCAGTCTGGGATTCCATTATTCTATGAGTTCTGCCTACACCAAGATGAGGAGTGGACTTTCACTTGGGTGCAGGTGTGGAGAGGTCCAAGATAAAGGCATTGTCTATATCCATTTCTAGCAGGAGCTTTATCCCATCTTAGAAAGGGTGCAGCAGAAGATGTCAAAGGGTTGGCTGAGCCCATCTGTCCCATGCATGAACACAGGCTACCCTCACCTACCCACCACACATGGAGAAGCCCAACCTGGTGATCATGCTTAGCCTTCAGGTTCATGCACCAAACATCTATATGAGACCTCTTTAGAGGTCCTTCCACTTGCCACATGATTTCCCAATGAACCCTTCTCCCAAATGGGGCAGAGAAAGGAGGTCAGCTCTACCTGGTATAAATACAGGCTGTAGGCTCTGAAGGAAGGTCACCCAGATTATCTACAAGCCAGGGCACCCCCAAATTAGTAATGCAATTTGTGTTTAAAAATACAGCCAAAGTGATGAAAGATCATTTGCTCACTGTCCTGACCTAAGCATGGTGGGAAGCCAATCCCCAGGTTATTTTTACAGAACTCCATGAGGCATTTCCAGAGCAAATTCACTGGGCAGGGCAGTGACCCAGCCATGCTTCTCAAGCCTCCTCAAGGCTTTTCACAGGTGGTGTGGAAGGCTGCAGGTCAGGGCATGGCTCCATCAGATGTGCCCTAGGCATGTGGGACATGGGTTTTGTTCTGAGCTTCTCTTCAGTGCTGGGCGGCTCTTCAGCTCTTCCACACTCTTGGTCTGCCTCATCCATTTTGGTTGCAAAGCTTTTGGAGAAGTGATTGAGTTGCTCTCCATGTTCTCCATGCCCAGTGTGATGGGTTGCAGGTCCTACTGACAGCACAGCTGACATGTGGCCAGATGAATCACAAACCCATAACTCCATTGACTGAATTACCTAGATGACAGTAGTGGCCTCCTCAAACATCTGCACCTCAAGGGAGGTGGGACATCTCTGCATGGATGGCATTCATGTTGGCTTGTCCATCTGTGCATGCATGGCCAAACCTGCTGTCTGAAGGCCAAATGTAAGGACAAAGCTCCCTGTGCCACCTTCTTCCTGCTCACCATGACATTGGTGTAGCACCACCCTGTGGGGCCAGAGCAGATGTGCATCTCAGGATGCTGAAGGAGAACCCTGGTGGTGCAAGTCCAGCTGCCATGGAGGTTCAGCTCCTGGCAAGTCCAGCTCTTGGCAGCAGGCAGGCATGGTCCAAAAAATGTAATTCCCACATCTGAGAAGGTGCTTTTAATACTTTGTTGGACCTCCACTTTTGCAGAGTACATTTCAATGATCTCCTTTTGCTCCCAAAAAGTTGCTCCATGGGTACCAGTGAAATTTGGCCTGAGGCTGCAAAGGGCACAAAATTATTCCCACTGTGGTTTCATGTTCTGGTTTAAAATGTTCATGTTGACCTCTGCATCCATCCCACATTCCATCCCTTACTCCTGTCCTTCATGGGAACTCATCAAAGTCTGCACAAGGTTTTTTGGTGACTTAGGAGGGTTGGACATGGACCTCAATCCCTTTCCTTTTGCAAGAATCTTCTTGTTCAGCGGCAAAGTTGGGCACAGGGTGTTCACTGATGTCTCTGCTGGGTGGCATCACCCACTGGGTGCTGTAGGATGAAGAAAAGAGGGTGCTGGGTGGTGGCATCCCTTCCTGCCCAGCTCTCATCCCATGCCTGATGAGTCTAGTTTGGTTTGCTGGTTGATTTGTGGAAATATTTTGGTCAGTTGGTTTGGTGGGTTGTTTTTTTTTATAGAAAATATTTTATTTAAGAGAAAACATTGAAGAGTCAGTTTTGTCTTTTGCAAAGCTGCAGAGTAGGGTCATGTCTTGAAAGCAGGAAGGGGAAGGAGGAGAGTTTCCTGCAGTGGTTTCTATACTTTCTCCAGTCATCTGGAGTTATCCCAAGCTGTTAGGAATTTCCCAGTGTGCCCCAAGGATCCCCAAACATGGCTCAGTTCCCCGGGTGCATCACTGTGCACCTTTCATGGGCAGGATGGAGGGGACATCCAGCCTGGGAGGGGCAGGATGGCCTGGAGGTTGGAGATGCACATGAGATGCAGGAGACAGCTCAGTGCCAGGGCCATGAAGAGGTCTTGGGGCACCAAGGAAGAGCTTGGGGTTCAATGGGTGCTTTTTGTCTCAGGGCAGAGGTGACTGGTGGGTGACCCTATGGGTGGGTGAAGCTGGAGGTCCTATTGGTGCAGACAAGAGACACTGGATGCTCTTCCTTGTTTTTTTCATTTCTCAGTGGCCAGGAGGTCTTTTCTCTCCAACATTTTTTGTTGTTGTTAAATAAAATTCAAGTCAAAACTCCAGAACAAGTAATTAGATAACCCTGGGGTGATAACCTGAGCTGGCAAATAACTCTCTCCTCCACCACCACCCTGGGACTGACTGGATAATGACAGGATGAACTCTGCAAACTACCCTGGAGAGTCTGAAAAGACCTGACAGGATTTGGCTGCAGGTTGACTGGGGAGTCTCAGACACAGTTGGGCAACTGGGATGGGTGTAGGGAGGGCTTAGTCATCACCGTTGGGTGAATAACCGCCTCGCATCTTCTACGAGTCTTTCTCCTGCATATGCAAATTAAATCGATTGGGGGTTTTTTCTTTCCTGTTATAATGAAACATAGAACTAACTCTTCTCTTGGATCTTCTGCATATGGTTGTGTCAGGAAAATAATCATGGGGATGTTGCCTGGGTCTCTGCAGCAGCTGCTTTACTTACCTTTGGTTTCAAAAAGAAAGATCTCCCGTGTGTTGGCCGGGGCATGAGAGTCAACTTTGGTGTGGTGGCTTTTGTATCTCCCTAGCTTGGCAGGGTGTAGCTGCTGGTCGGGGCATTCACAGCAGCAGCAAAGCCCTTTGCCTTGGGCAGTAGGAATAAACTGAGATGAAAAAGATAGAGGGGAATTTATTTAGTTGCTGGATTTCAACTGTTGTGCAACTGGCGCTGGGAAACACACGGCGTTGAGAAGGAACTTGTCCTCTCCTTTAATTTCTCCCCCACTGAGTGCCTACTGAGTTTTAAGACCAAGGAAAGGTCACTATAGAGACAGACAAGCAAAGTCACGTGGGACATCTTGCAAGAAGCTCAGGGACACCCTCTTGGCTCTGAGGACAATGCACTCTCTCGTGCCATCCTCAAGAAAGGTCTTTATTTGCTTCCCAGGTTTGCTCCTTGCTCTATGCCACACACTCCCCACACACACGTCCTTTTTCATATCCTGCCTTCAGGCAAACCCCTTTTTTTTTCCTTCTTCCCAGTTAGAAGACTGATGGGGAGGCAGCCATCTCCCTGCCCCCTTCTTCCTTATGGTGCTCCATGCATCAACATCATGCAGATAATCCTTGGTCATGGCAACCATCAGCTCAGGAGCAAGGTGACCTTTTAATGCCAAGCCCAGGCTGTCCTGATCTTCTGGTTGAACAGGGGCCCAGTCTCTGCTTTAATTTTGTGAGACCCCATGGAGCAGCCAGACCATTAGGATGCCCCTAGGTGAACACTTGATCTGCTGAAGATAATGAAGGGGCAGGTCCAACTGGACCACCAAACCCAGCATGGCCACCAGCATTCTTTGCATTTTGTTTAACCTCTTGTTGCTGCTTTGGTTTGATCTCAGTTGTGCATGTGGAAAAGAGTCCGAGAGAGAGGGCAGGACATGGGGACAAGCCATGACAGTTATTGCAGGACTTGGTGATGTTTCCACAGCACCTGCTTTCTGGTGGCTTCACTGTGTTGAAACTCCAACCACCTCGCATGCCTTGAGTCATCTTCCCCCTCTTACTAAAGAGTTGCTCTGTCTTCCTCCCCCACCACCCTGAGTTTCAGTTTCCTCCTCATTCTCCCTCTAGACATCCCGTTGCCTCTCCCATGGCCATGTGGCTTTGCTGATGTCCCCTCTGTCCCTCTTGCAGAAGGATTTCACCATGCGGGAGGAGCTGCAGCAGGGGGACGTGGAGCGTTGGTTGGGCTTCATCACCTTCCTCTGTGAAGTCTTTGGCACCATGAGGAGCAGCACTGGGGAGCCCTTCCGAGTCCTCGTCTGCCCCATCTATACCTGCCTCAGGGAGGTAAGTGCCTGCAGACTTTGTCCTTCTCCACCTGCAGAGAAAGAAGGTCCACCCCCACCTGCAAGCAATTGTGTTGCAGTGCTGAGGTGCCCATGATCTGTAGATGTTCTTTTCGTGGTTCCTAGAGGTTCACTTTGCCCCCATCAACACTTCTCACCCCAAAAGTACCCATGTCTGCAGAGATGCTTGGCTCTTCCTACATATGTGTTTCTGTTAATTAAAAGCACGTGCTCCAAGCACTAACCCTTTCCCCAAGGGTTTGAAGATCCCAACATTGCAAAAATCCCCCTTGAAGGAGCTTAAAAAGCTTCTTCACTTGCTAGTGAAGCCACCTAAAGAGATGAGAGATAAAGGGGAGGAAAAAGGGAGAGAGATGAGGTCCTATATCTCTGTACTCCCCACCTTGTGCAGCAGAAACCCAGCCTTGCAACCAGCACTGGGGACATTTTGGATTCTGATCTCCTGATGGGCTCATTTCAGAGGCTGAACTCCTGAGCTGCCCATGGTTTGGGGTGGTGGCAGAAACCTCAGTGAGGATGAATAGGCAAGTCAAGTGTCCATGTTCAGTAGAGCAGGAGAACAACTTGGTCAGTGACATGGATGGTGGGACTGAGTGCACCCTCAGCAGGTTTGCTGATGACACTAAGCTGTGTGGTGTGATCAAAGGGAGGTCATCCAGAGGGACCTCTCCAGGTGGGTCTGTGCAAACTGCATGAAGTTAAACAAGGCCAAGTGCAAGGTCCTGCACTTGAGTCAGGGCAATCCCAAGCACAAATACAGATTGGTTGGAGAATGGATTGAGAACAGCCTTGAAGAGAAGGACTTCGGAGTGATGCTGGATAAGAAGCTCAACTTGAGCTGGAAATGTGCAATTGCAGCTCAGAAAGCCAATGGTGTCCTCACTTGCATCAAATGAAGCATGGCCTAGGTTGAAGGAGGGGATTTTTTCCCCCTACTCTGCTCTTATGAAACCCTACGTAGAGCCCTGTGTCCAGTTCTGGAGTCCCCAACATAAGAAGGACATGGAGCTCCTGGAGAGAGTCCAGAGGAGGCCATGGAGATGATCAGAGAGCTGGAGCACCTCTTCTCTGGAGACAGACTGGGAGAGTTGGGGTATTCAGCCTGGAGAAGAGAAGGCTCCAGGGAGACTTTAGAGCACCTTTCAGTGCCTGAAGGGGCTCCAGGAAAGCTGGGGAGGGACTTTGGTCAAGGGCAGGGAGTGAGAGGACAAGGGGGAATGGATTAAAACTGGAAGAGAGAAGATTTACATTAGACATTAGGAGGATATTCTTTAGTGTGAGGGTGGAACAGGTTGCCTAGAGAAGTTGTGGCTGCCCCATCCCTGGAAGTATTTAAGGGCAAGTTGTATGGGGCTTGGAGCAACAGAGAAGCTGTGGCTGCCCCATCCCTGGCAGTGTTGAAGAGCAGGTTGGATGGGGCTTGGAGCAACCTGGTCTTGTGGGAGGTGTCCCTGCCCATGCAGGGGGGTTGTAACTGGATCATCTTTAAGGTCCCTTCCAACCCAAACCAGTCTGGGATTCTATGAAGAGCTTATTAACACCATCGTTAGCTGTGGAGTGGGGCCGGGTGGGAGGAAGCGAGGATGGCAACAAGGACATTGGTTCTGCATGACCCTGTGAGGAGGAGCTGGGGACATGGCTGTGGCATGGGGTGGTGACACTAGTGTTATTTATTGAGCCATGTGGTGGTTTTGTGGGCTGGGTTAAAAATAAAAAATAAAAAATCAAGAGAGAAGTTCATTTCAGGTGAGGCTGGAGTGATAAATGCTGGAGGGTTGCTGGTTGGTGGAACCAACCTTCATCACCCTCCCTGGGGAAGCAGGCAGACCACTGCCTTTTGATGTCAGCCACGGGAATGGATGTTGGATCATGGCAAAGGAAATCTGGATCAGAACTTCTGCCTCACCCAAGCAGCATTTTGGGAGCCAAGGGAGTGGCTGTGCCCCTTGGCACAAACATGGCCCACACCAATCACTGCATCCTCCTTTGTGCCCACTGCATGGTGAGGGGAGAAGGAAGGGTCTACCACCATGCCTGACATGGTGACTGCCTCTCCCAGGAGTTGGATCCCTAACGGATCCAGAAGTTTAATTTCCAGAACCATTCAGAGGGTTTGGGGTGAGATTTGTGCAGGTGGAGAGTGTCTTCGCAGCAAGGTCTGGTGGGATCGATGTTGGGATGACTTGCCAAGAGAAGTGAAAGGTGGGTCCAGCTCATGTTAAAATGGTTTGATGGAGCATGGTGAGGTTGAGTGGTGCTTTAGGTCAAAACATATTTTTTCTGCTTGGACTAGCATGTAGTTTAAGTTGGAGAAAGGAAATGGGATGTCCAAGCCCAGCCCAGAGACTGGCATTGAAGATGGTCAGGGGTGAGGAGGGATTTGTATGGTGAGCAGAGGAGAGCTCCTTTGGAGATGAGAACCAGAAGACTTGCAGCCATCACATCTGGGGAGCTTGGGAAAAGAAATGCAAAGACAAAAAGATAAATAGAAATAAAATAATTTTCCTTGTAATCTTCCCTTGGAGCTTCAGGGAGTTCCTGGCTAATGGACCACCTGGAGTACTGTGTCCAGTTCTGGAGCCCTCAACACAGGAAGGACAAGGAGCTCCTGGAGTGAGTCCAGAGGAGGCCCCGGAGATGATGAGAGGGCTGGAGCAGCTCTGCTCTGGAGACAGGCTGGGGGGGGTTGGGG
>NW_009951939.1:105935-112653 GCF_000747805.2 Chaetura pelagica
CTGCCCCATCCCTGGCAGTGTTGAAGGGCAGGTTGGATGGGGCTTGGAGCAACCTGGGCTGGTGGGAGGTGTCCCTGTCCATGCAGGGGGTTGGATCTGGATGATCTTTAAGGTCCCCTCCAACCCAAACCAGTCTGGGATTTTATGATTTTATGGTCTTATTACCAGCGCCAGAGACTGAGGGATCAGTGAACCAGCCCCACCACAGCAGGGTTGAGCAGGCCCAGCAGGCTGGCAGCAGGCAGGACAGTCACACCTCTGCCAGAGTCATCTCCTATCTCCAGTCTGCTTGGCAGAGACAATCCCATGTCGGCATCCTTTAAAATCTTGGCACACTCCCATGGCTCTAGTGGAGGAGAAGTCCTCCCTGTCTAATTCCCTTCCTCCCCACCCCCACCCCCACCATGTATGGGACTGAGTAGATGTGTATCCACCCCCTTCCCTCCTCCTCCTAGTGCCTGTTATCTCCTGGGGCCATGGCTGTGTGCTTTAGCCAAAGATTCCAACGCCATAATTAACGTCTGAGCTTCAAGAGGGCACTGCCTTTTCCACTCCTTCCTTCAGAGGAAGGGAGAGGAAAACCTTCCCAGCTGGGAGGGTGGTGCTGCTTGGAAAAGAAAAATTATGTCTTTTCACATGTTGGGGTTGTTGTGTTTTTGTTTGTTGGGTTGGGGTTTTTTTTAATCACTTGTTAAAAAAGCATCAGCTTTTCAAGTCCAAAAAAGGGCCTTTGACGGTGTAATGAGATGTTTGGATCGTTAGGATGATGCTCCCAGTCAGAGGATGAAGTAGGATTTTTCCTTTATGGAATCAGCAAAGGCACCAAAAAGGATCAAATCCTGGCCCCACGCCACCCTTCCACCCAGGTAGCTCCATGGGACTGGACTTGACTGGATTAAGTAAGTACTCAATGAAGAGCAGACTTATTTCCTCATAAAAGTCCCTTTCTGATCCCTCCATATCTTTTGGCAAAAGTAAGTGGTTTGGTCTCCAGTCTGGTGGGACTGGGATGAACTGTTTTATGGAAGTGGTTTTTGGCACTGGAGCAGGTTACCCAGAGAGGTGGTGGAGGCCCCATCCCTGGAAACATTCAAGGTCAGCCTGGATGAGCAACCTGATCTAGTCAAAAAGGTCTCTGTGCACTGCAGGGGGAGGCTGGACTAGATGACCTTTAAAGATCCCTTCCAACCCACCACATTCTAGAATTTTAGGATTCCATGATTTATGAAGGAAAGGATGGAAGAGGGATGAGTGACATGGGCATGGGAGGGAAGGGGTTCCAGGGAAGGGGGGAGAAAGAAGAAACTGGGTGTTAGGGGCATGGGAGAAGTAAGGAGAAATGGGGAGAACAAGCAAGTCATGGGAATCCAGAAGAGGTGGACTGAAAACCTGGAGGAGCTGTGAGAAAAGTCTGGGATTTGGAGCCAGCAGGGTACACTGATGCCTGGGGTGATGTGGACCATGGCAGGAGATTGCATGTGGGAGGAAGGGTCTGCGAAGAGGAGTGATGAGCACATCTCCCAGGACCTCCTGGCAGGGATGGACATATATATAAATACATAGTTGTGCAAAAAGCTCTGCTCATGGGCACTGGCAAAAGCCCTTCCATGAATACACCTTGTGAGGGAAAAAATTCCCTTTTTTTTTGGCATTGTTGGAGTCAAAGGGCAGAGTTAAGGGGAAGGAGGTCGAGTGTTGGATGAGGACAGACCAAAACTAGGAGGGCTGCACCAATGCCTTTGAGCCCCCCTGCTCTGCTGAGTGTGCAGGAACATGTATTCTTGGAAAGCTACTGGAGTGGTTTGATCCCAGCATGAAAACCACGCTGGCACCTTTTGAACAGGGGAGGGAAAATGCCACCCTTGTTGCCCCGTGGAGAAGGCAGAGGAAGCAATTAGGGCAGATAAAGAAATGAAGCTAGATACCATCTCACAGGATGGTCCTTTCTCACGTGGCTTTCTTTTTTCTCCTTCACCCTCTGTACCAGGTATTGTTAGTTCCCAAAATCCCTTTTCAATGGGATGTAAACACAAGGGTTGGCGTCTGTGTCCTCTCTCCCTCTCTCCCCAGAGCCAGGAAAGCTCAGAACGTCCGGCCAGCCAGGGTGGAGCCTGTCACAATCAAGTGTGATGGTCTCACTGCTCTTTCTTTCTATGTTTTGTCTTGCCCTGAGACCCTTGGGATGAGATCACATCCTCTTCTCCCAGGGTTATTATGTCTCCAGGCTGGGCAGGATGAAGCCGGCTGTCTGGGTGGCTCGGTCTCCCCATTCGCGCAGACTGGGTGGCTCTGTCCATCTCTCTTCAGGTCCTGAAGGCCCACCTCCAGCCAGGGGATGTGTAACCACCAGGCTACTGTTGGATTGCAGTGTCTGGCTTGATGAGTGACTAGATTTTCTCCATCATTGTCTCCAGTAATTGCCTCTTAATGGTTTCCATCTTCCCAGGGATCCCTTCTGCTGTTCCCGATCTGGGGAGAGAGAGTCATGTTTCATGGTTTCTACTATGGAAAGGAGAAGGAGGAGTTTCCCACGACTGGATACAGGGTTTTGTTCCTCTGGCCTGAATTCAATTTGCTGTTAAGTATCTCCAAGTTCCTCAGGAGCCTGATGAGGAGGATAACCAACATTTTGGTTTACTCGATGCAATAAACAAACTAATCTCTTCTTACCACCTTCCCAGGGAGTTCTGGTTGGGTAATAGGAGACTAAAGTCTCCTCCTCAATTGAGAGCACTGTAGAAGGAGAAGGTGCCATCAAACAAACTCCTTCAAGTTGTCCGTTAGGGAAAGTGCCTGCTATGGACACAGCTCTTGATGCAGCCAGGCCCGCGTGAGCAGCTCCAGCCCAGAGCTCCTTCTCTCATGTGCCATCTCCTCTGGATAGCTGCTCGTGGCACCAGCAGTGACCCATGCTGGTGGCCTCTTCCTCATGGAGCAGGGCCATGTGCCATCAGTGTGTTCTCACCCAGGTTGAGGCCAGGCCACCCTGGTCAAGGAACTGGGAAGAGGGACCCCTCCATGAAGATGCATGGGCAGATGGTATCTTGTGCATCTTCAGTGGGCTTGAAGACTTCACCAGATCCCCAAAGAGGCGTGAGGAGAAGGCCATGTGGAGAGAAGGACCATTGCTAGTGGATGGGGCCCAAAGTAGCCTGCCAGCCAGCAGGCCCAAAGTAGCCTCCCAGCTCAGCTGGGTTTTTGGAGCCCAACAAAATGTTTTGGAGCACAGCAGAACCTGTGCCTTGTGCAGAGATCAGCACAGGCAGCTCATAAGGGAAAGGTTTTCCCCCAGACTTCATGTTTGGGCAACCTCAGCATCAAATGGGTGAGAAGATACCACTTACCCCTATGGACTTCTAAGGGGCTTCTGTTTCAAAGTGCTCACTTGTTTCTTCTCTAGGGTGAGGTCTCACCTGACTTCTCTAGCTCCCATGAGGGAGGCTGGCACTGACACAGTTTTCTGGTGTGTGCAGGATCATCCCAGCTGACCTTCTGATGTCCTGGGTCGAGGAGATGATACTTCTAATTGGAGCAGGTTGTACAAATCCTGGAACCAGCCTTGCTGGTGGAGTGTTGTGTAGTTACTCACCCCCCACACCCTTGTTTGTACTTTCCATTTTCCCCAGTCTTGGCTTTTTCACCACCCCCTCCCCCGCCCTTGCCTTGTGACAAGAAGAAGAATGGAATTGTAGCCCAGAGAAGTGCATGACTCTCTCCATGCAGAGCAGCCCAGCAGGCCCATGGATCTTATCTCAGGCATCTTCCATCAAGACTTGCAACAGTCAGTCAATAAGGGGTGGCTGGGAAACCAGAACATTGCTGCTCGTGTCCTTCTGCAGAGAGCCTGTGAAGTGCAGCAGGCTTGTGATCCCAGGAAGACCCATCTAGCAGACCCTTGGGCTTCCAGGAGGATTTTGGGGCAGGACTTCCCCAGCTGTGGTCCATTAGACCACCAAAAGTGCCTGCAGAGCTGGGTCAGTGAGACCTTAACAGCTCTCCCAGTTGTAGGGGATGATACCAGAACCATCAAATGGTTTGGGTGGGAAGGGACCTTTCAAGGCCACCCAGCCCAACCCCCTGCAGTGAGCAGGGACAGCTGCAACTAGACCAGGTTGCTCAGAGCCCCGTCCAACCTGAGCTGGAATGTTTCCAGGGATGGGGCACCTCCCACCTCTCTGGGCAACCTGGGCCAGGGTCTCACCACCCTCAGCATAAAAAAGTCCTTCATTATATCTACCCTGAATCTTCCATCTCTCATTGAAACCTTGTCCTGTCACAACAGGCCTTGCTAAAATGTCTGTCCCTGTCTTATAAGTCCCCTTCTAAGAAGGTCTCCATGTTGATCCCAACCTCAAAGCTGGAATAGATCCATCTTATTGAGGACAGTGTCCACCACAGCCCCTTCCCAAGGGCTCCTCTGGGAAGCACCATCTCTCCTGCAGCCTTTCATGTCCAGTATGTTTATTCTCCTTAAGCTCCAGGTGGCACAATAGCTGGTGTGTCTCCATTTTCCCCTGTTGCCTCCTTTCACACCAGTGAGCTGGTTGCTCCACCTGGACTTTGTGTTCACACCACGCTAGTTCCTCTGTGGCTGTGGTCCACACTCCCCAGAGGGAATAACCAGCAGGCACCTCCTCATCACCTACATCAGATGAAGAGCATACCTGTGGGCAGGGACCACAGGGCGGTCATGAGGCTGGACCTTCACACCCCAGGCTGTCTAGGTGTCCATGCATGTTGCCACCTGGATGGATGAACTTGAGATGCCTGTCAGGGAGCTAGGCCAAAGCTGCAGTTGGTCCAACTTTCACTGGATCTAGAAGACATCCCAACCTCCCCATGGCTCTGGATGGGTATTTTCAAGCCTTCTCTGCTTTCACGTTGGAGTCATCACCAAAGCACCAGAAGACATTGTGTGCTAAGAGGTAGTTTGTGGCCAGGGTTGCTTTTATGGCCTTTTGCAAGTGATGTCCTACACAATAATTAGCTCTAAGCCCGGCAGGAGAAACATCTCAGCAGCTAGAAAGGGTAATGTATGGGCTGCTCCCACCTCATGTCCCCAGGAGAATCCCTGAAGAACACAATTAAACCCACGTGGTTTGGTGATAAGGGATGGTGGGGCAGGTTCTCCAGTCCTGCTTGTGGCGTGGGCCACCCCTGAGACCACCAAGTAAGCACTTTTATCTTCTCAGCAGCCCAGGTGAGCTCAGAAAGCAAATAATAAAACCAAATATTGGTGGTTTGTGAGTCCCATCGGCTCTCTGGCTTGCTCCTGGTGGTCTGCACCGCTTGCAGGTGCATCCCTTGCTGTTCAGGAGGACCAAGCTGGTTCTTCCTGTGGTGAAGCCCAGCTGCAGTTTTGGGGCTTCTCTGCCCCCTCAACCACCGCTGCATGCCCATCCATGGGGCTTACTCTGTAAAGAGCAGGTTTTGAGGCCACAGAGGCCAGGGGAGACTGGTCCCAGTAGCATGCCATGGAAACCAGTTGTACTCCAGAACCTCCCTGCAAGGCCCTGCAGCTCCCCCACCACATGCAGTCCTTCCAGGAGCAGACCCTACCATATCTTTTGGGCCTCTGCCTTACAGAGCACTTCGCCCAGTGCTTGCAGCACACAGCAGGACACAAAAAAAGAGAAGGGAGCCTGGTGTCTCCTGCTGCCTGCAGAGCTGCTCGTCCAGCTCCAGAAACAAAAGTGAGAAGCGTTTCGCAACAGAGGTTTGGGTGTTGTGTGACCGGGCAGATCTTGGCACGTAGCCTCCTCTCTTAGGAAATCAAGCAGACTCTTTGTCTGCTTTCCAGCAGGAACTGCTGCTTTCATTGCCCAGCTTCTTCTGATACTAAGGGGAAACTGGATGGAGAACAAAGGGAAGTTCTTCTCACAGACTGTCCCAGCCTCAGGGGGATGATGATGGGTTGAAACCAGAAACATGTGAGTATCAGAGCACCTGGCCCATCATCTGCCTCCTGCTCCTACAAGTCTTGTGAGGAGCAGCTGAGGGAGCTGGGGGTGTCCAGCCTGGAGCAAAGGAGGCTGAGGGGAGACCTGCTGGCTCTGCAACTGCCTGAGAGGAGGTTGGAGCCAGGGGGGTCGGGCTCTGCTCCCCAGGAACAAGGGATGGGACAAGAGGAAATGGGCTCCAGTGGTGCCAGGGGAGGTTGAGATTGGATCTTGGGCAGCATTTCTTGCTGCCCAGGGTTGTCAGGCCCTGGCCCAGGCTGCCCAGGGCAGGGCTGGAGTCCCCATCCCTGGAGAGGTTCAAAAACCATGCAGATGTGGCACTTCAAGACATGGTTTAGTTGGCATGGTTGTGTTGGGTTGGCAGGTGGGCTTGATGATCTTGGAGGTCTTTTCCAACCTTAATGATTCTATGATTCCTTTTTTAACTCCTTCAGCAGCCAATTTGAACCCTGTGGGAACCTGGTGGAGAAGGATGGGATGGTGCCCACAGTGGGATTTAGGCTGATGGGAGGAGAGGTTATAAATAGTTAAATAAATAATAATTCCATAAATAATAATAAGAATAATTTGGGAGTGTTAATGTCATGGTACAGTGTGTTTATGTTAAAATATTTTAAGTATATGCAAATCAGGTGGTAAATGATGAATGCAATTTATTTAGTTCAGGTTTATGGTCCCACAAGTGCCTGTCCTTCCAGGATGTGATTTCCCTGAAGGTCTCAAAGTGTTTGCACTATTTCTTCTTGCAAAAACATCAG
>NW_009951939.1:112703-117757 GCF_000747805.2 Chaetura pelagica
CACCCACCTGTTTTGGGGTGCTTGGTGTTCATGTGAGGTGGCCATGGGTGGGTGGGAATGAAGCATCCTTTGAGAAATGCATGCAGGACATTGTGTGAGGACATAGATGGCAGGACCCCAGGTGGCACAGTCATAGAATCATAGAATCATAGACTGGTTTGGGTTGGAAGGGACCTTAAAGACCATCTAGTTCCAACACCCCTGCATGGGTGTTCCATCATCTCACCCCCCTCACAGCAAAGAACTTTTTCCTAAATGTCCAACCTGAATCTCCCCTCTTTAAGGTCCCTTCCAACCCAAACCATTCCATGATTCTATGATAATCTGGGGTTGTTTTTTTAACGAAGAATCTGTAAACTGTTTGTGAGAACTTAGAGCACACAGCTTGGGCTTAACTCACATTTTCCAAACAACTCAGCAGAAAGATAAACCGTGAAGGGGACAGGACGCTGTTGCATGTCTTCAAAACCCTGGCTGAATCTTTGTCTAATGGGAGATTTAAAAAAAAATCTGATGGGCCACATGCTCCTTGAGATGCTGTAAACATCGTCTTCAAAGCAAACAAACTGCTGAAAACAGAAGAGGGCAAAGACAAAACTTTGAGAGCCATGATAAGTCCTTGCATGATTCCTTGTTGGTTTGGTTTTTTTCCTAGCAGCTGGGGAGCTGGTAAAGGAACAGGAGTTTATTTGGAAAGGAAAAGAAAGATGGAAAAAGGAGAGATGACAAGGTTGAGAATTGGGATTTTGAACCAAAGGACGTGACTTCGGAGCACGTTTAGTTACGTTGAGGAATTTGGGCAGTTTTAATGAGCCCAACCACTTTTCCAAAGTTTGCCTTTCCCTGATGGATTTCAGAGACTTGTGAAGCCAGTTTTCCCAACTTTTCTCCTTCTTCTTTGTGTTTGGTGCATGGACTCAGCTCCTTGTAGCACACTGAGGGCCAGCAAGGCTTGTGCAACCCAAGGTTGAATACCTGAGATTCAGGTTTCAGTGCCTGAAAGGGGCCTATGAGAAGGTTGGGGAAGAGCTGTTCTCAAGAGCATGAGGGACAAAGGGTAATGGTTTTCAGCTAGAAAAGGGTAGATTTAGGTTGGACATTAGGAAGAAGTTCTATATAAAGGTGGTGGATCACTGGAATGGATTTCCTAGAGAGGTAGTGGAGGCCCCATCCCTGCAGACACTCAGGCTTGATGGGGCTCTAAGCAATTGGATCAAGTCGGAGATGTCCTTGCTTATTGTAGGGGGTTGGACTAGATGAACTTTGGAGGTCTTTTCCAATCCAGGCCATTCTGTGATTCTATGACTATGGTTCTAAGGTGCTGGAGGGGAAGTGGTTGTAGCTTCTGCAGTTGCCAGCACTGGTGATTTTATCACAGAGATTGTTTTTGTCGTGATGCTCCTGCTTACTTTGGTGGCTGATGGAGAACCTCAGTATTTTCTAGCTGCTGGAAAAACAGCCAGAAAACTGGGATTTCTCATGTGGTTTAAGCAAAAAGCCTTAAAACGGTGTCTCGGTGCACGTGACAAGGTCACCAAGATGAAAACAAAGCAAAAATGTGTCTTTTTGAACTGGATTTGAGGGTCTTTGATCATGGTTTATGGGCATGTGGGGCGAGATATGCTGAGCTTCCATGCTTTGCCATTGCCAGGTAGACCTGTTGTCCCTCAGTGAGATGACCCAACCAATTAGGTGAGCCTCACTGCACCTCCTGAGTCTGAACCAAGAGGGACAAGTGTCTTCCTTCACCATCCCACATCACCTACAGCAACATTTTGGGTCTCTCTTGAACATTGCTGGTGGCTACAAGCTCACATTAGTAGTATAGAGTTCCTGGAGAGCAGAGCAGGGTTGGAGAAAGTACACCTGAGACACCATTTCCCTCCAACCCATCACACTGTGTCATCAGTCTAGAAGGAGCCATATTAATTATGGTGTCTATTGGACATCAAACTTTCCCACCAGGTAATTTTGTGGCTGGTAAAAGAGCATCTCAATGGAGACAAGGAGGTTCAGTGGTGGGGCAGAGCCCTTCCCTTCCAACCACCCTCTCCCAGGTCTGTGCTCCTCCAATGTTGTCATCTGCTGGTTGTATTTGGTGGCTGGGGATGTGAAACGAGGGCATTTTCTCAGGGACAAAAATGAATTAATTAATTAATCAATCAATCTAAATTAATCTAAATTCTCCATCTTCTGCTGGCTCTCAGCAGCACATCCACTGGTGACACCCTTCACCCTGTGTTTTCTCACTGTTTATCTTCATGGGGTTTTGTCCTGATAATCTCTTTCCTCCCTTCTTGCTGATTTTCTTTCCTTCCCTCCTGGAAGAGGTGAAAGCCAAGCTGAGTAAAGAGATGGAAGGAAGTCCAGAAGGGAGGAGGAGGTCCCATATTTCTCACCACCTCTGTCTGCTCTCTTTTGCAGTTGTTGCAATCTCAGGATGTGAAGGAAGATGCTGTGCTTTGCTGCTCCATGGAGGTAGGGAAGCATCTGCACCACCCACCCTGGTCCTCATTGCTTTGACCCTTGTCTCCTTGGCTACACACCTGCCAAGCACCTATGAGATGTTTCCAAACCCAAACAGCCATGTTCCCTCTTTGCATAATGGAGTCAAAGAATGATTTGGGTGGGAAGGAACCTTTCAAAGTCATCCAGTCCAACCCCCTGCAGTCAGCAAGGACATCTGCAACTAGATCAGGTTTCTCAGAGCCCCATCCAACCTAAGCTGGGATGAATCCAGGGATGGAGCATCTCCCACCTCTTTGGGCAACCTGAAGTGGTTTGGTCCTTACATCTAGTCTACATCTCCCCTCTTTTAGTCTAAAACCATCAGCCCTTGTCCCTGCTACAGGCCCTACTAGAAAGTCTGCTGCAATCTTTCTTCTAATAGCCCCTGAAGTATTGAAAGGCTGAAAATAGGTCTCCCTGGAGTCTCACCACCCTCACAGGAAAAAATTTATTCCTAATATCTTGTCTAAATCTCCTGTCTTTCAGCTTAAAATTGTTCCCCCTTGTCCCATCATTCCCAGCTTTCCTGGAGCCCCTTCAGGCCCTGGAAGGTGCTCTAAGGTCTCCCTGGAGCCTTCTCTTCTCCAGGCTGAACACCCCAACTCTCCCAGCCTGTCTCCAGAGCAGAGCTGCTCCAGCCCTCTCATCATCTCTGTGGTCTTCTCTGAACTTGCTCCAACATCTCTATGTCCTTCTTGTGCTGAGGACCCCAGAGGACTCCAGGCATGGTTCCATCAAAGCAGAGTAGACAAAAGCCATGACCATGAGACAGGAGATGGCCCTTGAGACTCTTAACCCTGGACTTTTGGTGTATGAAAATGGATACAAATAGTTGAGTAGCTGGGGTCCCGTCACAAAGTTCTGTCATCCTGGTTCCTTCCAAACTCACCTTGCATTTATTTTTTAAGGACAAAAATGCCTGCATTGGATCAAAAGCTGCTCTGTGGCTCACATGGAGAGATTTGCTGTGCTCAGAAGCACCTTTGCAGAGAAATGCTGGCACAAACACAGCAGAGATTCATTAAATTTGCTTTTGGGAAGTGGTTGGTCTGCAAGGATGGATGCTCTCCTTCAGAGAATGGTTGAAATTGCAGCCTGAATGGTTGAAACTCACCAAAGCAACAGACAGCCAAGGGCCTCTACTCAGCCCTGGTGAGACCTCACCTGGAGTGTTGTGTCCAGTTCTGGGCTCCCCAGTTCAACTGGGACAGGGATTTACTAGAGAGAGTCCAAAGGAGGCTATAAGGATGATGAAGGGACTGGAACATCTGTCTGATGAGGAAAGGCTGAGAGACCTGGGGCTGTTCAGTCTAGAGAGGAGAAGACTGAGGGGAGATCTAATTAATGTCTAATGAGTGCATCAAGCAGGCAGGGACAACCTCTTGTCACTTGTGCCCTGTGACAGGACAAGGGGCAATGGATTCAAACCTGAGCCCAGGAAGTTCCACCTCAACATGAGGAAGAACTTCTTTCCTGGGAGGGTGACAGAGCCCTGGGACAGGCTGCCCAGAGAGGTTGTGGAGTCTCCTTGTCTCGAGACTTTCCAGACCCATCTGGATGCCTTTCTGAGTGACCTGCCCTAGTTGTGTGTGGTTTTTTGGTCCTGCTCTGTCAGGGGGGTTGGACTTGATGATCTTCAGAGGTCCCATCCAATCCCTGACATGCTGTGATTCTGTGAGAAGAGTTTGAATTTTTAAGGTTAGGACTTTGTGGAGCTCTGGGGTCAAATGCTGTCAAGATCCACTCCAAGCGTGAACCTTCTCTGTGGGACCATCTAGGCCTTCTGCTGCTGCACAGAGGCACTCCAAGGAGTAATTTAAAAAAAACAACCCACACTTGGCTGTCCTCAGAGAAGCAGCACAGCCAGGTCTAGATGCCAACCTCAGCAGGATTTGTTGTGGATACAGGAGGGCTCGGCTTCTTCCTGTTAATGACTGGGAGTCACCAACAGCTTTGAATCAGCACGTAAATGACGGGCCGGGTAGAAGGCAGGGATCCCACATCACAGCCCACACTGTGTTTTGACAATAGCATGATTTTCAGGTGGGATGATTTTATTATATTTCATGTTCATCTTAGGGGTTTTTTTGTTGTTGTTGTTTGTTTGTTTGTTTTCCAAAGCAACCTTTGAAGTCAGTGGGAGCCGAAACACTTCGGTCCTTCGGCAGCCGGGCGCGGGTGCTTCTGGAAAACCTCACCCTTCTCGTTGGGCTCTTGGAGCTTGCTGCTGGGTGGTTTTGGTTTTCAAAAGCCACAGTGACTTTAACCTTGCCTGCCCGCCCTGCTTCATCGAGTAGGGGAGGGGTAGAGGGTGTCTATAAAAACCAGCAGGGTGTTTTTAACGTCAGAGGATCTTATCTCAAGTTGGAACTTACCTCAAGTTGGTAGGATCCCCTAAGGATCGTTGTGCCATGGTTAACCACTTCTCAGTTCTGGGTCCTTCAATGCAAGACATGGAGGGGCTGGAGTGTGTCCAGAGAAGGGCAAGGGAGCTGGGGAAGGGGCTGGAGCACAAGTGTGAGGAGGAGCAGCTGAGGGAGCTGGGG
>NW_009951939.1:118117-131324 GCF_000747805.2 Chaetura pelagica
GAGTCCATGCTGACACGGTCCCTGCTGCTGGAGGTCATCGAGCTGCACGCCAACAACTGGAACCCCCTGACGCCCACCATCACGCAGTACTACAACAAGACCATCCAAAAACTGACGGCTTGAGGGGCAGGGCTGGGTGGGATGGGAAGGGATGAGAAGAAGACATGCACCTTGAAGGGATCCAGTGAGAGCTTTTCCCCCCATTTCAATCCCCCCAGCAACCCAAACCCCAGCATGTTCGTGGGGTTGGGGAGGGAGGAGCATGTTTCTTTTCCAGCCGCGTCGCCAAGTGCCACCCCCCATCCCCGCCGGGTCATCGTTTCGCTTTTGGAAGAAGACGGAGATTTCGGGGAAGGAAAAATAAAAAAAGAAGAAATAGGAAAAACACACCAAAAAAATCAAAACAAAGAAGCAAAACAAGTGGGGTCTAGTATTGTTTTCACACCATCCTCCTGCCTTGCCCTGGCCAACTGGCAGGAGACAGCAGGCAGCAGATGTCTTGGGAGGACAAAACCAGACACACGCTACGCCAGACGTTCATCATTGGTGGCTTTTGTCAAGCCTTGGGGTTTTTTTCCACCCCCTCCTCTTGTCTTTGATTCTTTGTGTCTCCCCTCACCCCCATCCTCCTCACCACCCCTTCAACAGTGGGCGGGAGAGCAGGAGGACTTTCTTATTTGCACCAGGTTTTGGTTTTCCTCAAGGGTTTGTATGTTCCTCCTTGTGGGATTGTCTCATTGAACGGATAATTGGGAGCAGGTCGGAGACGGGGAGAGCGACGCCTTCCTGACTGCTTGGTGCATGGGAAAGTGCTGAAGCAGAAAGAGCATTTTAAAGGATTCCCAAAGCCACTGCAGGAGTAACGTGGCCACCATCGTCTTGCCAGTAACCTCGATGGGTTGAGAAATGTGTCCTCTGAGCTGGGAGCTCTGAGAAACAGGGGATTCTGTGGCTGTTCAAGTTGCCCTCAACCACTATAACCCGTTTCTTCTTCTTTTTTTTTGTTTATGGTTGGTTTTTTTTTTCCTTTTGAGGAGTGGTTTATTGTAATTACTGTCATGGTTGTAATTATAAATTTAAATCCAGGCCTGTTGTAGTCAGGCCAAATAATGTACAGGGCGAGGGAGAAATGAAGGTTTGAAGTTCTTCTTTGGAGACTGGGAAAGAGAAGACAGAATGTGAAGAGCAAAAAGGAGGAAAAGAGGATAAAATAGGAAAAGCCAAAAATAGAGGTTTTTAACTGGCTTTTAACTAGTTGAATTTGCTAGTTGAATTTTCTAGGTATGCAGTATACAGGAGCAGCTCTGTCCCATGGTTGGTGTTAAGTGACACTGTGTCCTCCAGGGATGAGTGACATGTTCAGAAGGGGAGAGTTTGCTTGGGGATCCCTGGGTTGCTCCATGCTGGAGCATCCTGAGGGATAGGGTGGCTGCAGGGGGCAATGGTGAGATGCTGCCTGGGTGAGGAGATGTCCAGAGGGTGAGGAGACTGGTATGGAGGGACACACCATGCCCCGAATCATCAACAAGACCTGGTGGTCTCCATATTTACTTGTCTAATGATGTTTTTACCCATGAAATCACTTCTGGTGCTTATTTTGGTGAAGCCTAATGGGGGTGCAAGCTGCCCATCCTATCTGCACAGTGGAAGAGGAGCCAAGAAAGGCAAAATTCCAGCAGCCCATCCCATTATTAAATTTTCTTTCTCAGTGACAAGAAGGGAATTTATGGCACATCGCCAGCACGCATGGACCCCTCTTTGGGTCCAAACTCAGCAGCTCAAACCCATTTTTTCCAAGCAAAACATTGGATTTCTGGTGGCTTGTAAGAAAGGGAGATTTCACCCAACCTCTTTGGATGGGTAGGATGTTCTCAGGTGCCTTATGAATGTGTTGGTCTGTCCATGATGAGGAGGAAGCTTTTGGCTGCAAAACTTCAAGGGCAGAAATTTTCAGCAGAAAATGTGTTGCAGGAGATGAGAGTCCTGATGCTGCTGTTCAAGTTCTTCCCCTCCCTGGAAGTGTTAAAGGGCAGGTTGGATGGGGCTTGGAGCAACCTGGTCTAGTGGGAGGTGTCCCTGCCTATGTTAGGGTGAGTTGGAACTAGATCATCCTTAAGGTCCCTTCCAAGCCAAACCATTCTATCAATATTTGAATTTTCATCTGATGTTCTGCTGATGCAGTTTCTAATCTGCACATGGAGCAAGAGGAATGAGCTGGAAACAGAAGCTTCAATTTTCCTGTCTAACCAGAAAGCAGCAAAATTATTGCTGGATGCACTGGACATGTCTGGAAAAATGAATTTCCACTTCTTGGACGCAAACCCAGGAGCTTCACGTGATGATGGCACCTTGCATTGGGTCAGCTTCATTAGTAGCAATGAGAATTGATAGTATTAATGAGCAACTGAACTTCATTAAGGTGGCAAAGCCCAGCAGTGTTATAAGCCTGAGGATTGTCCTCATTGCTCTTGGTTTTTCCTGCTCCTTGGTTTCTCAAGGAGTGGAGGAGAAGGGAATAAACACCATCACGGTGTGCCCAGGCCCAACATCAGTCTTCTGGGAGAAGACCTGAAACCAGTTTTGTCATGATTTTTTTGTTTGTTATAAAGAACAGAAAAGTCCTTTAACAAGGGCACAGTTGTGGGTCGGGGTGCCAAGGATCCCAGAAAGGAAAATAAAAAATACACTAAACAAAAAAAAATGGGAGATTTTGCTTCTAAAACTTGGACTTTTCAGCCAGAGATGACGTGTAAGCCGCGTGGCAGTATTTTTGCTGAAGCGTTTCCCTCCCAGCCGAGTGTTTATTCCATTTTCCCATGGGGATGCAATCCTGCAAGCCTTCCTCTGACTAGGCGTGGCCCATGACTTTCTCCTCCAGCAGTGGGATTTCTCCCATGGAAGAATTTTGAGGTGAAATCCATCAGGGGTTTTTTATGTCTTGCCATTTATCTCCACTATTAACATATGCTTGTCCAGCCATTAACCACTTCAGTACGTCAGTCGCTCCGTTGATACATGAGAAGCAAAATGTTGACCAAAACCAGGGGGGGTTTTCCCCAAGAAACCCATGCTGCCCATGGTATCTTTCTAAAGTCCATCCATAGGAAGCCAGCGGGCACATGGCATCATGAACCACGGTACCACTTTGGGAAAAGAGGTACCACAAGGTCATTTGATAGAGCAGGATGGGAAGGAGCGCTGGGAAGTTTTTGGGATTCCTGGTGAGAGCACCTAAGGATGTCACTGAGTATTTTCTGCTCTTGTTTGTTGGTTGGTTTTCTTTAGAAACAGTCACCAAAGAGTGTCATTCTACAATGTGCATTTTGGAAGGTGTGAAGCCACCAGCTCCATCTCCCCAAAATTAACCAGATTCCATCTTCGCTGCTCAATAAAAGAATCCACGTGGGTTGTTTTGGGTTTTTTTTAATACATTTTTCCCAGAAGGTTCCATCAGCAAAGGGAAAAAAAAATCACCTCCTTGGGAAAAAAAAAAATGTTTGGGGCCAAACTTTGGGCTGGTGAGTGTCTGAAACATCTTCAGAGGAGAGATGCTCTGCACCACCACCGTGCTGACCCCCCTCGGATGCAGAGCAGGTTTTCCAGCTCCCTCCAGACACCCCAGCACCTAATTCACCTAATTCCAAGTGATATTCTTTCCAAACTGAAGGGTTGTTTTTTTTTTGCTACCCACCTCATGGAGGTGAAATGAAAATAGGGGGGAGAGAAGAGAATATGAAGCAATTTGCTTCTTTCCCCTCTTCCCCTGAAGGAGATTAGTGTCTATTCTTAGCATGACTGATGGCTTCAAAGGGAAACCTGTCAGAATAACTTATGGTTCATTTTCCATGCTTATTTTTATAACATCCCTCACCTGGAAATCTCTCAAAATCTGAATTTTTAATTTTTTATTATTTTTTTTCCCTACTGGGTATTTTATGGTTTTACACTAATTCTGCTCTGGTGATAATTTCAGTTTGTTTGGGTTTTTTTTTGGGGGGGGGGGAGAAAAACACACAGAGGGTTACAAAGTCCACTGTCCATAGCCAAGGGAGCTGCAGAACACAGAGTTAATGCTTAGCAATCCATGATTTATTTTTTTTTAATGTATTTATTTGCATTTGAAGAAGCCACATTTTTAATTTAATCATATTTGTCTAACTAAGCACTTTTAAAAAAAATTTAAAAATAAATAAAAAAGAAAAAAGAGGGAAAAAAAGGTTTTGAGGAGGAAAAGGACTAGATATTCATCCTAGAGAAAACAAACTCATCGTTTTCAGCATTTCAGAGACTGTTAAAACAAGGGAGCTCATAACTCTTTGTGGCAATTCAGTCTTTGTTTATAGAACATCCAGACCCACTGTATGCTATAAAATGCATCATCTGAGTAATAAATGTTTAAAGCTTCACATTTTCCCATCTCTTCATGGGTGTGTTCTGCTATGGGAGAGGCTTTCCTGGTGTTTGGGATAGAAGAAAAGGAAGATATGGAGGGAGGAAATAGCCCTAAGGGTGTGTGCTTGGAAATGGAGCAGAGTGAGGGATCCTTCCATCTGTGGGGATGGCTCAGTCCATGCTCCTCGTGGCAGGTCACATCCTGCATCGTGCTGTGGCCTCAAGTGGGGTTGGTGCTTCTTGTGGGGGTGAGAGGCAATGGGTGCAAACTGGAACACAGGAGGTTCCACATAAACATCAGAAAAAAACTTCTTTCCTGTGAGAGTGACAGAGCCCTGGGACAGGCCGCCCAGGGAGGTTGTGGAGTCTCCTTCTCTGGAGACTTTCCAGACCCACCTGGACACGTTCCTGTGTGATGTGCTCTGGGTGACCCTGCTCTGGCAGAGGGGTTGGACTGGATGGTCTTTCCAGGTCCCTTCCAACCCCCAGGATTTTGTGACTCTGTGATTCTGTGAGGATGAAGCCCCACAGAGTGGTGCAAAGGGCTCAGAGGTCCATAGGTGACAGATTGGACCCCTCTTCCAGCTTGGCCACCAGGGTGTCTGTCCCAAGAGAACTGCCCATCTTTTTGTGTCTACCTCAGTTGGACCTGGGTCTGTTGGAGGACCCTCCCATTTAACACATCCATTTCAGCCCATGCTACACAGGCTCACAAACCACTTCTTCATTTTTCTCCATTCTAAATAATAATAATAACAAGAAGAAGAAAAATAAAAATAAAGAAGGAGAAGGAGAAGGAAAAGGAGAAGGAGAAGGAGAAGGAGAAAGAAGGAGAAGGAGAAGGAGAAGGGGAAGGGGAAGGGGAAAGGGGAGGAGAAGGAGGAGAAGGAGAAGGGGAAAGGGGAGGAGAAGGAGAAGGAGAAGGAAGAGACAGAAGGAGAAGGAGAATGAGAAGGAGCAGGAGGAGGAGGAGGAGAAGGAGAAAGAGAAGGAGAAGGAGGAAGGGAAGGAAAAAGAGAAGGAGGAGGAAAATTAGAAAAACAACTTTTTCTAAAACAGCTCCTCTAGAAAACCCTTCTGTAGCCCAAGCCAAAATTGGCCTTGCAGGTCAATGGAGATGAGGGGTTTCTGCCAGTGTGTCAACAGGCTCTGGCCAGAGAGTTGGAGGTGAAACAGTTCTTGCGTTTGAACAACCATTCTTGCAAAAGACCCTACGTGACCCAGAGCTCGCTGCAACGCAGCCAAGCTGCAAGATAAATAAAGGAGGTGGGAGAAGGTGGGTCCTGGCTGTTGGCTCAGCTCGTTGCTGTGAGGCCATGAATAAAGAGATGAGATGTTAAAAATGAGGTGCAGGCCACTTGGAACCAGTGCAAGTCACCCAGTGCTCCATGCAAGCTTGTATCTGCTTAAGGAGCAGGTATTGACCTCAAAGTCCACATGAATTCCCCCTCAGCACCAGTACTGGAAGCTGTTTGGGACACACTGACCCATGGTCAGGGAGGTTTGCAGCTCTTGCTGTGCATCACACATGAGGGTTTTTCATTACCCATAGGAGACCCATGAAGATTGAGGAGATGTTGTCGAGACAGGGAGTAGTAAGTGCTGATCAGGGGTTCCTTCAGATTTTAACCCCTGGACCAGTAAGTGCCAATGACAGACATTTTGGCTGTGGTTGACACATGGGACCTTGGGGAACCACCAGCTCAGCTAATGCCCGACTACAGCATATCAGGCTGATGTCACCCATGACCTGCCTGCACATGTCACCCTGTGTCCAGTTCCTGGCCAGGGGGTTGCACATCCTCTGCTGATGGATCAGGAGGCTATGGTCAAGAAAGCCCAGGCCCCTGCAGAGCTCACAATTGTTCTTTTTAAAGGTAAGAGAGAGATGCTTGTTCTTCATCTCCATACACAAGACAACCAGTGGGAGGTGTCCCTGCCCATGCAGGAGGGTTAGAACTAGATGATCTTTAAGGTCCCTTCCAACCCAAACCAGTCTAGGCTTCTATGAACAGACAGAAGGAACTCCTCTCCAGTAGATGCATGAACCAAAAGCCCAGTCTTTTGGACTGGGAAGCCTGGGGTTCCCACTGGTACATCCCAGCATCCCTCAGGTAAAAACCAGGAGCAAGCCACAGGACAAGCATATGGCCCAGCACTCCCCACAGAAATGTGGAAATGGTCTCCATAACCACTCACCTGGACTTTGCACAGGTCCGAGACACAAAGGAAACTTATTTCTCCAATGCTCACACACATACAGACACACATAATAGAATCCCAGACTGGTTTGGGTTGGAAGGGACCTTAAAGATCATCTAGCTCCAACCCCGTGCATGGACAGGGACACCTCCCACCAGCCCAGGTTGCTCCAAGCCCCATCCAACCTGCCCTTCAACACTGCCAGGGATGGGGCAGCCACAGCTTCTCTGGGCAACCTGGGCCAGGGTCTCACCACTCTCACACCAAATAATTTCCTCCTAATATCTCAATCTCCCCTCTTCCAGCTTGAAACCATGCCCCTTTGTCCCAAGCCCCTCCCCAGCTTTCCTGGAGCCCCTTCAGGCACTGGAAGGTGCTCTAAGGTCTCCCTGGAGCCTTCTCTTCTCCAGGCTGAACACCCCAACTCTCCCAGCCTGTCTCCAGAGCAGAGCTGCTCTTATCATCTCTGTGGCCTCCTCTGGACTCTCTCCAACAGCTCCATGTCCTTCTTGTGTTAGGGGCTCATTGCAATCCAGTTCCTCAGGCAGATTCACCTCATCTTCACCAGTTGCAAAGGCACTGACCTGCTCTCAGGACCTGCTTTCTTCTCACAGCTCCACCATTGATGACTACCATGGGGTCACCAGCAGCCCCAGCAGGATCTCTGCAGCTCCCTCCTTGGCTGCAAGGCCACATGTTCACATCATCCATTTGGATGTCTAAGAACAAGATGTGGGGACACATTAAACACCAACTCATTTCCCTTCATCAGGGTTGAGAGAAGAAGCACCAAGGCTGAACCAAACTTGGGACCACAGTGGAGGTGATTCCTCCCATCAGACCTTCGCCACCTCCTGGCTTCACTTTCCTAAAGGGGAAAATTTTGACCAGAAAGCTCCATGGGAATTTTATTAGAAGATATGTGCTAACAAAGTCCAAACACTTGGTTGAAATGTTATTGCTACAGCAACAAAACCTACGTTGAAAGGAAAAGCTTTGTTTGGTGAAAAACTGGGACAATTTAGGACTGAATGGAATTTAGAAATCTTGGCGTTTCTCTGGAGAGGGACTTTGCATTTTTTCCTCATGAACTCCATGGCATGGCTGTGACTGCTGGGAAATGGCTGGTCAGCTTTGATCCAACATGGGATGAGGCACCATTATGGGATGAGGCATCATTATGGGATGAGGCACCAGCTCAGCATCTGATCCACCAAGGCTTTGCCCTTCGCAATGCCTCTAAATCCCCTCAGAAGCTGCAGCTCTGAGAGGAAGACCTTTGCATGGAGTGGAGGAAGACAAACATCCATCCCCAAGAAGTCTCCATTTTAGCATCTTGTCCTAGGACCATCCATCCTGGAGCCCCTGTGCTCATATGGAACAGTGAAGATAATCAGAGCAACCCTCCAAGAGTCACAATTGGTGCCTGCATACCTGGAATTGTTAAAATCATTCGATTACAGACCAAGGATTGGATGGTTTCTTGCAGAGATCTGACTCTAGGAATCAATTCTGAGAAGTCCTGAGGAGTGGGAGAGACATTAAGCTGGGCTCAGTAGTCACACAAGCCTCCGGCTTTCTCATTAGTGATTACAGTGTTAGATTGTAGAATCATAGACTGGTTTGGGGTGGAAGGGACCTTAAAGATCATCTAGATCCAACCCCCCCTGCATGGGCAGGGACACCTCCCACCAGCCCAGGTTGCTCCAAGCCCCATCCAACCTGCCCTTCAACACTGCCAGGGATGGGGCAGCCACAGCTTCTCTGGGCAACCTGGGCCAGGGTCTCACCACCCTCACACCAAAGAATTTCCTCCTAATGGCTCAACTAAATCTCCCCTCTTTCAGCTTAAAACTCTTCCCCTTTGTCCTCTTCCTCCCTGCCCTTGTCCCAGGTCCCTCCCCAGCTTTCCTGGAGCATCAACCCAGCATGAGGGTGGGAGGAAAAACTACGTCAGGATGATGGGTTACAAAAAACCTGTCTGGTGGTAATTATGCGTCATGTGATAAAAAACTGGTTGGAGGGCAAATGCTGTAAAATATTGCTCTGGGGAGAGAGAAAAGATGACAAGGGTTGTGAAATCCAACTTGTGGATTGTTTTACAGCTCAGGTAACTTCTGTCCCCAGGGCTGGATTTTACAAGCTGGGCGAGAAATCCAAGCCCCAGTCTGCAAGTCTGAGCTCCTCTTCTTCTGAAGGATAAAAATGTTTGAAAAGAAGGTTTTGTTCTGATTTCCTGCAGTCTTGTTTGGTTAGTTTGGGTTTTTTTTTGGGGGGGTGATGAAACATTTGTGAGTGTTGCCTAGGAGAGCAACTAGGCTGGTGAAGGGACTGGAGGGAAAGTCTGATGAGGAGACTCTGAAGGAGCTGGGGTTGCAAGAAGGACCTGGAGGCGCTGGAGCAGGTCCAGAGGAGAGCAACAAGGCTGGCAAAGGGACTGGAGGGACAGCATTACAGGGAGAGGCTGAGGGAGCTGGGCTTGTTCAGCCTGGAGGAGACTCAAGGGAGACCTTTTTCCTCTCTACAACTCCAGGACTGCCCAGGGAAGTGGTGGAGGCACCATCCCTGGAGGTGTTCAAGGAAAGGCTGGATGTGGCACTTAGTGCCATGGTCTGGCTGCTGTGGTGGTGCTGGTCATAGACTGGACTTGATCTTAAAGGTCTTTTTCAGCCTCAATAACTCTGTGATTCCATGTGAGGACTGCAAGTGGTTCTTACAATCATTGCATGGACACATCCTCCACCTCAGCTCCTTTCCCACAGCCCAGGATGTCTCCTCCTCAGAGATGATGAGTCCCCATCTGCCAGTCCCCATCTGCACTCAGGGGACAGGATGGTCCCAGCATCTCCAGTTTAGACCCCCAGCACCTTGCATGGGGCTTTTCTCCCTTTTTTATCTCTTGCTGCTGCTGCAATCAATCATTTCTGGGTCATGCTATGTTTCCATCCCAAAATCCCACCAGCAATCTCCACCACCCATGGAAATGCTGCAAGGAGGTTGCAGGGAGCCTATGTCCCCCTTCTCCTCCTACCCCAACCTGTTGCCTCCCATTTCCTCCCCTAATTACCCTCTTCTCCACCTAATTGTCCACATGGTGCTGGGTCAAAATTGCTCCTAAAGGAAGCAACGAAAAAAACCCAAAACCCCAGAGGAGACTTGAGCAGAAGCAAGTCCATCCCACATGGAGACCTGGCCCAGCCCACCATGGCCCTGACTGGACACAGTAAGGGTCAACCAGCCCCATGGGCTGATGATGCGCCATGGTCACCTCCAGAAGATGTTCCCATGGGGTGGTTGGGGCACACGGCCTCATGTTTGTTGTCCCACCTGAACGTAGCAGCTGGTGGGCAGAAGGTTTTGGGGACACCTAGGGGGGCTGGCAGAGAGGTGGAGGTCAGGGCTGATTTACCCCCACGGCACCACACCAGAGCCTGTTTCCTGGTGGGAACTGTTGGGCTAAAATTAGAAGTAGGCTGAACTTTATCTACGACTTGAACTGAGGCTGGTTTCTCCAAGTTCAAAGGAGTTCATGGGGAATGAGACAAGTGGTGGGGCAGGAGGGGGCACTGGATTGTTGATTTTAAACTTGCTCTTTTTGTGTTCCTGCTGGAGTTTGCTTGCCTCATCTGCAGGGAAAGGTTCTTCTCACATCATTTTCAGTCTAGGATGGTGACATGGTGGACCAGATTTTGTCACAGTCCTTTATTTTATGGCAGTTATTTGGGATTGGGTCAGTGCAGGATTGACCAAGTATTCCCTGTGTCACCCCAAGTCCTGGGTCTGGCCCAGCCCAGGATGGAAAGGCAAAGGGTGAAACCAGAGTGGTTTTGGTGGGTACCACACTACTAAAGGACCACTCTGCACTAGATGTTTTGAGGGCTTTTAGGCATGGTTTTCATAGGATCATGGGATGGTTTGGGTTGGAGAGGACCTTTAAAGGTTATCTAGTCCAACTCCCCCTGCAGTGAGCAGGGGCATCTGCAACTAGAATAAAATCCTGAAATCATTTTGATTAGAAAAGACCTTTAAGAACATCCAGTCCAACCATTCCCCCAGCCCTGCCAAGGCCACCACTAATCCATGGCCCTCAGCACCACATCTACCACATGTAGATCAGCTTTCTCAGAGCCCTATTCAGCCTGACCTGGAATGTTTCCAAGGATGGGACATCTACCACCTTTCTGGGTAACCTGGGCCAGGGTCTCACCACCCTCATCATTAAAATTTCTTCCTTTTCATCTTGTGTTGACTAGCTGGGCCTCCAGGCAACCTTCCAGCATCACCAAGGGGTTCATAGGGATCTTACACTACTCCTAAGCCTCAGTTTTCTTGTGGCCATCCTGCTGTAGAGATGAATTTGCTTGCCTGAATGTGTGCCAAAAGACCTGAGAGCTTGGAGCCATGCTCCATGTCCCTGACCTCATCTCCATGGGTTGTGCAAGCTCCTGGCATCCATGCAAAGGTGTGTGGGTGGTGCAGAGGGCACGTCCAGGGCTGTTCACCTCCTTTGGTGGGTGATGGTGCCCTCTGGGCCATGGGAGCTGGTGCAAGGACATGGTGGTGAAGGTTTCACATTGGACCCTTAGCAGAGCTGCAAAGGGACAA
The DNA here is from genome assembly GCF_000747805.2 of Chaetura pelagica. NCBI lineage: Eukaryota > Metazoa > Chordata > Aves > Apodiformes > Apodidae > Chaetura > Chaetura pelagica. The sequence continues at coordinate 129,317 of NW_009951939.1, forward strand.
TGACACCAGCATCTCTCCCTGTGTTTCCCAAGAAGTTGATCATCTTTTCCCAGAAGAAATGGGAGACTTTCAGCATGGAGTAATTTCACCTCCTAAATTACTCAAGGATTAGTAGAAACTTGACTGAAATGGACCTTCTAATTTTAACAAAGGTGCCTCCAAGATTGCTGACACATTTAGGGAATGCCCAGGGCAGACTCATTTCCTGGAACAGGAGCTACTGGAGAAAAAGTCCCTCCAGGCTGGCTCCTAACTATGACACATTTGATAGCCATTCAAGGCCTATTGGAAAACGTGTAATTTGTCTCTGTGAATCTTCAGACGGAGTTTCATCATCGAGCCTGACTGCTCCTTGAAATAAAACCAGCCAACATCTACTAGCAGAGATAGAACCTCGGGTGTTTACGTAGGATTTGTCATGAGGGTGATTTATTGTCCCCCCCCCACACATTCCCCCCCCACCCCCTCCAGGTTTTATACACAGGTGCCAAGTGGCTCCATCCCTGTTGCACCTTGTTTTCTTTCCTCCTGGCTGGCCAACCTGCCCACGAAGGGTGGCACCAGCTGTGGGTGTGCCTGAGCCATCAGGGCTGTCAATGAACTTTGGCATCTTAAACCCTGGAAAACCCAACGTGCCAGAGGGAGGGATAGGTGCCCCAGTGTCTCAGAGATCGGATTGCCCCAAGGGATTTGCCTGGAGTCCCATGACGGGCCTGGAAGGGAGCCCAGATCACAGGGCACCGCCTGCTTTCCTTTCCACAGCTTTCCACCCAGGGTGCTCAGCCGGGGTCTCCAGAGGACAACCCATGGCCTCTGGTCCTTGCTGTCACCCTTGTGTGTGCAAAACCCAACCCCACATCAGCCCAAGGTCTGGGTGGGGGTGGGGGGGGGGTGATTTGCACCCTACCATGTGGGACCAGCCAGGCATGGGGTTAGGACAAGCAGCACTTGTTGTGGTTGTCCTGGTGCAAATCCCTCCCATCTCCAGTCCCAGGGACCCATACCTGTCCTTGTCTACAAGGAGTTTTTGTCACGTCTTGACCCCCAGATCAGAGTTTGACCCACCACAGCTTGACCCACCACAGCTTGACCCCAGAGACAGTTATCTGACCCCACCACCTCAGAGTGTTTTTTAGGACAAGTCTTGATCTCCAGCCATGACCCACTTTCCTGCTCTGCCCTGGGTGCCCCGTTCACTCCCAGCTCACGGGACCTACAGCTTTGTCCACCAGCATCATCCATCCTCCCCAGCTTCTCAGGGTCATCCCAGGTCCCCAGGGTCTCTCTCCTCCTGGTTCTCAGCACCAGCTGCTTTGCAGGCAGATGAGGAATCCAGAGCTGCAGAGAGATTGTTGTTTGGATTTTTTTAATCTCATCCATCTCAGCTTCACTCTCCGAGTCCTTGTCCAAGTGCTTGGTCTCCAGGAAATGCTGTTACCAGCCACCCTCATTGGCTGCTGCATCCTGACCTCCCTGCAGAGCTCCCAGGGCCCCCTCTTCCCAATCCAATATCTACTGGAAGCAGATAAGGCAGAGGAAGGAGATAAGAGCCTGGTCACTCTGCTGCTGTTATTCCCCCCAGCTTGCAAGGGACAGATGCCAGCATGGAGGGGGACACATTCCGAGGGGTACATGCAGCCCTGCAGCTGGTGTGTGGGAATGGAGAGGGCACCAGGAGGCCCTGAGATCCCCAGATCTTTGGGACAGCCAGGTGGCACCAGGACTGAAGGATCTGGGGGAGGTTGGGCTGAGACATTCACCCCTTTGGGTGTGCACATCCAAAACTGGCCAGTCACAGGAGTATACTGGGACAGGGTTCAAGTTCAGGTTGGACTAAGGGGCTTTGTGTTGGAATCATAGGATTGTTTGGTTTGGGAAAAAACTTTTAAGACCATCCTGCCCAACCACTCCCCCAGCCCTGCCCAGGCCACCCCTGCCCCATGTCCCTCAGCACCACATCTACACGGCTTGGAAACCCCTCCAGGGATGGGGACTCCAGCCCTGCCCT
>NW_009951939.1:140455-145509 GCF_000747805.2 Chaetura pelagica
CCTTCTCCTCCTACCCCAACCCATTGACTCCCATTTCCTCCCCTAATTACCATCTTTTCCACCTAATTGTCCACCTGGTGCTGGGTCAAAACTGCTCCTAAGGGAAGCAACGAAAAAAACCCAAAACCCCAGAGGAGACTTGAGCAGAAGCAAGACCATCCCACATGGAGACCTGGCTCAGCCCATGCTGGCCCTGGCTGGACACAGTGAGGCTCAACCAGCCCCATGGGCTGATGATGCACCATGGTCACCTCCAGAAGATGTTCCCATGGGGTGGTTGGGGCACACAGCCTCATGTTTGCTGTCCCACCTGAACATAACAGCTGGTGGGCAGAAGGTTTCGGGGACACCTAGGGGTGCAGGCAGAGATGTCAAGTCACTGCTGATTTACCCCCACAGCACCACACCAGAGCCTGTTTTCTGGTGGGAACTCTTGGGCTAAAATTAGAAGTAGGTTGAACTTCATCTACGACTTGAACTGAGGCTGAACTCAGCCTTGTTTTGGTTTGGTTTCTCCAAGTTCAAAGGAGTTCATGGGGAATGAGACAAGTGGTGGGGTGGGAGGGGGCACTGGATTGTTGGTTTTAAACTTGCTCTTTCTGTGATCCTGCTGGAGTTTGCCTGCCTCATCCGCATGGAAACCTTCTTCTTCTCACGTCATTTTCAGTCTAGGATGGTGACATGGTGGCCCAGATTTTGTCACAGTCCTTTATTTTATGGCAGTTATTTGGGGTTGGGTCAGTGCAGGGTTGACCAAGCCTTCCCTGTGTCACCCCAAGTCCTGGGTTTGGCCCAGCCTAGCCCAGGATGGAAAGGCAAAGGGTGAAACCAGAGTGGTTTTGGTGGGTACCACACTACTAAAGGACCACTCTGCACTAGATGTTTTGAGGGCTTTTAGGCATGGTTTTCATAGGATCATGGGATGGTTTGGGTTGGAGAGGACCTTTAAAGGTTATCTAGTCCAACTCCCCCTGCAGTGAGCAGGGACATCTGCAACTAGAATAAAATCCTGAAATCATTTTGGTTAAAAAAGACCTTTAAGATCATCAAGTCCAACCGTTCACCCACCACTGCCAAGGCCACCACTAACCCATGGGCCTCAGCACCACATCTACCACATCTAGATCAGCTTTCTCAGAGTCCCATTCAGCCTGACCTGGAATGTTTCTGAGGATGGGACATCTACTGCCTCTCTGGGTAACCTGGGCCAGGGTCTTACCACCTTCATCATTAAAATTTCTTCCTTTTCGTCTTGTGTCAACTAGCTGGACCTCCAGGCAACCTTCCAGCATCACCAAAGGGTTCACAGGGACCTTACACTACTCCTAAGCCTCAGTTTTCTTGTGGCCATCCTGCTGTGGAGATGAATTTGCTTGCCTGGATGTGTGCCAACAGACCTGAGAGCTTGGAGCCGTGCTCCATGTCCCTGACCCCATCTCCATGGGTTGTGCAAGCTCCTGGCATCCATGCAAAGGTGTGTGGGTGGTGCAGAGGGCACGTCCAGGGCTGTTCACCTCCTTTGGTGGGTGATGGTGCCCTCTGGGCCATGGGAGCTGGTGCAAGGACATGGTGGTGAAGGTTTCATGTCGGACCCTTAGAAGAGCTGCAAAGGGACAATGACACCAGCGTCTCTCCCTCTGTTTCCCAAGGAGTTGATCATCTTTTCCCAGAAGGAATGAGAGACTTTCAGCCTCCTAAATTACTCAAGAGTTAGCAGAAACTTGACTGAAACGGACCTTCTAATTTTAACGAAGATGCCTCCGAGATTGCTGACACATTTAGGGAATGCCCAGGGCAGACTCATTTCCTGGAACAGGAGCTACTGGAGAAAAAGTCCCTCCAGGCTGGCTCCTAACTATGACACATTTGATAGCCATTCAAGGCCTATTGGAAAACGTGTAATTTGTCTCTGTGAATCTTCAGACGGAGTTTCATCATCGAGCCTGACTGCTCCTTGAAATAAAACCAGCCAACATCTACTAGCAGAGATAGAACCTCGGGTGTTTACGTAGGATTTGTCATGAGGGTGATTTATTGTCCCCCCCCCACACATTCCCCCCCCACCCCCTCCAGGTTTTATACACAGGTGCCAAGTGGCTCCATCCCTGTTGCACCTTGTTTTCTTTCCTCCTGGCTGGCCAACCTGCCCACGAAGGGTGGCACCAGCTGTGGGTGTGCCTGAGCCATCAGGGCTGTCAATGAACTTTGGCATCTTAAACCCTGGAAAACCCAACGTGCCAGAGGGAGGGATAGGTGCCCCAGTGTCTCAGAGATCGGATTGCCCCAAGGGATTTGCCTGGAGTCCCATGACGGGCCTGGAAGGGAGCCCAGATCACAGGGCACCGCCTGCTTTCCTTTCCACAGCTTTCCACCCAGGGTGCTCAGCCGGGGTCTCCAGAGGACAACCCATGGCCTCTGGTCCTTGCTGTCACCCTTGTGTGTGCAAAACCCAACCCCACAACAGCCCAAGGTCTGGCTGGGGGTGGGCTGGGGTGTGATTTGCAAACCCTACCATGTGGGACCAGCCAGGCGTGGGGTTAGGACAAGCAGCACTGGGTTGTCCTGGTGCTAATCCCTCCCATCTCCAGTCCCAGGCACCCATACTTGTCCTTGCCTACAAGGAGTTTCTGCCAAGTCTTGATCCCCAGATCAGAGCTTGACCCCCCCACAGCTTGACCCCAGAGACAGTTATCTGACCCCACCACCTCAGAGTGTTTTTTAGGACAAGCCATGACCCACTTTCCTGCTCTGCTTCGGGTGCCCTGTTCACTCCCAGGTCACAGGATCTACAGCTTTGTCCACTGGCATCATCCATCCTCCCCAACTTCTAAGGGTCATCCCAGGCCCTAAGGGTCTCTTTCCTCTTGGATTCACCTCCAAGGTGTCAGGTGGGATCTCAGCACCAGCTGCTTTGCAGGCAGATGAGGAATCCAGAGCTGCAGAGAGATTGTTGTTTGGATTTTTTTAATCTCATCCATCTCAGCTTCACTCTCCGAGTCCTTGTCCAAGTGCTTGGTCTCCAGGAAATGCTGTTACCAGCCACCCTCATTGGCTGCTGCATCCTGACCTCCCTGCAGAGCTCCCAGGGCCCCCTCTTCCCAATCCAATTTCTACTGGAAGCAGATAAAGCAAAGGAAGGAGATAAGAGCCTGGTCACTCTGCTGCTGTTATTCCCCCCAGCTTGCAAGGGACAGATGCCAGCATGGGGGGGAAACACATTCCAAGAGATACATGCAGCTCTGCAGTTGGTGTGTAGGCATGGAGAGGGCACCAGGAGGTCCTGAGATCCCCAGGTCTTTGGGACAGCCAGGTGGCACCAGGACTGAAGGATGTGGGGGAGGTTGGGCTGAGCCATTCACACCCTTGGGTATGCACATCCAACACTGGCCAGTCACAAGAACATACTGGGAGAGGGTTCAAGTTCAGGTTGGACTAAAGGGCTTGTGTAGGAATCATAGGATTGTTTGTTTTGGGAAAACACCTTTCAGATCATCCAGTCCAACCATTCCCCCAGCCCTGCCCAGGCCACCACTGACCCATGGCCCTCAGCACCACATCTACACGGCTTGAAAACCCCTCCAGGGATGGGGACTTCAGCCCTGCCCTGGGCAGCCTGGGCCAGGGCCTGACAACCCAAGATCCAATCTCAACCTCCCCTGGCACCACTGGAGCCCATTTCCTCTTGTCCCATCCCTTGTTCCTGGGGAGCAGAGCCCGACCCCCCTGGCTCCAACCTCCTCTCAGGCAGTTGCAGAGCCAGCAGGTCTCCCCTCAGCCTCCTTTGCTCCAGGCTGGACACCCCCAGCTCCCTCAGCTGCTCCTCCTCACACTTGTGCTCCAGCCCCTTCCCCAGCTCCCTTGCCCTTCTCTGGACACACTCCAGCCTCTCCATGTCCTTCTTGTCCTCAGGGGCCCAGAACTGACCCCAAGATTCCAGGTGCCCCCTCCCCAGGGCCCAGCACAGGGGGACGATCCCTCAGTCCTTCATCCCTGTGCATGCTGCAGTGTCTTCCTCCCTTTCCACTACAAAAGCTCCAGCACAACCTCACACCTTTTTTCCTAAGCAACCCCTTTGCACCCACCTCCTGCTCTCCTCTGCACAACCAAAAATGGCCAGATTAATGAAGAAAAAAAAACAACAACAAAACCCCAAAACAGGTGGACATGATCGTGAGGGACCTCTGACAACAGATTGGTGAAAGTCTTTGATTAAATGGTTAATAAGAAGCTGGGCAAAGGTCTCCAGCTTGGCTCCCAAAGCAGGTGCCAATGGAAATCATGCTGAAGGTTGAAGTGCTCCATGTCATAACAAACAACCTCCACCTTGTCCCTTGGCCAGGCCACCAACGTCACAGCCAGCTCCTGCTCCCAAAGGCTGCTGCCCTGCTGCTGATTGACCTGCACCTCCCGGGTGGGACATCCTCATGGGCATCCCACCCCCACCCATGGACCCCTTTCTACAGGGTTCTCTTGTCTCTGAGCTGCATATTTGGTAGGAATTTGGGGCAAGTGATATTTTGACTGTTGTTCATTTGTGAACAACAACAACAAAAATTTAGGAGTTACCCAATAGAGAGCAGGTTCCCAAGGTTGGGAAATAGGAGGATGGAAGTAATAATTAATCAGAAGCTGCTGGCAGGGGATTTGCTCACCTAAACCAACCCGGTCCAAGGGTCACTCCACAAAGGTACCAAAAACTTCTAAAAGAAAAGGTCTTGTCCCTGGCCAGAGGCAGGGAGAAAGAGGGGGGGATAAAAAAAAAGAAGAGGAAGGTGAAGCAGGGAGGGATAAAGCCACCAGAATCCTGCAGGGAAATTACATACAGAATCACCAAGGTTGGAAAAGACCTTTAAGATCAAGTCCAGCCTATGACCTAACACCACCACAGCAGCAGAGGTGGAGTCCCCATCCCTGGAGGGGTTTCCAAGCCGTGTAGATGTGGTGCTGAGGGCCATGGGTCAGTGGTGGCCTTGGCAGGGCTGGGGAAATGGTTGGACTGGATGATCTTACAGGGCTTCTCCAACCAAAACAATCCTAAGATTCCATTAATTAAA
>NW_009951939.1:145547-152788 GCF_000747805.2 Chaetura pelagica
AAGGCATGCAGACATCACCACCAAAACCATACCTTCCAAGCAGGGGAAAAAGAAAATTCACTGCATTGTTTCCAAGTCCCTTTTTGGGTTTAAAACACCCTTAGATGTGCTGTGCATGCACCACAATTTGCTGCTTTGTCAAACAGGTCCCAGGCCTGGTCTCCAACTGGAAAACCATGTCTATCTGTGTAGTTTGGGGTAGTGTTGGACCTTTTTTTTTCCTAGTGGGGGGGGGGGATCTACGTTCTCTGTCTGAAATGGAAACCCACTGTGCACTGAGAGTTGCTGTTTATCTCACTGGTGATGCTGGTTCTGCAGTTCCAGGGTCCTTATCTTCAGTGGAGTCAACTTGTATACTCAGAGCTAATTGTGATAAAAACCACAAAATGCTTTTTCTTATAAAAAATGTCTCAGGGGTGGGGAAACATCATTTGAAAATGGATGAAGAGTGATGTTCTTGTCCCTGCTTTCATTTAAGGTCTGGTCATGCTGCTGGGCTCCTCCTTGGCCAGCACAAATCTAGGGATTTCACCCTGATTTTCCAGAGGGACCTGCAAAGACTGGTTCAGGGGTTTCCCCAAACCCACGTGGATCTCAGAAGAACCACAAATTTCTGGTGGTTTCACATCCCTTTGGGGATGGGGTTGGGAAGTCTGGGAACCGCTGAGCAAGAGCATCTCGTTAAAACCCCCCTCAAGCTCCCAACAGTCTTATTCCGGTTTGGTGATGGGAATTATTGCTCCCAACATCCTCATCCATCACCTCTTCAAAGCCACAAAGAGCTGACAGATGGCTGGACAACAGAAATTTTATGTTATGATAACGAGAATAATAAATATATTCTAATCATAATCAATGTCTAAATAATGCTAGATAAGGATTTAGTAATAGAGGTGGTGAAGAGTCTGGAGGAAGGTGGAAAAAGGGCTTAAAAATTAAAAACAATCCCAAAAAAAGGAAGCTTGAAGGACCTGGGGCTGTTAAGGGGAAAAAAATACAGCGAGAAGATGCAGTAAATTATAAACTATAGAGAGAAAGGAAATAAACTCTTCATAATCCCAGGGGAATAAGGAGTCGTGGGCCTAAACTGCAGGGAAGTCTTCAGTCTGGGGGAGAGAGGGAAGTTTGCCAACAGAGAGAAAAATGAAGGCCTGGAAAAATAAATGAATCAAGTTGCCCTTGAGGTTTTGAAGCTCAGGTTGAAACAAACACCCCTCAGAGGGGCTTTCAGGAGAGCTGAGTTGCCCTTGGTTTTTGGGGTGGATTAGCTGCTTTTCGGTGCTCCCTTCCAGCCTCATTTTGTATGATCCACTCTTTTTTTGCCTTCCTTGAGCAGGTTACTTTGGGATATTTCAGGAAATGCCTCAGTTGAGCATTGTTTTTCTTCTCTCTTCCCTGCAGACCAGTCTTCCTGCAGGGAAGACTTCTCCTCCAGCAAGGTTAACAAACCTCCCAAGGACACACACACGCAAAGGGCCAAAAAAAACCAACAACCCTCAAGCAAAGCTACCCAAGGACAAACCCCAGGGATTTAGTGGACGTTATTCCAGATATATGAGTTCCAATGCTGAACAGATGGGAGCTCAGTTCCTAAAATGTCATCTTGCAGAGAGACGTACACGGTACCAACCCTGAACACAGGAGACAAAGACTTGTTTCCATGAGATGTTATTTATCTCTTGATAGTGCAGGCTCCTGGCACAGATAAAGACCAGCGTCAGCACGATAAATCCTTTTGAGGTTCCTCAAGCTTAAGCTCCAAGGACAGACCAAAGGATAGGAAGATGGTGGTGAAGGAAAAGCAGACAGTGCTTTACATCTCAGAGGGGTTTATTTTTACAGAGGAGGCACATGGGGTACGGAGCAACACCCTGAGCAAAGCAGGTCTTGGAGAGTCTCGCCTTGGGAAGGTCCCAGAAATGAATGAGGTTTTTAAGGAGGGGTTAGAAGAGGGTGAGCAGGAAGTGGTTGGGAGGAATTTTAATTAACATCAGCGTTTGCAAGATTCTTTAATAAGGTCCCAAAAAATATCTGAGAGCAATGAAAGCTGAAACCAATGATTTTGGAGTGAACAGAGAGGCAAGTGTGAGGTTGGGGGAACAGGGTTGGCTTCCCAGGGGGTGAGGGGCACCTGAAGAGGTCCTAGGGAGAGAGACAAGTTCAGAGCTATGATTTTGAGGGTGGAGGAAGGACTGAGCATCCCCAGGATGGGAGATGCCCTATTTTTGTGCCAGTTCCTGGGGTTGTGTGGGACGCAGGGACACCCCACAAGGTGGCACTTCAGGAGACCAGCAGTACCAGAAACTGAGGGTCTTTTGGGGACCCAGACCCCACTCAAGCTGGTGGGTTGAGGGTCTGCTGGCTGGGTGGAGCAACCTGTAGAAGCAGTTGAACACTGTGTTTGCAGAAAGGTGCAGTTCAGGCACAAAATGGAGGAAGCCAACCGTGGTGACAGCAGGGTGGTGAGAAATGGGCACCCAAATTTGTGGCACCAGGACAGGGATCATACAATCATAGAATCACAGAACACCAGGTTGGAAAGGACCTCATGGACCATCCAGTCCAACCTTTCTAGAAACAGTGTTTAGATCATAGACTGGTTTGGGTTGGAAGGGACCTGAAAGATCATCTAGTTCCAACAACCCCCTGCATGGGCAGGGACACCTCCCACCAGCCCAGGTTGCTCCAAGCCCCATCCAACCTGCCCTTCAACACTGCCAGGGATGGGGCAGCCACAGCTTCTCTGGGCAACCTGGGCCAGGGTCTCACCACCCTCACAGCAAAGAATTTCCTCCTCATGTCTCACCTCAATCTCCCCTCTGCCAGTTTTAATCCATCCTCCCTTGTCCTCTCACTCCCTGCCCTTGTCCCAAGTCCCTCCCCAGCTTTCCTGGAGCCCCTTCAGGCACTGGAAGGTGCTCTAAGGTCTCCCTGGAGCCTTCTCTTCTCCAGGCTGAACACCCCAACTCTCCCAGCTTGTCTCCAGAGCAGAGCTGCTCCAGCCCTCTCATCATCTCCGTGGCCTCCTCTGGACCCTCTCCAGGAGCTCCATGGCCCAGCACCTTGTCCAGCTGAGTCTGAGAAGTGTCTGGTGTTGGGGAATCCACTGCTTCCCTGGGGAGATGCCTGCAGCAGGAGGACAATAACCATGAACCACATAAAACTTCCACGAGCAGCTTTGCCTCCCCAAGACCCCGGTATGCAATTTTGGCCCCACTGGAGAGGACACCATGGGTGGGGGTGTGCCAGCCCAAAATAAGACAGATGGCCAGGCCAGGCTGTGCATGGCACACAGAGCTCCAGCCTCAACCGTTCAGGTTCTCCCCTTGCCCAAACTTGTTGATGAGGTTCTTCAGAGCTGTGACATAATTACGGTTTCAATCACAGATTAATAAGAAGTGGTTGGTTTTGTTGGGTCGGGTTTTTTTTAGCAAACTCCTAGGCATGCCTGAACTGGAAGAGCATTTCACCTCCCCACTGCCTGGGAGCTGAGGGTGCCATACCCTCTTTGATGTCTCCTGGCATGGAGGTTCTTCCAAACACTGGCAGCGGCTGCACTAAATGTTCCTGCTGCAACCACCCTTCCCATGGTGCCAACTCAGCTTTCATCTCCAGCACCCAGTTGGGCAATGGGGGTATAAAAAGACTGGGGAGAAGCTGTCACCAGCTTCTAAAATAAAGAAGTGCTCCTGCTGGAGGAAAGTGATCCCAGATGCTGTCTGGAGCTGGGGTTGATAGAAGGGGAAACTAAGGCAGAAGCAGCTTGCCCAAGGTCATAGACTCATAGAATGGGTTGGTTGGAAGGAACCTTCAAGATCATCTAGTTTCAACCTCCTGCCATGGGCAGGGACACCTCCCACTGGATGACATTGCTCCAAGCCCCATCCAACCTGCCCTTCAACACTTCCAGGGATAGGGCTTCCACAACTTCCTTGGACAACTTGGGCCAGTGTCTCACCACCCTGATGGAAATAATTTCTTCCTAATTTCCCATCCAAATCTAGTTCCAAAGCCAGATGACCCAGAGTGTTTCAAGCTTAGGGACATTGGGTGCAATCATGCATCCAAAAGGCTGCAGCAGCTGGAGGAACTGGCAGAGCAAGGCAACCATGGACCACTGCGTAACCATGAGATGTGAAGGAGATCTCACACCCATGGATCAGATATTGAAAGCAAAGCTTGAAGTCCAACTAAAAGTTCTGGGCAGACTCAGATACAACCAAAGAAAAAACATAGGGATGTGTTACTTCAGGAGATGATGGATATGGAAGGATATATCCATATCCTATGTGACTCCATGTCTCCAGGTCTCCCTTTTTTTTCCTCCTCCATCACTCACCCCAGCACAGTTCAGGTTAGGAGGTCTCTGTGTCTGTTGGAGGAGCTTTTCCATAGCCTTGGGCATCCCAAGCCTGGGGCTCTCAGCTACTGCTACCAGGAGTCCCAGAGCTCAGCCAAGACCTGCTAACCCCACCATTTTTAGAAAAATAAAAATTACCCATATCTTCTGACTTAAAAGTCCAGATAGTTCCTAATAACCCATTTTTCTCCTCACCTCTCTAGCTCCTGAGTCTTCAGCCTGGATTTTTCAAAGCTCTCCTGCAGTCAGAGGACTGGAGAGCTCCATGTGCTTTCAGCAAGGGTGAGATGTCCACATAGCCCCCAGAGCTCTCAGATGCTCATGAGTCTCTGGTAGACATTCAGGACCCACCAAGCCCAGGGCAGACACAAGATCTGCTGGTCCCTGTGGCTTCCTGCTCTTCATGGCAACCATCTCCACTTTCAGGCCCTTTTTAGACACTCCTTAAATCCTGCCTTGTCATGATCTTGTGCCCCTTATTGCTTCAGCTGGGGTTGGACTGTCCATCTCCACTGGAAGGAGGTGAATGTATTTGCAGCTTCTAATCTCTGAACACCAAAATTGCCCCATCTCTGTCTTCTTCTTGAAGCTCCCCAAGCAACAAGTAGGTCTGTAGGTGGACATGGCTTTCCTGTAACAAAGCAGGTCTCTACCTGGAGATCTGTTTTCCTGCAAGAATAAATATCCCCCAGGTGAGAAATTTGCCTCCTGAATTCAGCATGACCTCCAAGAGCGGAAAGGCTTTGACTTAAGACCATTAGAGTTGACCATGCTGAAAATCAATCCAACCCTGGAGTCTCACCACCAGTGGATGATGCCCCAGTGCCTCAAAATGCCTCACTGGAAGTGGTTTTGAGTCCTGGGAACTCAAGGCCCTGCGGTTGGAGTTTTTCAGCCCAGCACACCATGGGGAAGCTGAGATGAATTTCATGGCTGGAGAACTTTTCTGCTTTTAATAATTGATCAAGAGCAAGAAGCGAGATGGAAAGGTTTCATGCAGAGGTTGGCTGCCTGTGGGCTTCCAGCTGGGAGATGAAGTGGAGCTGGGCTGGAGGCAGGGCACTGGGATGGGTTATTAAGGGCTTAGAGTCTCCACAACCAGGAGAAGGGAGTGGCTTTTATCTTCCTGCCTGCAAGATCTGGAGCCTGGACTTGTAAAACTTTCATTGGTTCTTTAACCCTTCAGGATCTATTTTTCATACAGTCACAGAATCCCAGGCTGGTTTGGGTTGGAAGGGACCTTAAAGATCATGCAGTTCCAACCCCCCTGCATGGGCAGGGACACCTCCCACCAGCCCAGGTTGCTCCAAGCCCCATCCAACCTGCCCTTCAACACTGCCAGGGATGGGGCAGCCACAGCTTCTCTGGGCACCGTGGGCCAGGGTCTCACCACCCTCACACCAAAGAATTTCCTCCTCATGTCTCAACTCAATCTCCCCTCTGCCAGTTTTAATCCATTCCCCCTCATCCCATCCCTCCCTGCCCTTGTCCCAAGTCCCTCCCCAGCTTTCCTGGAGCCCCTTCAGGCACTGGAAGGTGCTCTAAGGTCTCCCTGGAGCCTTCTCTTCTCCAGGCTGAACACCCCAACTCTCCCAGCCTGTCTCCAGAGCAGAGCTGCTCCAGCCCTCTCATCATCTCTGTGGCCTCCTCTGAACTTGCTCAGCTCCATGTCCTTCTTACATCTCACTAGTGTATATGGCACCAGGCACATGGTGGGGCTGGGATGGGGACATCAACATCCCTTTGCATAGGATGTCTTATCCATTGTCCTGCTAGTGCTTGGTTTTGCTGTTCATTGCTCCCTGATCTAATGAGCATCACAAAACTCTGACCACCAAAGGACCACTGCTACAGCCCAGGCAGCAAAGCACACCCTTGTTCTCACCATGGGGTCCTTCAGGGAGGACAAGTCATGACATGGCTTGACCTGCCTGTGCTCAAGGTCACCTGCTAATCTAGGTCTTCTTCTTCCATCCAACCTTTTTCATTTCTAGAAGAGGAACTGCTTTCTGACCCACCCCTCCCCAGATTTCCACCACACTTTCTGATCTGAGGACTTTGTCACAAGGTTCAGGTGTGTAGCTGATGGCCAGATGGCCAGATGACCATTGGAGACCCTTGGCTTTCAGAAACCAGAATGTTTAAATTAAAAAAATAAAAGGGGGAGCAGGATGGTCAAGATTCATCACCAGGAGCAACTTGGCAGTTCATGACACTGGTCCAACCAGCATGATGAAGAGGAAACATCCCAGGGTTTTCCACTGAAGCTGATGACAGGGACCTTGGTCGGTAAACGTGACACAGTGGTGACTTCCTCACTAACCACAAGAGCTCCATGAGCCTCTCAAGAGTTTTAAGTTTGGTTTCATTTCATCTTTAAGCCACCCGAAAAAAAACCCCAGCATAATGAATCACTGGAGAGCCCAGGGTTGCCTCTTGTGCAAATGTGCAGAGGCTGAGCAGGGGTGTCCTCCTTCCAAAGCCTAGTGACACACTCCCTACCATGGGCTGGGGGTTTGGATCCAATCCTGGCCTTGCTGTCATCCCCAGCAGAACATCACTGTCCTGGTTTGAGCCAGGATGAAGCAAATTTTTCTTTTTACTGATTTTTTTTTCCTTCAGTAAGCTTTCTTGTAACTAGCAACAGTGTGTTCTGCTAGGCTGATAAGACAGTGGAATGTTTTTCTAACTACTGAGGCTTCAAGGCTGCACCTGCACTCTGCCAGCTCAGACACTATGGGGAGATCTGTGACCCCCCGTAGGAGGCTGAGTTAGACAGACAGCAAAATTGGCCAAAGATATTCCATTCCATATATCTACGTAAGCTCAGAGGAAGGTCAGAGATCACAGAAGACAACTTCCTTCCTTCTTCTTCTCCCCT
>NW_009951939.1:155278-155617 GCF_000747805.2 Chaetura pelagica
TGAGCCCAGCTCTCTCTGCCGGTTGGGGAGAAGTTCTCCAGCCCTGCAGTCATTTTTGTGGCTCTTAGGTATCCTGGAAAGCTGCTGTGTTCATTTAGGGATACAATATTTCCATTCTCTGCTTTCACCTCTCAGGTGGAGCTACAATTTGTAGCCTGTGTGTCCCACAAAAGAAATCCTGATGTCCTGGTTTGATCCAGGATGAAGCCAATTTTTCTTTTTACTGATTTTTTTTTCCTTCAGTAAGCTTTCTTGTAACTAGCAACAGTGTGTTCTGCTAGGCTGATAAGACAGAGGAATGTTTTTCTAACTACTGAGGCTTCAAGGCCGCACCTGCAC
>NW_009951939.1:155837-171713 GCF_000747805.2 Chaetura pelagica
AGCAGCAGCTTCGGGATTCCTCGGGACTCTTCCCAGTTCAGGGAAGTGCTGTGGGAGTTGCTGGGGTGGGGGGAGGCGAGAGGCTTTTGCCCATTCCTGAACATATCTGTACATAATTGTATATATTTTCTTGTATGATTCATTAGTGTTTTAATTAAAACTGTGTAGTTTAGTTTTCAATCCAGCCAAGTCTCTCTCTTTTTCTCTCTCTCCTTCCCTACCTGGGTGGGAGGGGGAGGGGATCGAGAGCATTGTTGTCGGACCTGAGTCAAACTGTGACACCTGAGAAACAAGGCTAGATGATTAGGTCACATCTCATGGGCCAACAAGCAGGGACAAGAGCCCAGATCTCAAAGTTTTGGGGCTTTAACCAACATGAGGTGGTACCCACTTCATGGAATAAGGTGAATACATCTGCAAAACATCTCTGGTGTGCCTACATGGCTTGCTGCTACTTTGGTGTGGTACCTCAAAGACAAGCCCTCATCTCATCTCTTCTGGATAAAGAACCACACTTTAGTTGCCAGCACAACAGCTTGGAGAGGGGAGGAGAAGTATGAGTGAGTCCCAACTTTCTCTACCCTTTGGGTACTCTAAAATAAAAGCCAACTTCTCAGGCAGCTGACCATAACTCTAGTGTGACCACTGACCCGGTGGCTCCTAGATCTAGAGAGAACCTTCTAACCCAAGGTCCATAGTCCTTCAGAGAAATGCTACAAAAGCTCAGAGGAGTCAACAGGCAGTTTTGCAATAAACTCTCCTGCTTTATTCCTCATCTGCTGGGCCTTTCATGCTGGGTTGCCTGGGTGGATGTTGAGGACATGGGTGGGTGCACTCTTTCTTCAGCTTCTGATGCAAACCATCAATGCCAGTTTGGCTGCTGGACCAATGGAGAAGGTTTGATGTAGTTTCTGGGTATTTCAAGTCTGCTGGCACAGAATGGAAAGAAAAGGAGCCAAATTATAGTGTAGGTGCCACTGTCCCAACATCTGCCCTTCCAGGTATCTTGTGTTGCTTATCAAGCAAGGCAGGGTGGGTGCATCCATCATGTCCTCAAGCCTTCCATGCTGACTCTCACATGAAGGATGAGGTGAGAGCTTGGAAATTGAAACTGCCATGCAAACCACACTCAGTCATGATCCCAAACCATTTTGAAGCTGGTTCATGGGCTCCATGACATGAATACAGCTGAAGGCACAGTCCATTCAGAGCAAACCAGATATAGTATCTCAATAAATCCTTCTGGGTTGGGCCAATATTGAACAGAAAGGTATAGCCTTGAGTGAATCTGGTCCAGATGTCCACAAAGCCTGATCTACTGCTATCAACCACATGAAGGACAGCAGAGGCTGGAAGTCACATTCCTGGTGTTGAGATGCTTTGGCAGGGAGGAAGCTTACAAGCCCTTCTGGACCTTCTACCTCTTCAAATCCTTCCATTTCCAGGAGTCTGGTGGTTCCAATCAAGGTCCCTATCCACAAGAGGCTTCAGGGACCTTCTCCATGCAGTGGAGCTGTGAAGGTCTGAAGGCAGGGTGGGGCAAAAGGAAAAAAAATCTTTAATTCCAGAGGCATGGGAGATGAGGAAGACAGGTAATAGTTGAGGAAAACCCACCAAGGACTGGTTTTCTCCCCTTCTCCCCATGTTTTCCTCCACACTTGGTGGCACAGGCCACCTGTGTCCCAGCACAGAGCAGAAGCTTGGCCTCCCCTGGTATCTCAGGGACTGGAGGAGTGTCAAATGGGAGCAGGATGGTTCTTTCAAGTTGAAACAATGAGAAACAGGAGTAGCAAGAATACCCCAGATGATTTTGGGCATCCCTGTGCAACCTGCCCAGATCCAACTAACCCCTCCAGACTTGGACTCATTGGGTGCACCAAATCAGCCCAAAGGAACCCAAAACTCAGGAGTGACCCAATCTGGATGCTACCCACACTGGAGAAGTCCCACACAAGACTGGGGTGAAGTGTTCCCACCATCAACCCCACATGGGCCCCACCTAGAGCAGCATCTTTCTTGCCACACTGAAAAAGCCACTTGCCACAACCTGGGATCAAGTGTAGGTTTTTATTTTTTAATGGAACATAAAACTCCTTTAGAAAAAAAAACAAAAACACAAAACCCAAAACATTCATCTGGATGAAAAACATCCATAAGAAAAAAAAAAGGAAACACCAATCTCATGTTCTTTTTTTGTTGTTCTTTTTTTTTTCTCTTTTTTCCATTTTCATTTGGCATTTGTTATTTGCATTTATATTAAAGCAAAGTGCATCTTATTTTTTCTCTTCTCGTTTATACACATTGCACAATACATAAATAATGATGCTTATAAAACGTCTTTGTATTTACAAGTAATAATATATTTATATATAACATAAAATACTTTTTTTTTCTTTAATAAATCTCACAAGGGAGGAGGTTCAAGGAGTCCTTTTTTGTATGTGTGTGTGTGTGGTTTGTTATGTTGGTTGTTTTTTGTTTTCCAAAGCACTACAATGCTAAAAGTTCCAATGAAGATGCTCTCTTGTTCATTTAAACCTTTATCTTTAGAAAAATAGCTTCTGTTAAGATCTAAACATGCTCATTGAGCTAAGAACAGTGTAAAAGTATCATACTTGTGTATGAATTCAAGAAGAAATGAAAAGCACAACTGCATTTCCAGATAGGATGGTACCGGGATAACCTGATGGAAGCAGGTGACAACAGCCCAGCTATTGTGAACACTTCTTTTTTTTCCCCTTTTGTTTTTTTCATTTGGTTTGTTGATTTTGATGGGGTGGTTTTTTTAGCATTTTCTTTTGAGGCTTCAGCTTCTGTCGCTTCGCGCTTCGGGCTCGAGCGATGAAGCACGAGGTTGTTGTCTTCTCAATCCATGACCATAAAAAGAAGGAACACAAAAAAACCAAACCAACAAAGCAGTGGAAGGATGAACACAGGGATGAGACATGAACCCAGCAACAAGACCAAAAAAAATAAATAAATACAAATGAAAAGGGTGGGTTGAAAGATCCGGGTGGGGAGATTTTGCACCATCCTTCAGCAGCAACGTGGGGTTTAGCACCGCTGGGGAAGGGCTCTCAGTGTCACCGTCACCGGGGGGTGGCTGGCAGCAAAAGGGGAGAAAAATTAAAAAAATAACAGGTATCTTGTTGTTTCATCCAAGAGAAGGAGCTGTAACATGTAGCATGTGGCTTCCAAACCCGGGGATGGTTGCACTGGATAATCCTTTCAGAGGTGTGAAATAATTATCATGTGCAATCCATCCACCATCCATCCATCCATCCCCCTCCCCTTGCACCCTTCCCTTGCCCTTCTGAGTAATTGGTCATTCACACTTCGAAAAAAAAAGAAAAGAGTTATCAAAATACCCCAAGGCAAAACAAATAAAAAATAAAATAAAAATTAACAAAGAAAAAAATCTTCCCATAAGCTATTCCTCAAAAAAACACAGGGAAAAACAAACAGAACAAACAAACAAAACGAAACAAAAACCCAAAAAGGTTGCATGAAAAGCAAGCACTCAGAAGGAAATAATAGCAGCAAAGTAGTATAAATGTCATGAGTCTACTCTGTCTCGAGTCATCGGTTATTAAAAATAACCTCCAACCAGCACGGGCAACTGCTGATGAACTGTCTGGTGTAGCACTGGCCCCAGCCTTTCACAAAGCTGATCTGGACAGTAAATCCGGTCCATGGTTGCTGCATGAACTCGTGGTCGTTGGGTCTCTGCAAGCTGTAGGCCTTCTCGTAGTCAAAAGCCTTGATGGAAAAACCCGGGAACACTTTGTGAACCAACAACGTCCTGGAATCGGGGTTGTCCAGTGTGGCCGACTTGATGAAGATGGGGTAACTGCTGCGGTTGTACACCCACACGCCGTCCACTTCCTTGGTGAGCTGGATGCCATAGCCAATCTTGCTCCGGACCTTCTGCACCAGCTGGCTTTTGTTGTCTGAGTTGAGCTGTCCGAGGCAGAAACCATTCCCCTGAGGTAGATCATAGAAGATATCCAGGGAGGGCTCTTGGACAGAGTACAGCCGACCCACACGAGTCTTCTCTTCCCAGTATGCCACCACGCACCAGTGTGATCGATCCCCGGGCTCCTGAAGAACTTGGGAATCTATAGAAGGAAAACAAGGAAGGAGAAATTTAAGCACTGGGGGCAGGAATACAACCCAAAAGGTTGAAAGGTTCCACAACACTGGAAGGTCCTTGACTGCTCGTGACCTCCTCGTGCTCTACCACTACCTTGAAGGAGGTTAGAAAGAGGTGGGTCTGCTCAATGAAGTTTGATGTGATAGAACAAGAGGAAACGGCCTCAAGTTGTGTCAGGAAAGGTTTAGATTGTATATTAGAAGGAGTTTCTTCCCCAAAAGGCATTGGAACAGGCTGCCCAGGGCAGTGGTGGAGTCACTGAAGTCATTTAGGAGTCATACAGACAGAACTGAGGGATACGGTTTAGTTAAAGACTTATCAGTGTTAGGTCAACAGTTGGACTTGATGACCTTGAAGGTCTTTTCCAACCAAGGTAATTCTGTGATTCATGATGGTCTCCATGCACACACCAATGCACATGAATCATTTCCAAAAGCCACATGATAAGGCCACCATTTCAGTTGACTCTGGTCTGGAGGGCTCCTATGTTGCTTGAGTGCCTAGCTCTGGTTGGAATTATGGGTCCTAAATTACCAGGTCCACCTTCAGAAGTGGCTTGAGACACACAAGCAGCATCCATGGCGCAGCCATCCCTCACCTAAACCTTCACCAGGACCACCTTCAGTGCCAACAGAGGAGGATGAGATGCTGCAGCCAGCTGCCTCCAGCAGGACCAAACACCCTGCAACCCCTTATTTCCATCCACCAGATCATGGATCCATTTCCATAAATACCTCCTGTGAAGATGCCAAAAAAACAAATGAGGTGCTGTTTAGAAAAGCACACTGAAGGTCACCCCATGGAGGTGACAAGGACTTGCTTGCTCTAGTTCATGGGGCTCTTCCCTGCTTGTAATCAGAGCCTGGGTGATGGAAAGGATGGAGATGTTGGATGAAGCCCCAACCTGCAGGAAGCACCATCAAACAGTGGCAGGGTAGGGACCAGACACCTCACACCTGGAACTAGATGATCTTTACAGTCCCTTCCAACCCAAACCATCTGGTCATTCCCAGAGAAGTCCACAAAAATACCCTAAAAAAACCCCTCCAAAAATTCCAGAAATGTGTTCCTCTCACTTCCTTGCCAGTAGTTAGCCCGGGTGAGCCATGAGGAAAAACCATGAGGGGAGTGGGAGGTGGGGGTGGTGGTGAGGAATAGGAAAAAAAACCCTTTTCATGAGAGATGATTCCTTCAAGCCTCTGTAGGCATGTTAAGACTTGGGAACTATTCATCTCTAGAATTAGGATCACAGAATCATAGGATCATCAAGGTTGGAAAAGACCTCCAAGATCATCCAGTCCAACCATTCCCCCAGCCCTGCCCAGGCCACCACTGACCCATGGCCCTCAGCACCACATCTACACGGCTTGGAAACCCCTCCAGGGATGGGGACTCCAGCCCTGCCCTGGGCAGCCTGGGCCAGGGCCTGACAACCCTGGCCAGCAAGAAATGCTGCCCAAGATCCAATCTCAACCTCCCCTGGCACCACTGGAGCCCATTTCCTCTTGTCCCATCCCTTGTTCCTGGGGAGCAGAGCCCGACCCCCCTGGCTCCAACCTCCTCTCAGGCAGTTGCAGAGCCAGCAGGTGTCCCCTCAGCCTCCTTTGCTCCAGGCTGGACACCCCCAGCTCCCTCAGCTGCTCCTCATTAGACCAAATCATCGTTAATAAAAATAACACCAACCCAAACTGTATTTTAAAGAACAAAAATCAAGTTGAGAATGTCTATTAGTGATTCCTACCAAAACCATCCCCTGCACCACCGGAGTGGGGGAGACCCAGCACCCCAAATCTCTCCAAAACCCCAAACCCCATCACCCCACCCCAGAATTGCTGCCTGCCCTGTTTTCTCTAAGCCCATTTCCCCAGCACAGGGAGGTTTTTCTTCTCCCCCCTCCTCATGGTGCTTCAAGCCCTGCACTGTGCTTTTAAAAAGCAAAATAAATAAATACATAAATAAAACACCAAAAAATGGAATTAAAAAAAGCAAACCCAGCCACACACTTTGAATTTCCTCATTTCCCTGCCAGCAGGGAAAATATTTCTCCAGTTGCTGGAGGCAGCTACTAAAAATGGGCCCGTGTACAGCCCAGAATCACAGCATCACTGAACGGCCAGGGTTGGAAGGGACCTCTGAAGATGATGAAGTCCACCCCTCTGCCAGAGCAGGACCAAATCTAGGGCAGATCCCTCAGAAAGGCATCCAGACAGATCTGGAAAGTCTCCAGAGAAGGAGACTCCACAACCTCTCTGGGCAGCCTGTCCCAGGGCTCTGTCACCCTCCCAGGAAAGAAGTTCTTCCTCATGATGAGGTGGAACTTGCTGGTCTCAAGTTTGAATCCATTGCCCCTTGTCCTGTCACAGGGCACAAGTGACAAGAGGTTGTCCCTGCCTTCTTGATGCCCTCATGTATTGATAGACATTAATTAGATCCCCCCTCAGTCTTCTCCTCTCTAGACTGAACAGCCCCAGGTCTCTCAGCCTTTCCTCATCAGACAGATGTTCCAGTCCCTTCATTATCCTTATAGCCCTTTGTTGGTCTCTCTCCAGTAGATCCCTGTCCCTCTTGAACTGGGGAGCCCAGAACTGGACACAACACTCTAGGTGAGGTCTCACTAGGGCAGAGTTAGAGGAGAACCTCTCTCAATCTATTGGACACACTCTTCTTAATGTACCCCAAGATACCATTGTCCTTCTTGGCCACAAAAACTCTGCTGTCTCATGGAGAACTTGTCCACAACAAATAGGGACCCTCCATTCTGGGTGAATCCAGGGATGGGGTCCTGGCAGTGGGGGGGGTGATCCCTGGGACAGTATCTATCAAGGTATGCCCTGGTTTGTCCCCCCTTGTTGGTGCCTTCCGAGATTTTCTTGTGGAGAACCCTGTATCCTGGTGAAAGCCGGTACTGAGGGGGGACAGGCTTGGTGGCTGGGGTTACCTCCCCCCTAAGCCAAATGGGGTGCCCTTCACCCAAGGGTGCTCCTGGCAGGGCAAGAAGCACCCCCAGGACAGTGTTTCCCTGGGAGATAAGAGGAATCTTGGGGGGGGATGCTCCTGGATCTGGGGCTGTGATGCATATGAATCTAGGTGGAAGGAAAGCTCCTGGATATTGGCAGGGGTGTCCTGGATCCAGGGAGGAAATATTGCTTCTAGATCCAGGGGAATGGTGTCCCAGGATCCATGGGGGGAAAATACTCTGGATTCAGGGGCATGGGGGATGCTCCTGGATCCAGGGGGATGATGCCCCAGGATCCATGGAGGGAAAATGCTCTTGGATCCAGGGCCAAGTATGTTCTTGGATCCAGGGGAGCAGAGATGCTCCTGAATCCAGGGGAATGGTGTCCAAAGATCCATGGGGGGAAAATGCCCCAGATCTGGGGGCGGAGGATATGCTCCTGGATCCAGGGGGATGATGCTCCTTGATCCGAGAGGATAATTCCCCTGGTGCAAGGGGATGATCCCTCAGGATCCAGGGAGCCATAATGCTCCTGGATCCAGGGGGACAATGTTCCTCAGTCAAGGGGGAAGATGCTCCTGAATCCAAGGGGATAATTCCCCTGGTCCAAGGGGATGATCTCCCAGGATCCAGGGGGATAACGCTCCTCAGTCAAGGGGGAAGATGCTTCTGGACCCACCTCCACCCTGGCCACCCAACACCTCACCTCCACTGCACCCTGCCCACCAATGCCAACAATGCTCTTGGCTCTTGTGTTTTACAGCAGTTGAAGGAATTCTGGAGGAAAAATTAACCCTGGTAAAAATTCCTGTAGGTTTGTATTTAGCTGGACATCCAAACATCCCTTTCAGGAGGAGGTGGGAGTGAAGAAGTTTTTCACCTGCTCTTTGTGCTTGCATTAGGGAAGACCACTTAAAAAGCAGCTCGTGGGTGCTTATGAAACCTTATTGAATTGGCAGATTTTAAAAAGAACTTGAAGCAAAAAGAAACAAAAAACAACTTGGAATTAAAAAAAATATATATATATTAAAAAAAAACAAAACCCTAAACAAAAACAACTGTCTTGGCTATGAATGAACAGACCTTTATGGAAGGCTGGAAGTTCATGAATGAATCCCACAAGGTTTTTCAATGACATGGGGTGACCAGACCTCAAGGACCAGTCCTAGGTAATCCGGGATTATTTTTTTTCCTCTTTTCCCTTTTTTTCTTTTTGAATGAACCAATGCCAGCAAAGAGTATAAATATGCCAGAGCCTCTTCCATTGGTGGGGTTGGGCTGTTGACTGCCTGTCTAGTCCAAAAGCCATGAGAATATAAAGCCTGAGCTTGGATAACCAGGATCAGGCCTCCTCAGCAGCCGCCACCGAAGCTGCTTTTCCCGGTTGTTGGGATCCTGGAGGAGCCTCCTCCATCCCACCCACCCCCCTGCTTCTGGCATCTGCCAGGAAAAGGGGTGGGGAAAAGCTGGTGGCATCACCCCAGGCAGGAGAGGAGGGAAAAAATGACACAGATGCTTCCTGAAGTGATGGAATTTTGCCCCAAAAATTTTTGTTGGTTGTTTTTTTTTTGGTGGCAATGATTCACAGTTCCGGGTAAATAAAGAAAATACATTGATTTTGCCTCAAAATCTCCCAAGGGATTAATCTGGATTCACAGTCTAACTCTCATCTCCTCCTGCTGCAAACTCACACCACAAAAAACCCCCAGATGCCAGGAAACAGACCTTAGAGCACCTTCCGGTGCCTGAAGGGGCTCCAGGAAAGCTGGGGAGGGGCTTTTCGTCAGAGAAGACAGTGATAGGACAAGGGGTGATGGTTTTAAACTGAGAGAGGGGAGATTTAGGTTGGATATCAGAAGAAATTCCTCACTCTAAGGGTGGTGAGGAACTGGAATGGGTTGCCCAGGGAGGTTGTTGATGCCCCATCCCTGGAGGTTTTTAAGGCCAGGTTGGATGAGGTTTGTGCAGCCTGGTCTAGTGGGTGGGTTCCCTGCTCATGGCAGGGGGGCTGGGGATTGATGGCCTTTGAGGTCCCTTCCAACCTTAATGATTCTACAATTCTGAAGGGGCTCCAGGAAAGCTAGGGAGGGACTTTTCACCAGAGAGGGCAGTGATAGGACATGGGGTGATGATTTTAAACTGAAACAGGGGAGATTTAAGTTAGACATCAGGAAGAAATTCCTCACCATGAGGGTAGAAAGGTGCTGGAACAGGTTGCCCAGAGAAGCTGTGGCTGCCCCATCCATGGAGGTGTTCAAGGTCAGGTTGGATGAGGCTTGTGCAGCCTGGTCTGGTGGGAGGTGTCCCTGCTCATAGCAGGGAGGTTGGAACCTCATGAGCTTTCAGGTCACTTCCAACCTTCACCATTCTATGATTCTATGAAATCTGTGGCCCCATCACCCTCAACACACCCTGGTGTGTGACTGCCCAGAAAACACCCGAAAAACACTTTGGGATTCTCAGGGTTTGGGAATCACAAGCATCACTTTTACGAGCTCCTTGGAGCAAACACAATCCCTTTCTAAATGCCTGGAAATATCCCAGCAAACTGAGAGCATTCTCATATTCCAGCAAACAATGATCATGTTTAAATACCATAAACTTCCAGGCTATTATTCCGTTATTAAGCATCTCTCCAGTTGCTGCTATCGTTGGGTTATTATTTCATTTCCATGGTTTGCATTAAGGCCTTGCCTAAGGGGCTCTCTCAGGCTCCCCCCTCCCCCCCCCCCCAGCACATTGTCCAGGCTTTTTGTGGAAAAAAATAAGGAAATATATAGAAATGGCTGAAAATCAAGTGAGGCCACCCTCAGGAATTTCGAGAATTGGTCGTATTGATCATTCATCGTTGGGTCTACAGAGAGAGGCTGTCAGAGCCCATTTCTGCATGAAAGGGAGAAATTAGGGCAATGGTTTGATACCCCCAAAGTCTTTGGAGCAATGTTTTCTGGAAGTCTGGGGTGGATGATCCTAGAATCCTAGAATGCCAGGTTGGAAGGGACCTCAAGGATCATCTGGTCACACCTTTCTAGGTGCTACTCTAGTTGATAGGAGGTGGCTCAGCACCCTGTCAAGCTGAGACTTGTCACTGTCCAATGTGGGGGAATTCCGATGTTTAACTGTCCTCATGGTAAATAATTACCTCTTGTGTCTAATCAGAATCTCCCCAGGAGCAACTTGTGCCCATGACCCTTTGTCTTTTCCATGTGACTCCTTGTAAATAGAGTCTCCATCTTCTTGGGAGCCACCCTTTAAGTACTGGAACATGGTGATAAGGTCTCCCCTGAAGCCTTCTCTTCTCAAGGCTGAACAAACCCAGTTTTCTCAGCCTCTACTCATATGGCAGGTCCTCCAGTCCTCTGGTCATCCTTGTGGCCCTTCTCTGCACCCTCCTGGAATGGCTGTCTTGACTTTTACCAATGCATCCCTTGGAGATGATGGAGTGTCCCCCCAGAAACCACCTTCCCAGCAACTTGCCAACCAGCATGAGAGGCTTGGAGGTTTCCCACCGCTTGCCTTGGCTCTCACCACCATCAAGTCCTGTTCAAAATTCCTCAATAAAAGGCCACAGTCAGGATTCTTCTAGCTTTGGATGTGCACACGCTAGCCAGGCATCATCCTGCTCTGGGGATGCAACAGAAAATGCTACAACCATTCAAAAATCCTGGAGGATGGGACACCAGAGCAATAATCCCTAAAAATTAAAAGCTGCTGAAACCAAGGAGGTCCAGATGAAGTTGTGTATGGAAACACACAAATTTATCCATAACAGGCCCAAGCTTGGTTCTTCCAAGCTGTGGCAGGACTCACATCTCACATGGCCTGCAAGTGGCAGAAAATCTCTGGTGGGGCTTTTCTCCTTAACACATGAACACTTTGAAGATGATGAAACCACATCATCTCTACATCTGGTCTAGTGGAAGGTGCCCCTGGCCACAGCAGGGAGGTTGCAACTAGATGATCCTCAAGGTCCCTTCCAACCCAAACCAGTATGTGAGTCTACACTTTTTTCTTTCTGAGCTCCAGAAGTTTCAAAAGGAGTTTGGGAAGAAAAAGTTCTTTTTTTGGAAGTATTAAAAATTTTGGAAAAACTGATTTTAACTGGGAAAAAAACCCACACAAAACAAAACCCAACAAAAACAACCTGACAACCCAAAAACCACAAACAAACAAAAACCCACCAAAATCAATGCAGTTCCTGGCCAGCTTTCAGATCTTGGCCTTGTCCTGATGCCAAGTTCATGAAGGGAGAGGGGAGGTGGGTTGGGGAGCTTTTGTTTTGCTTTGTTTTGTTTTGACATAACTAAAAGGTTTTCCTGTAATCAACGGGCCCCTAAAGAAAACAGCAAGTTTAGCACACGCTGAGCGATCCCACCCGCCGGGGCTACTCCCATTGGATCAAGTCAAGAACTAGCTGGATTGTCACTGGGATCTGCCACAATAACAACTCCTCTCTGAAACTGGGAATACTGGGCAGCTCCTGGTTAGGTTTTTAAATGCCTGAAATTGCAACTTTCCTCTGAGATTTCAGGATTAGGAGGCAATTAAACGATCCAACTGTAGAAGTGTCTCCAACTATGGATTCATACTTTAAGATTATTTTTCTAGGGGGAGGGTTAACCTTTTATTTCCCTCCTTGTGCTCTTCCTAAACTTCTCACCACTTCTCACCCCACCCTGCTTCCTCACTGCTGTGACCCCTGAGGCTGGATTTCCCACCAAACATCAACCTTGGCTCAGTACTCACCATGGCATCATCTACCCTGAACTGCTGACAGAAATCTCCTCGTTTGCATAGAATCACAGAATGGTCTGGGTTGGAAGGGACCTTTCAAGGCCATCTAGTCCAATCCCACCCCGCAATGAGCAGGGATATCTTCAACTAGATCAGGTTGCTCAGGTTTTGTGGCACCTTCACCTGGGCCACCTGCAGAGGTGACACTGTACACACGACCACCAAACCAACAGGTCAAGGCAACGGATAAATTCATGTTAATGTCCACCAAGAAATCACAGCACCAGAAGATGGGTCTTATGGACCTTTCCTAAAAGGATCATGCCTCAGATGTGGGCTCCTGGGGAAGGCAAGGAGACCCAGCTGGGTGGTGAGAAGATCCCTCCTTGGCTTCCAAGAAGGCAGCTTTCTGCTGGAAAACAAGCAATGTGGGCAACACCAATGAGCAGATGAAACCTTGGTCCATCCTTTACCCAGCAGTGCACATGGAGGGCATCTGTGCTTGAAGACAAAAAAAAAAAATGGGCTGGCCTGGTGACAGCACATGTCATCTGGTCAGGGCCAAGGCTGAGACCAAGCTCAGTGTGTCTCGCACCCTGTAATCTCTCTTGGTTGACCTTAAGTGGCATTTGCAAGCCCAGGGCAGAACTATGGCCCTCATCTTCTCCTAGAGAGATGGAGACACAAAACCCAGAAGGCTTGATGGGTTTCTGTATGGTCTTCTGGAGGGTCCTCTGAGCAGCTTGGGCTACTGCAGGTCTCTTTTTTGCCCCTTGTGTTAATGACAAGTGGGTTTTTTTGTAGGATCTCAGGAAAAAGACACCCCTGAACTCTTCCTCCAGAAGCAAATGCTTATTACATTCATGTGAGGAGAAGACTGAGCATGACAAGTAAAGAAAAAGGGGCACCAAAAAGGGAAAATTCACTTCCTTTCTAGTCTCTCAGTAATTTACAGGCTACTTGAGACAGGGAACAGACAGAAAAAAAATCCCCAAGAAAAAGCCTTCAAAGCCAAATTTCCAGGTATGCTTTGCAAAAGCAAAGCAAAGCAAAGAATCCAAATTAAAGGATAGATCCTGCTGCAGAAAAAGGGTCTTTGTGCCTTTAATGGAGCTTGTGGGCAAGCCTGGAGACACCATCCATAGCAATGTTTGCCCCAAAACCCTTTTATACCTCCCTGCACACAAGGCCTAGCTAGACAGCTTCAGCTTCCTCAACCCCCCTCTCCCTGCTTTTGATGGCTGAGATGATTTCTGAAAGGCTAATTTAGAGGATGGTCATGTGTTAAGCTCCTGTTGTTTGCAGAGAAAATAAATTCTTAACCTACTATAGGGATGCCACCACCCAAGGTGGCCCGTGAGGTCCTTCCACCACACCAAGGCAAGAGCCCCAAAGAGCTGGGACAGTCAGTCACGTCAACATGTACTTAGGGAGTCCTTAATCCATAGATTATTGACAGGATAGACTATCACATCTCTTCAGGAGCCATTACAGCCCATCGTGTCAGTAGGTACTTATAGAGCCCTTAATCTGAGGATTGACAGGCTAGACCATAAATTTGTGTCTACGCCTAATTAGGCAGCTCTTATTACTCCACCTATAGTCATGCAAGGCTGAAGAGCCTTAAGATTATTTCTTTAATTTATTAACGAGTTGTCCACCCAATCACTTAAATCGCTCTTTGCTCTTAGCTAAAGAAATTAACCTTGTATGAAAATAAATGTTCACCCCACCACCACCACCCAAAAGTTCAGTTTGCTGCACTTTTCTAAGGGCTGGTACCCAGAATCTGAGATGTTGCCGATTGATTTTAAACCTTTTTAAAGTCTGATTGGGACCCAGAGGAGAAAATTTAGGAGGAGCCATCAGGGAAAAGAGTGATATTTCCTGGCATTTGTAGCTAGGCCTTTGGTTCAGAGTCATCTTAGCAGTGACCTACGAGCTGGGGAGTGTTCTGCACAGTCCCATGGTGACCCAACTGAGAACTTCCATCACCTTCACCATGGCTGGGAAACCCTCTTGTGAAATCAGGACAAAAAAATGAGGTCAGGTTATATGGTGGGTAGAGATGACTGATCCCTGAGGACATCTCCTAAGTTTCCCACCCCAACTTGGTGGCACCTCCACTCAACCATCTCCCAACCTGGAACCCAGCCCTGATCTTTGAGAGTTAATTCAGGGCTGGGACACAAAAGCAAGAAAACAAACCCAGAAAGGGTCCTTGGGAGCAGACCTAGGTTGTTGCAGACCTACAAAGCCTCAAGAGCAGGTATGGGTATGGCATATGTCAAGGTTGCCCAAGCTTGAAAAATATGGGGTGACCAAGGTATATGTGGGAAGTTGTGCCAGGTCCCCAGTGTCCCCTGCACAGAAGGAGCAGCAGGACTGGGAAAGGGGGGGGAGGAGATGGCAAAGAAAGAGCCAAAGTGCAACTCCTGAGTTCACAGAGTCCACCAAACCAGAAATTTGATTCATAAACATCCTATTAGTCACTGCTACGGTCTAATTATGGTGATTAATCAATTAACATGGCTAAAAATGACCCAAGAAGAGAAGAACTATTTTGTGTGCCCATTTTCTTCAAACTCCCAGCAAGGCTGCAAGGGGAGGGGAAGGGGGGCCCAGAAATGAATAAAAAAATTAAATAATAACACCCAGGCACACACCAAAAATGCCTGTCTGCCTGTCTCCAGTGGTTAGAGAGGAGCCAGCTGACTCCAGCTTCCTCCACACCAGGCTTCAGGCCTCATCAGCCATGCAAATTATAGAGTACCCTGCTGTCTGAAGGCCCAATTTTGACTCAGCTCAAGAGAAAAAGCCTTGGAGGAAGGGTGGGGATGGAGAAGGCAGCCAAATCCATTCATAATATTTACAGTAAATGGGCCTCTTTGCTGTTGTTTAGTATACAGGCAGTTTAATTTTTTTTGAAGTTTTCATTTAAAAGAACCTTCTTTATCTGCCTCTCCTCCTGCACCCCTCCAAAAAAGGTGTGGGAAAACTTTTCCCTTGTTTCCAAAAAGCAGTAGGACGGGAATCCCTTCCCCAGGCTCCAACCTAACATGGTTGGGAGGGACAAAGGCATGACTCAAGAGGGGACACCCTTCCTGAGGGGTGCTGTCAGCATCCATGGGGTTTTGAAGACCCTAAGGCCACCCAGACAGGTGTGAGAACGTGGGTCCCACATGGAAAATCCTCAGAAATCCTATTTTTGCTGCACAGGTCCCTGCTTCTGTGCTCTGACACAGGTGAGGTTGCCCTGGGAGGACCTGCTGACTCAGAGGCCATCACAGCACCCTCTGCCCTCCTCTCCTGCCTTGATAGCAACTCAGAATAATCACATTTTAATGACAAAGAGCCAAGAGGCTCCTCTGGGAAATGCAAGAAGCCCAAGTCAGAGTTCAGGAGATGTTGCCATGCGACCCTCGAGCAACTCAGGGCTGGTACCAGCCCCAGCTCCAGGAGATGAGCCAACACCTCCACACTTCCAAGACACACCTCTTCTCCACCCATACATCCAACCCAGATCTCAACCAGAAACCTTCTGAGAAGAAGAAACCAGCACACAAAGAGCTCCTGACTTACAAGGAGGCAAATCACACCTGAGGATGAGCTTGCCAAAAAAATCCCTCTCTCCTGGCTTGGGCTGTGCTGGAGGCTCCTATGACACCATCAACCTTTCCATGGATGCTGAAGCCACCAGAGGCTACACCAGCCCTGGGGGGGTCACAGACCTCCTTCAACGCAGCCACCAAGTTTGGTTTTAAAGGATGAAGGCCTTAAAATGCTTTTGTAATTAAAAATAAAGCTAAGGGGGAAGGTTGCCTGGTAGCCAGCGATGTCCCAGAGCAGGGGGGGGACACACAACACAGGGACAACATGCAGCTCTGTGGGCTGCACGTTAAAAAACCTTGTAAAGACCTTCATAAAAACTGAAGCAGAGCACTCTAGAATTTCCAAAGGGATACCTAATACCCAGATGTGTGCCGGGATTCTTCTCTTCCCCCCCCTTCCTCTCTATGAGCCCCCCACCCCC
>NW_009951939.1:172244-177423 GCF_000747805.2 Chaetura pelagica
GGATGGATGGATGGATGGATGGATGGATGGATGGATGGATGGATGGATGGATGGATGGATGGATGGATGGATGGATGGATGGATGGATGGATGGATGGATGGATGGATGGATGGATGGATGGATGGATGGATGGATGGATGGATGGATGGATGGAGTTTTCACAAGCCTGGCCATGCAGGCACCACCCCTCCCCTCACTTTGCTCTGGATTAATAACACGTAGCAATTAAGAAGAGAATATTACATTCATTAAGTAATTAACCCTCCCAGTGCTCTGGAGGACTTGGCATCCCCATTTTGCAGACAGAGGCTGGTAAAGAGGTTTGCCCCGGGCTATAAAACGGGGCAGGTCAGCAGCACCCAGATGAAAAAATGGATTTATATATATAAAACCTAAGAGTTCCTTGTGCTCATCCCACCCCGCTTCCGGTGGCAGCAGCAGAGCCGTGTCCCAGGTGGGGACCACACCACAGCTAGGGTGGCATCACAGAAATTCAACAGTGTCTTCCCATGGGGGTGAACCCAGGGGATTTGGGGCATCACCAAGAAGCAACAGTATCTTGCCATGGGGGCAAACTCATGGGACTTGGGGCATTACCAAGACTCAACAGTATCTTCCCAATCAGGGCAAACCCAGGGGATTTGGGGCATCACCAAGAAACAACAGCATCTTCCCACAGGGGTAAAGTCCTGAGGATCTGGGCAGCACCAAGATCCAATAGGATCCCCCCACAGATGCAAAGCCCAGGGAACTTGGGCACCACCAACCTCCAGCAGCATCCTCCTGTGGAGGCAAACCCAGGGGATTTGGGGCAACACCAAGAACCAACAGCATCCTCCTATGGAAGCAAACCCAAGGAATTTGGTCATCACCAAACTCAACAGTGTCTTCCCACAAGCTCAGGAGACTTGGGGCATCACTGACAGATCATCCCATGGAGGCAAACTCAGGGGATTTGGGAAATCACCAGTAGCATTCTCCCGCGGAAAACCAAGGTGCACACCAAGGTGCAACCAGCTGCATGACCCCTCCAGTATTATTTTGCATCTACCTCGTGGTGGTTATGCCCAACAATTTTTAGCATCACTAAACTCAACTCATCAGTTCCCATCACCAAAAAAATCACCAGATACAGAGCCTAAGTCATCAGTTGTAAAAGTGAAGGATCATAAAATGGTTTAGGTTGGAAGGGACCTTAAAGATCTAGTTCCAACTCCCCTGCATGAGCAGGAACATTTAGTAGACAAGGTTGCTCCAAGCCCCATCCAACCTGTCCTTCAACACTGCCAGGGATGGGGCAGCCACAGCTTCTCTGGGCAACCTGGGCCAGGGTCTCACCACTCTCACACCAAAGAATTTCCTCCTATTGTCTAACCTAAATCTCCCCTCTTCCAGTTTTAATCCATCCCCCTCATCCCATCACTCCCTGCCCTTGTCCCAAGTCCCTCCCCAGCTTTCCTGGAGCCCCTTCAGGCACTGGAAGGTGCTCTAAGGCCTCCCTGGAGCCTTCTCTTCTCCAGGCTGAACACCCCAACTCTCCCAGTCTGTCTCCAGAGCAGAGCTGCTCCAGCCCTCCCATCACCTCTGTGGCCTCCTCTGGACTTTCTGCAACAGCTCCATCTCCTTCTTGTGTTGGGGACCCCAGCACTGGATATTCGAACTGTCACCACCTTCCCGACCACACAGGTTCCTCCACCACAAAGCCAGCTCTTGCTGAAGCAGCACTGACAACTCTGCAAACAAAGCCTATTCAACCTATATAAGTAGGTTGAAAAAAAATAATATATATATATACACACACAGATTGAATATATAGACTGACTCCATGATCTTAAGGGTCTATTTTAACCTAAATTATTCAACTGAAGTTGAATGAACATATATTGAATATTCTGAATTCAAGCCACATATATTACATATAATTGTGTAGAAGACTTATTCAATATATAATTAATATATTGAATATATATTCAACATATAATGAAAATACTTAATCCATTCAACCTGTATCTGTATATAGTTATAGATACTATAGAGTATAATAAATATATAATCTCTACATAAATATATTCTATAAACACATAAATTGAATACATTTTTTAAATAAATAAACATTCATAGCCTTGTTTTTTTTTATCTGCAACGAGGTTTAACAGCCTGAGTGGTTCTGAGTTACCCACTTGATGGAGAAATTTGCCTTTCCCACTGCTCAGGTTATCAGGGAAAAGGTGGGAAAGCCTGTGGGAACCCAGACTTCAGCCTAAAGATGCCCCACCAAAACCCAGCACCCCACCAGGCATCTTACTTGATTCCTGAGGGAGGATGTGGAAGGACCCCAGAGCCAGATGCCCACTATCAAACATGGATGAGCATCTCTCAGAGCAACACCAGGACCTCCTGCAACCATCCCACTGGGCATTTTCATCACCAAGGGATGGTAAGGAAGATTCACAGAGCCAGGTACTTGCCATCACACACAGAGAAGCATCACCAGGAGCACCACCAGGACCTCCTGCAACCATCCCACTGGGCATCTTCACCACCAAGGGAGGACAAGGAAAGACCCCAAGCCAGGTACTTGTCACTGTACATGGAGAAGTCCCACCAGGACCTCCTGCAACCAACCCAGCAGGCACCTTCATCCCAGAGAAAGGATGGGGAAGAGCCACCAAGCCAGGTACCGCACATAGAGAAGTATCACCAAGAGCATCACCAGGCTCTCCTGCAGCCACTCCATGGTGACCCAGTGTTGAGGATGGTGTTTTGCCTTTTTTTTTTTCCCCTTGCAAGTTAAAACCAAGATAATGACACTGGGTGGGAACCAATTTGAAGGGCTGAGCAGCCAAACCAAAATTAGTCTCCCGGTCAAGAGCTTCCTAGGCCTCACAGTTTGGGGAAGGAAGCTGAGAAAAGGCATGAAATAGAAAAAAAAAACAACAATAACCTATGAAAAAGATTCCTTGGGAAGCTCAAGCGTTGTGCTCAAGGAAAGGTGACCCTGGTAGTCACCTATTTTTTGACATCATCAAAGTGCTGGAGCAGCTCCCCTCGGAAAAGTGGGGCCCATGGAATGGGTTTTTCCCTCCTTTTCTTTCTCCTCCTCCCCTGGCACTTTCTTTCCTTTCACTAATAACTGTTTTCTTGTATTTTTTTATATATTTTTTTAATTATTGGCTCTTTCCTCATAAAAGACTGATGTAATTTCCTGTCTTGTCCCAATGTTTCCTGTTAATTAACAGGGTGAAAGTTATCACGTATTTAAATGGCTACCCAAAAGAAGGGAAGGGGGGGGAAGGGGGAAAAATAAGGAAAAAAAAAAAAGAAAGGGCATCAAACACCATTTCCCAACCCCAGTGGCCCAAAAATCCTTGGAAAAAAGCTTTTTGGACTTGACAGCTTTGAGCAAAGATCCCCCATCTCCTGCAGCAGGTCCATGCACAGGAGATGCAAACCCTACCCCCTTCCCTGCCCAACCAGGAAAAGTCTTTTCTTGGAGTAAAATGTAAAATGAGGGGAAGAGGAGAGAGGGAGGAAGAGGAGAGAGGGGGGAAGAGGAGGAGAGAGGGGGGAAGAAGAGGAGAGAGGGGGGAAGAGGAGGAGAGAGGGGGGGAGAGGGGGAGGAAGAGGAGAGGGAAGAGACCCTGCAAGATGCCAAGCTCCTTCCTTGGGCTGCCCTCAGCCCTGCGCAGGATGGGGCCTGTCTGCTCCCTGCCCTCCCGTTCCTCAAGAGCAACCATGATGCAGCCGGGACCCCAGTTGGGGGGAGGGGAAGGGAGAGAAGCGGGGGGGGGAAACAAAGCGATTTAGGCAAAAAGCGAGGGTGGTTTGAAGAGAGAGACTGGGCCTGAGCAGTTAATAATATCTCAGCGCTGAAAATAAACCGTAGAGGAAGCTCCTTTGTGACAGTGGGCAGGCGGCCAGGCGCGGGTCATTCCAGCCGGCCGGGACCGCGGAGGGGCTGGGACCCCCACCCGCACCCCCACCACCCTCCCCAAAGCACCCTGGAGGCCTCCATACCCCCCATTTTCCCCCTGTGCACCCTAAAACAGGGCACACCCATTTGAAGGCAGCATCGAGGTGAGAAGGCCTTGGTCGGGTCGGAATAGGCTTCCCCCCCCAGCGCTGAAGGCAGGGAAATGCGTGTGGTGAATGTTCCTGGTTCCTCCAGTGTAAGTGATCCCTGCTGGCAGACAGTGAGGATGGAAACAATGCAGCCCACATCCCCCGCCAGCCCCGGGAACGCTCCTCTACTAGTGTTTTTGTCCTGTTGAGTTTTAAATGTCCCCAACGATCAAGTTGCCGGCGCTCGTTGGGACGTCTTTGGAGAGGGGAGCACGGTTTGAATTGACACCTGGCTTCCAAAATTCACCTTTTTTGTCCCTTGTTCCTCCCCTCAGGGATAAAACCCTCTCTTCATGGTCTGCACCCTGAGGGACTCGCCAATGGTGGGGTCTTCTCCTGCGTTTGGTTGTTGGCTGCTCTCAAGGCATCATTTGGTTGGGAAAATCCTTTGTGCAACCTCCTAGTCTAGTGGGAGGTGTCTCTGCCCACGGTGGGGGGGTTGGAACTAGTTGGACTAAGGCCCCTTCCAACCCACTCTGTGATTCTATGAAAATCTGGCAGTGCCCAGAAAGATGCATTTCAAGGAGCTGTAGAGGGATGAAGTATTTCATAGGGGGAGCAGCACCTCTGCCTTCATTTCTTTTTATAAACCCACCCTGGAAGAACATCTAGGAAAGGACCAAAAGGCACTTGAAAAGAATTATTCAACGGGTCCTGTTTGCTTTTGGGGGGGGGTGGAGGTGGATTCTAATTAGCTAAGAGGCAGAGGGATGTCCCCACCATCCCTGTGGCAGCATGGGGGCTACACCAGCCCTGTCCCTCTTAAAAACAAACACAAAACAAAACAACAAAAAGCCCTGATGGGGCTGGAGGAGCCAGAGTGAGAGGCCAAGCCAAGAGTCCCGGAGTCGGTGCCAAGCGCTGATGTGCAAGGCGAGGCGGGAGGCTCCTAGTCTGGCAGGCAGCCTGCTTTGCTCCAGAGGCTCCAGTGCTGTCATCCCGGCTTTAACCCCTGATAACCTTGTCCTCTGCCAGGACAGGACAGTAGTTTTGAGGTAGAACAAGTTGGGGAAGAGGAAGGAGAGGGGAGGAGGGGGTGGCGTTGAGTCTCCAGCC
>NW_009951939.1:178546-183939 GCF_000747805.2 Chaetura pelagica
CCAGTGTTGCTGGCACAAACCAAGCAGGGAGCTGAAGCTGGGAGATATTTTCTGCAGCGAGGTGAAAAGGGTACAGAAGGGCTGAGCCAGCTCTTGCAGGATGGTGTTTTGCCTTTTTTTTTTTCCCCTTGCAAGTTAAAACCAAGATAATGACACTGGGTGGGAACCAATTTGAAGGGCTGAGCAGCCAAACCAAAATTAGTCTCCCGGTCAAGAGCTTCCTAGGCCTCACAGTTTGGGGAAGGAAGCCAAGAAAAGGCATGAAATAAAAAAAAAAAAAAACACAAACCCCAACAACAACCTACAAAAAAGATTCCTTGGGAAGCTCGAGTGTTGTGCTCAAGGAAAGGTGACCCTGGTAGCCACCTATTTTTTGACATCATCAAAGTGCTGGAGCAGCTCCCCTCGGAAAAGTGGGGCCCATGGAATGGGTTTTTCCCTCCTTTTCTTTCTCCTCCTCCCCTGGCACTTTCTTTCCTTTCACTAATAACTGTTTTCTTGTATTTTTTTATATATTTTTTTAATTATTGGCTCTTTCCTCATAAAAGACTGATGTAATTTCCTGTCTTGTCCCAATGTTTCCTGTTAATTAACAGGGTGAAAGTTATCACGTATTTAAATGGCTACCCAAAAGAAGGGAAGGGGGGGGAAGGGGGAAAAATAAGGAAAAAAAAAAAAGAAAGGGCATCAAACACCATTTCCCAACCCCAGTGGCCCAAAAATCCTTGGAAAAAAGCTTTTTGGACTTGACAGCTTTGAGCAAAGATCCCCCATCTCCTGCAGCAGGTCCATGCACAGGAGATGCAAACCCTACCCCCTTCCCTGCCCAACCAGGAAAAGTCTTTTCTTGGAGTAAAATGTAAAATGAGGGGAAGAGGAGAGAGGGAGGAAGAGGAGAGAGGGGGGAAGAGGAGGAGAGAGGGGGGAAGAAGAGGAGAGAGGGGGGAAGAGGAGGAGAGAGGGGGGAAGAGGAGGAGAGAGGGGAGGAAGAGGAGAGGGAAGAGACCCTGCAAGATGCCAAGCTCCTTCCTTGGGCTGCCCTCAGCCCTGCGCAGGATGGGGCCTGTCTGCTCCCTGCCCTCCCGTTCCTCAAGAGCAACCATGATGCAGCCGGGACCCCAGTTGGGGGGAGGGGAAGGGAGAGAAGCGGGGGGGGGAAACAAAGCGATTTAGGCAAAAAGCGAGGGTGGTTTGAAGAGAGAGACTGGGCCTGAGCAGTTAATAATATCTCAGCGCTGAAAATAAACCGTAGAGGAAGCTCCTTTGTGACAGTGGGCAGGCGGCCAGGCCGCAGCGTGGGTCATTCCAGCTGGCCAGGACAGCGGTGGGGCTGGCATCCCAGCCAGCACCCACCACCCTCCCCAAAGCACCCTGGAGGCCTCCATACACCCCATTTTCCCCCTGTGCACCCTAAAACAGGGCACACCCATTTGAAGGCAGCATCGAGGTGAGAAGGCCTTGGTCGGGTCGGAATAGGCTTCCCCCCCCAGCGCTGAAGGCAGGGAAATGCGTGTGGTGAATGTTCCTGGTTCCTCCAGTGTAAGTGATCCCTGCTGGCAGACAGTGAGGATGGAAACAATGCAGCCCACATCCCCCGCCAGCCCCGGGAACGCTCCTCTACTAGTGTTTTTGTCCTGTTGAGTTTTAAATGTCCCCAACGATCAAGTTGCCGGCGCTCGTTGGGACGTCTTTGGAGAGGGGAGCACGGTTTGAATTGACACCTGGCTTCCAAAATTCACCTTTTTTGTCCCTTGTTCCTCCCCTCAGGGATAAAACCCTCTCTTCATGGTCTGCACCCTGAGGGACTCGCCAATGGTGGGGTCTTCTCCTGCGTTTGGTTGTTGGCTGCTCTCAAGGCATCATTTGGTTGGGAAAATCCTTTGTGCAACCTCCTAGTCTAGTGGGAGGTGTCTCTGCCCACGGTGGGGGGGTTGGAACTAGTTGGACTAAGGCCCCTTCCAACCCACTCTGTGATTCTATGAAAATCTGGCAGTGCCCAGAAAGATGCATTTCAAGGAGCTGTAGAGGGATGAAGTATTTCATAGGGGGAGCAGCACCTCTGCCTTCATTTCTTTTTATAAACCCACCCTGGAAGAACATCTAGGAAAGGACCAAAAGGCACTTGAAAAGAATTATTCAACGGGTCCTGTTTGCTTTTGGGGGGGGGTGGAGGTGGATTCTAATTAGCTAAGAGGCAGAGGGATGTCCCCATCACCCCTGTGGCAGCATGGGGGCTACACCAGCCCTGTCCCTCTTAAAAACAAACACAAAACAAAACAACAAAAAGCCCTGATGGGGCTGGAGGAGCCAGAGTGAGAGGCCAAGCCAAGAGTCCCGGAGTCGGTGCCAAGCGCTGATGTGCAAGGCGAGGCGGGAGGCTCCTAGTCTGGCAGGCAGCCTGCTTTGCTCCAGAGGCTCCAGTGCTGTCATCCCGGCGTTAACCCCTGATAACCTTGTCCTCTGCCAGGACAGGACAGTAGTTTTGAGGTAGAACAAGTTGGGGAAGAGGAAGGAGAGGGGAGGAGGGGGTGGCGTTGAGTCTCCAGCCAGGGCGGGATGGAAAGGGTGCAGCGCCCCGTGGTGCCCCAAGCCAAGGATCCAAAGGCCATTTTAGGCTCCAAAATAAACTAAGAATAAATTACTTAAAACATTAAAAAAAAATTTAAAAAATGAATTAAATAAAAATTCCCCAAGCAATTGTTTATCCCCGGGACAAATATACAATCCTAGTTCCACAGGAAGACGTCTCAATTTCAGATTATAATAGGATGCCAATTTGTAAATAAAGGCATTTCACAGGAGGTTATAAACTCTGTAGGAAAAGGGAGGTGGGAAGGGGAGGGGGTAAATGGGAAACCAGGCAGGACGCTGCTGGAGAAACCACAAAGGATCTTGTTTACATGGTGGATGGGGAGGGAAGAGCCACTTTTAGGGACCAATAGCTCCAGATTTGGACACAGTGCTCCTTCCCCAACGAGCAGATTCCAGCAGGGATAAGAGACATAGTGAAACATTCCTGGCCTGCTCGCAATTTTGGAATGAAATGTCACTCAGGCAAGAGGTCCCTTAAACCAGATGAGGTCCCACAGCCAAGCAGGGAGCAATGTTGATGCTTCTCCAACCTCCCGAGGTCTTTTCCCAGCTTTTTGGTACTGAGGAGTTGGGAGGGAGAAACTGAGGCTGTGCTTACTCCTGAAGAACCTTGTGGGGTCTCCCAGCCTCAAGCCTTGCAGAGCCTTGGTCCAGCACCCACCAAGCATCATCATTTAACATCCACTGGCTCCAGGAGACCCTGGAGTCATTCCAGAGTCAGGGCAAGTCAAGAAGACTGGCCTGAAATCTGGGTAAACTCTCAGGTTTGGTATTTTATGAATAATCCCTCTAAATAAAAAAAGCGGCAGAGGTGGCGAGGACACAAGCCAGCTCATCTCACTTTCCCCATCACAGCCAGCTCTGGGTTTCCTGGAGAGATTCACTTTGCCTGCACATCCAGCACCATTCATCTATCCTGCAGGAGAGCCACCTTCTCACCCACCACGGGCACCACAACCTTCCATCAGCCAAAAGCCACCAGCCCTATCCCTCGCACGGGTCAAGAGGGAGATGTCCAGGGTTGGGTGGAGAGCATCCCATGGAGACCCCGCACCAACACCATCAAGCACCATCACCTCACTCCTACCCTCAGAGCAGAGTTCCTCTATACTTGATCATACAAGCTCCCACCAATCAGATGCCACTGGACCACAGGCCAGCCACCTCCAGGCTGCTTATTTGGAAGAAGAGTCATAACCAAACATCTCCTGGGAACGAGTCAGCTCAAAATACAGGAAAAACCACCCTCTGTCTCACTATTTACCAAACTTATTTTTATTTCCAATAGGATATTTTTGCTCTCTAATCATGTCCATGATACAAAGGATCTGGGCTGGTAACACCCAAGCACAAACACCTCACTGGGAGACACCATGAGCAAGGAGTTCTGACCTGTCCACAGAGTGACCACTGATAAAAACAGACATATAAGAAAATAAATAAAAGCCAAGAATCTGGAAATGGAAGCCAGCACCTCTGGGGAGCAAGGGGTGCATCAGGAGAAGAACGGGACATCTGGGGGGAGTGACAACAGTGGTGGGATGAGAAGAGGACACAAGCACAGCATGAAGGACTATACAATGTTGCATTCCTGGGCCAGGAAGGAGAACAGAAAAAGGGGATGGGAAAGAGCAGCTTAGATCAGTTATCACAAGGAGGAAACCCTCCCCCATCCATCCCCTCAGCCACATAGGTCCCCCTCCCACATCCTCCAGCACCTCTGGTATCCATCAATGAAACTGCCCTCAGCTCCCACAAGGAGACTGTGACACTGGCAGTGGCTGAACCTGAGACTTCTCATCAAAGGTTCCTCATGGAGACCTGCAAGGCTGCTCACTTCTGTGCCCTTTTCAATGCTCCTCTTGCCATCATCCTCTCAAACTCCCATGTGGTTCTCCTGCTAGAGTAGCTATGAACCCCCGGCTGGCCGCATTCCCAAATTCTTGGTGCCAAGAGCAATCTGCCTCACTAAATCCTGCCCCTTCCAACTTTTGGACATTCACAGAATCCCAGACTGATTTGGGTTGGAAGGGACCTTCAAGATCATCCAGTTCCAACCCCCCTGCCATGGACAGGGACACCTCCCACTAGACCAGGTTTCTCCAAGCCCCATCCAACCTGGCCTATACCAGCATCCACTGCCCAACCCTGGTGGCCAAAGCCTATGGCACTACAGAAACCCACCACCACTACCCAACCCATGATGCCTTCTACCTCAACCTCCTGCCACAGTTTCCAAATCTACCAAAATCAGGAGGGTTTTTTTGCTTTCTTCAAGCCACCCTTTCATCAAGAAACCACAAATCCAGCCTGGATAACCTTGATCTGGAGGGGACTGAAGGATGCTGGATTCTCCACCCAACATTACCAATCCCCATCTGCCCAAATTTCCCCTAAGACCAACCCAAAGTGCTCCCCGTGCTGCTAACTCATTAAATCTCTCTTCCAATACAGTCTTCAGCTAACTAAAATATGCAGGAGGGGGAGGGAAGGCAAAAAAAACATAAAAAAGAAGAAGGAGCTTTGGGGGATTGCTGCAAAGTGCGTTTATTTTCCTTTCTCCACTGGGTCTCTCCAGTTGGGAATTTTCAGCGCCGCTGCGCTCTGGCGCGTGGAAGGGAGATGCCAGTAAATCAGAGCAAATTCAAAACAAATGCTCTTTCATGTGGAGGCATTCGGCTTTGTTTCAGGGCTTGGGTAGCTAACGGTGTCCCTTCCCTTCATGAGTCAACTCTCCTATCAGCTCCTCATTAAACTAAATGGCTACAATTACATTTGGGGAGGAGGGAAAAAAGAATATG
>NW_009951939.1:183978-190301 GCF_000747805.2 Chaetura pelagica
CGGTTAATGATCGTAAAAGGTTCTGGGTTCCAGGCTTGGAAAGCAATAAGAGCAGGAAGATTTTATAAGGAAGACCCCCCCGAAAAAAAAATCTGATCAAGTAATGAGTTAAAAAATGCATTTTGGGGGGGGAAGGTGGTTTATAAGGGGAGGAGGAGGCTCTGCTAAAGGAGCTGGGGCTCCCCTTCCCACAGCCCTTCAGGAGGCACCTGGAAGGAGCAAGTGTTATTTCCTACAGCTCAAGCCCCCACCTCCGGCCTTCCCTTCGGGAGCAGAGCAGCCAGACGAGATGTTATCAATCGGCTGAACCTTACAGAAAGCCCCCTTTTTAAAAGCAGAGTACTTCCTCTGCTTATTTCATGTGGTATATCCTGTGGAACTGAACTCTCTCCTCCTCTCCTTGCTGGGTGTGTTTCAGGAAGAAAAAGGAAAAAAAAAAAAACACCAAGGAGGAGAAAAGATCTAACAACATCCTTATTGTGTTGTTTTGCTTCTTGCCTTTTTTTTTTTAATTATTATTTTTACAGGGCTTTCTTTTTTTAATTCTTCTTCCCTAAAGCTCCAGGCTCCAATAGAAAAAAAAACAAAAAAAACACAAAATAAAGAAACACCCCCAAAAAAACCCAACCCAACAATACAAAAAGGCAACGACAAGTTTCTCTGCTCACTCTCCCCCCCCCCCAAGTTTGATTAATTCTCATTAGGGCCTTTGAACAAACAATATGCTCCCCTCTCAAATAACAGACAGGGTATATATTACACCCAAAGAAAAACAAACAAGGCTCACTTAAAGACATCCAAACCCAACGCAATTCCTGGAGAGAGGCAGGGGCAGATGCACGCGCAGCCACCGCCAACGACCTAGTTCTGAAATTCCAGTTTCTGGGTGATGAATCCATCGTAAATCACGGAGATTTCCCCACAAAGGGAAGCACCTTCAAGCAGCAGAGTGGCCACGCAGGTAAATGGGTTTCAGACACTCTCATCCTGGTAGAGACAGAGGCCAAGGCACAGAGTTGGCTGGTCCAAGGTAGGAGATGAGGTGCTGGAGACACCTTGGAAAAGGCGGTGGGAGCTGGACTGGATGACAGTTAAAGGCCTTTTCCAATCCAAACCATCCCATAATTTTATGAAAATGCCAACAGGGGTGGGGAAACCATCCTTAAAACCCCCATCCTGCAGGCTGAAGAAGATGGCAAACAGGAAAAAGAGGGAAAACACAGAGTATCTCAAATTGGAAGGAACCCCTAAGGATTGAGCCCAACTCCCTCTGCAACACCTTCTGCAAAAAATGGAATCATCTTTTCTCCTCAGGACACCATGAACTTCATGCATGACATGTGGGATGCTGGTCACCCTACCAGGAGCAAAGCCCAAGCACAGCTCTCATCCCAGAGACAGGAGGTGTCACCACCACCACTAGGTCAAGGAGAGCTCGGCACCAAATCCTTCTGCAAGGCACAACCACACCTGCTGCAATAACCCACACATCCAAAGAAATGGGTGGCCAGCTTCACTTTGCCTACCCTACCACACCTCTTCCTGCCTCACTCCAAAAATTAATGAAGCATAAAGTTGGAATTCAAAGGAAATACGGGCTTTCAGGGATGGAGAACCTCACCTGGGACTTCAACACATCCTCTGCATGAGAGGGAAAGTGAAACAAAACTTAAATCCCCCTCCTGAGCACACCTCTCTCCACAACCCACAACCCCAGAACTCCCCAGCCATCACTCCACCTTCCATCAGCACCCTCAGTCACCGCAACCCGTGGCCAAAATCAAGGGCAAGAAGAGTTGTCTTACCTGAAAGCCCCCCAGGGGCTAGACAATTAGTTCCCCCTGTTTCAGTGGAGGAAGGCACAGAGTCTGGACAATCTGCTGGAGCAGAAGAAAAGAAGAAAAGAAATTCAGTATCTAGGTGGTTCTTCACAGGCTCCCAGCGTGGCCTCAGGCAGAACACACATTCCAAAGGGTTTAGGAGGAATCTATTACTAATTGTCCTCGAAGGAGAGGGTAGTTCATCAAGAAGCACCCACCCTAACTCGTCGCCTCCATCAAGGCAACGCACTGCACTTCATCACCAGCCAAGGCCGATTATAGACCAGACAAAATTACAGACTGGCTGCCACCCTCTTCTGGCCCAGTCACCACTGGGTAATGAGATCAAGGTCGTCGCCGTTGGGATGGAAGTGAGCTCCCCAGAATGTTCCAACCCTGGCTTTGTGCTTTACCCAATTTAGTCAGCACCTGGAACTTGCTGAAACGGTAACTGAGAGGGAAATTGTCTTGTGGCCACCCTTCTGTGGCCAACGGCCTAGGTTTGTGTTCCCCCACCCAACTTTTGTCACCCCCCCCAGCTGATGGCAGATCTTACACCCTTGCTGTCACCTCCTGGGACAGGTGGGCAACTGGGTGTACTCCTCCGTGTACCACCAAAGGGCAGGGGAAGTTGGGCCACCCCGTTAAGAGGTTTCTCCTGATGTACGGAGGCATTTGAGCTCAAGGTTTGGACTTTCCCATTCCAAGCCTGCTCCTCCAGGTGACAACAGCCAGGAGCCACCATCTATCCCCTGGTCCTACAGGCAAACTCCAGCTTGACAGTCACTACCATGGGGAAGTCAAGCTCAAGGCCACTGAGAAGTTCCATGAAGTTCACACAACATTCTGGTCCTCAGCAGGTTGACACAGACTGAGTTGCATCAAATTTGGGCTCCCTAATGACATAATTTCACTCACAGCTGTATCTCAAAAAAAGGGCCACCACCAGGAGAGCAGAGATCAATTTCTCCCTACTGACCAAGTCCTTTTTCCAGATCTCATCCCAGAAATCCCAGTGCAGAAGAAATTCCTGTCTGCAGGACTTCATTTTATCAGAGCGAAGTCGAAGCCCTAACAGGAATATACAGTTTAACAGGATACACTTAATCAAACCAAAAACAATGGGGGCGACAGGAAATGGACTTACTTGGGAAATACTGTATGTGATACACTCTCTAAATGCCTTCTCCTGCTCTTTGTGCTTTCAATAAATTTGCTTTTTCCTTGGGTTGTTGTTTTTTTTTTCCTTTTTAACCCTTTCTAGTCCCCACAGAAGATTCTCCTTCCCCTGAGATGCCTCCAACCACTCAGGCTATAGATGGTTTCTGAAGACCATTCTGCCCCACACTGGGCTCCATCGACCCCCAGTTACAGCTCCTCGATTAATCCCTGTGGGCTCAAGGACATCTTTTGCCCTTTCCATGTTGTCTAGGAATCATATGTGACCAGGTCCTCTGTCACGACACTGGACAGGATGGTGGAAGAGAATCCTGTCCTGACTTCAAAACCATAACCCTAGAAATGGAGTGAGGGGGGTTTTACAGCAACGCTGCTCTGGTTTCACTCCGAATCCTTTCGGTCTTGCTGCGCTGAGGCTGTAAACAAGGCCAACTTCAGAGTCCCCTGAGCACCTGGACTACTCCCTGAGCCACACCATCCATCAAAGGAAAGCCCAAGTCAGCACCCTTCCCATTTCCCACCAGCCAACAGCCAATTCCCTTCATCAATTACTCTCAGAAGCCTTTTTAGAGGCCACAGAGCTGATGCACCTCAACTCTGGACCAAGAGTGATAGTCAGGTGTGGGGGAAGCTCCAAAGTGGGACCCCTCCTGGGCTCTCTGCCCTACACATGGCTGGTTCCATCCTTGCACTCTTCCCACTACCTCCAGATCTGCCAAGGGCTCTT
Organism: Chaetura pelagica; assembly: GCF_000747805.2. Taxonomy (NCBI): domain Eukaryota; kingdom Metazoa; phylum Chordata; class Aves; order Apodiformes; family Apodidae; genus Chaetura; species Chaetura pelagica. Next base: position 187,705 of record NW_009951939.1, read on the forward strand.
GCAAACAGTGGCTATTTGGGCTCATTTTATTTTCAGCACCGAGAGGTCACGGTATCAGAGGTTGCAAACTGCGTGTCAGTCTCCTCCCAAAACTGCCTTCCCTCAATGTAAAACCATCATGGAGATACAATTCTTCCTGGTGGCCACCATCCCAAGCTTGCAAGGTGGTCAATAGCTCCTGGAAGCTGTCGAACCTCCAACTCCCCTGAAAATCAATGCTGCAGGAGGGCACTTGGCTCTGCAGCAACATCTCAGTGGGTTTCCTGCACTCTCAGACTCCAGAACCACCATGACCAGCCACCCAGGAGCACAACAGACACAGCCACTTGCAACTCCTTGTCCCACTTCATGATGGCCCTAAACATCTGTTTGAATTATTTGGAGACACTACTATCCCATCTCACTTCCTACACAGCTGCACGTGGCAGCTCCTGCAGGGATACTGGGAATGCTGAGCTTCTACATGCTTCCAGGATAGCAGGAGCAGCCCAGTTCCATGCAACCCACCATCAGCCATCCCTGCAACCATCCCATCTAACAAAGAGGGCAAGTCTTCTCATTCATGAATGAGCAAGCCAACCTGGACCTACAGTGTCCCTGCAGGCAACCTGGCTGTCAAGGGCAGGTGTTTCTCCTCTACAGCAAGCACACAAACACCAGATCTGCCCTGCCAACATGCCACTGACATGGCATTTCACTGCCTGCAGCAGACCTCCAGCTCCACTGTCCATCCCTGCTGTCCTCCAGCCAGTGACACACCCTGTCTCAGCCTCCATCAACTCCCCTAAAAACATTTAATCCCCACCATCCTGGGTTTAAATGAAAAGAAAGAAGATTCAGACTAGATATAAAGAAGAAATCAATTATGCTGAGGGTGGTGAGACCCTGGCCCAGGTTGCCCAGAGAGGTGGGAGATGCCCCCCATCCCTGGAAACATTCCAGGTCAAGTTGGACTGGTCTCTGAGCAACCTGACCTAGAGTTGTCCTGCTCACTGCAGGAGAGTTAGTCTAGATGGCCTTGGAAAGGCCCCTTCCCACCCAAACCATTCCATGATTCTATGATCATGGGCACTGGTGACCACTGCCAGAGCCCATGCTGGTCCATCCATATGAAGCACTCAGAAGACACAGCACTAAAACACTTCAGTATTTTTAGTACCACTATCAGTCTTAATGGAAAAGCTGAAGTTTCCTGCTGGCTGCAAGTTCCCAGCTACACTGGCACACACGGTTGCCCAAGTCCAAATGGAGGGATTTCTCCCACTTCACGTCCCAAGGGAGAAGATGGCTCACATGCATCAGGCAGACAAAAGGCTTCACACCTCCCCATCACCACCTACTGTCCCTCTTCCATCTAGCCAGCCCATGGATCCTAGCAATCCTCAAACACACAGCTGGGAAAATGCCACAGGAGATGACACTAATGCCAAGCCAGGAAATCCTCGGTCCCTCCGCAGAGGAAATGTGGAGAAACCCTGAGCTTGCAAAACCCACCTGCCGCAGACTTCCAGGCTCCACTTGTGCCTGTCACAGCCCCCTTAGCCCAAGGGTTCAGCTGCCAAACGGGGTTTTTCTTCCGAAAAGGAAAAAAAAGGAGGACTTTCTGGTGAGTAACCCAGTTGTTTCTGCGTTTCCGATGGGCAGCGTTAATCACTTCCTATTGGCCAATAGGAATAACTTTTCCTTTCAAAATGGCACATTCATGTTCTGCAGCTTTTCTGTTTACACACGTTTTGCTACCTTATGTCAACACTTGCTAATGAATAAATATATCACTCGGCTAACAGAAAATGAAGGTCCTGGCGAGGCAGATTGGACGTTTCAACCCTGCTAATAGATTTAGCCCAACATCTTTACAAGAAACCCAAGGCAAGCCTGCCACTCCGAATCCTTTTCCGGCCCACACCAGGATCAATGATGAGCAGAAAGAAAGGCCAAAATCCACATTTTTGGGGGAGAATTCCCCACACACACAGTCAAACGATACCAATCTCAACTCGCAAAACCTTGTGAGCCAGCAGACCCTCAGAACAAATTATAGAATGACTCTTCCCCCCATCCCAGCATGTGCTTGGGATACTGAGCCTCCTCCCAACATCCCTCCTTCATTCATGAGCCTTAATCTCCTGTTTTTTCATGCCGAGGCAAAACATTTCATGCTTTGCAACCCGATTGTTTGTTAAACAGCTTTGCTTGTTTCCACAAGACATAAAAAAGTCTTATTTAGTCTTTCTTTGAGGGGAAAAACGACAGTTCAGACTGCGAAGGGAGCAGTGGGCAGGATGGGATCCCACCACAGAACCCCAAGCATCCAACACAACCTCAACTTGAGGTTTTCCTTTAGTCCTGAGAAACTAAAGAGCAGCAATTTTACAGAAACTGCTCTTTTTGGCCAAAAAAAATATAATAAATACATGCCCTGATACTTGGTCTTCAGAACTACATCTCTCTTCTCCCTCCTCTCTGCACCACTGTCCCCTTTCTGCCTGCTGGGACCAAGGGACACCACGACCACAGAGACCACCGTGCTCCAGCCAACCCTCCAGATCCCCTAATCCTGTGGGAGCCAGGAGCTGCTCAACCCTAAGCTCCCCCCC
>NW_009951939.1:190314-191580 GCF_000747805.2 Chaetura pelagica
TGACTCTCCCCACCTCTCCTCCTCCTCCTCCTTCCAGCCCGATTTATCTCACACCCGGCGAGCTCCCTGCCAACCAAGAGTTTATGCAGACAACCGCAAAAGAGCTGGTGCCAGCCTCAAATGGGCTTCTCCCCTGGCACCCTGACATTCAATTACAAGCAACAGGCATGCAAGGGTGAGGCTAAAAAAAAATGAAGGGGAAAAAAAACCCAAGAAACCCCAAACTTTCCAACCCCCTTTTCCTTTATTTTTCAACTTGACCAGGCAGGATCAGGCTCCTATATATTATAATATTTTTACCCACTCCCATTTCTCAAGGCTCATTTGGGATTCCCAGCAACCAGGGAGATGCCAACCTGAGCTGTGTGCTGGATCCTGACCCTATATCCTTAAGAAATGCACCCACAGGTGCAGGAGCACTGTCATTTCCAACCAGAGCCCATGGTTTTCCTGGCTTTCCAAGTGACTGGAGCAGGGAAGGCCTGCACTGCATTGCAATCCCTCCTCCATCTCCCTGCCAGGAGGTTGTGTTGTGTTCTTTTTTTTCTTTTCCAAATCCTATTTTGTGTCTTAGATAAATTACATGTTCATTCTTCCAGAAAGCACAGACACACACACACACGCAAGCAGCCCAAAAGCCAGAAGTTTCCCCTGAGAAAGGGGCAGGGTTTTTTTGTTTGTTGTTTTTTTTTTTAAACAAAACAAAATTTCTGCCTCGCGAGGAAAAATAAGAAGAAGAAGAAGAAATAAGTCCACTTACCAGTTGGTTTGAGAAAATCCATTGGATATCTGGAGTAGGGTGGAGGGGGAGACTCTGGAATTAGAGAAGTAGAGAGAAAATAAAGGCAGAGCCATGAGACAAGAAAAAAAAAAGAAAGAAAAAAAGATAGGAACTTATGATAACAGTGGCATTCTTTTAGCAAAACTGTTTGTCTTAGCTCTGGGGGTTGGAGGCAGGGCAGCGAGGCGGTGATTGCCTTGATATTTAGCTGTCAGATAAACAAAAGGGGCCGTCTGGCGCCAGTCTCCCTGCTATCTGCCGCTCGGGCTGTCTGATCGGGGCCTCCTTGGCTCGACTGAGCCGGGGCCGCCCGGCCCCTAATCCCCCGGCACCGTGCGGGGAGGCAGCGCCGTGGGGCGGGGGGGGTGTAGGGATAGAAAGAGGGGGTGTTAGGGGGTGGGGACCCCCTCCCCTAAATGAAACAAATTGAATAGATCGAAAGAGAGTAATGGAAAGTTGGGGGGTTTTTTTGGGGGGTTGTTGTG
>NW_009951939.1:194232-194574 GCF_000747805.2 Chaetura pelagica
CAAAAAAAAACAACAACCCAACACAACAACAACAAGGAAACAACACACCTGGGTGTAAATATCGAAATATCCAGCTATAAACCCTCTTATGGCATTGAGGGGGGACACGAGGTGATCTTTAAGATCCCTTCCAACCCAACCCATTCCGTGCTACAAAGAAAATAAATGAAAAAATGAAGAAAAATTAACAAAAATACAAATAAAAAAAACATATAAATGATTCTGGGCACAAAAAATAATGCTAATAATACTGAGCACTTTTACAGCACCTGTCGCCAAAGGAAGGGAAAGTATTTGATAGTGGGTAAGTCTACTCCAATTCTCCCAGAAAGGAGAAGCAGG
>NW_009951939.1:194635-200876 GCF_000747805.2 Chaetura pelagica
TCCTGGCACCCGGAGTGCTCCACAGACCCCCTATTCCAAGTTGTCCCCGCCAGAACCTGCCGAGGATGGCGAAACTGAGCCACCAAGAAGCTGCATGGCTTGGCCAGCCCTGCTGCCGGCTGGGAATTCCCACTAGGCTTCCCAGCGCCTGGTTTGGTAGGGCTGGAGAAGACCCTGAAGGGTCCCCATCCCTGTGTGAGTGACTCCCATGGACCTGGAGCTCCTTTTCCATCTAATCATTCCTTAAGGTCACTTGGGAAGTCATTGCTGAAGCCAAGACTCTTCAATTCCAGCAAATCGAATTCCAAAACAATTGCACCCAACTTCAAAACGTCCCCAGCTGTGAAGCACAGGGGTGGAGGGGGACACAAAATATTCCCAGGCTTGTCTCTCCTGGATGCCTCCCTTTGTTGCAGGCAGGAGGATTTTACAGCCCAGTCTGGCAAGTGTTCCCATGAGCCAGGGAAACTCCAAACAAGCCTGGAATTGCTCCTGGGATTTGGAGCTAAATTCATTAGGGGGTAGATTTTGGGGTAGCCTTGTCATCCAAGGCCCCAAATCTCAAAATCTGCTGTGTGATAAATAGCATAAAAAAAATTAAATAATCCAGGAGGGGAAGAAGATTATTTGATGGCATGGAAAAGGGAGAAGTTTTTTTAAGGAAGCTAGAGTCTGGAAGGAGGGGATGGACTCCTCACTTCACCTCCAAATAATTAATGGGCATGACTAGGCCCATTAAATGGCCTGTTAAATTCCACGGCTGCTTGAAGCTGCTGCACCAGCAAGAAAACCCCATTGCTGTTCAAATGGTCACTTCTCCCTCCTGGGAAAAAAAAGACAAAATTAAAAAATGGACATTTGAGGCCATTTTTTGTAGTTTAACCTCTTGTTCACCAGCCTCAGGAGTGACCTTGTGTAAACTGAGGCCTAGTTCTTTGTTGCCTGAGAGAACCTCGAGCCCTTTTCCACTCTGATGTGCGTGGTAAATTGATAGGGGAAATTAAAGAGTTCCTGCTCCTTCCAGTATCTGCTGCTGAAAGACACACTGGACCTGCCCATTAATACATGCATTATGCTTTTTAAATGTTTAAAAATTTCCAGGCTTTTGAGTCGGGATCTCTGGTTGCCCACTGGGACAACTGGGCCACCAGGGCTTTCCTGTCTTTGTGATCTGTGCAGCTGAAAGACCCTCCCCCCCCGAAATGCTAAATATTAAATCATGGATAAAGAACTGCTTTCTCATTAACTTGTTGAAACAGGCCATATGTATGTGCCCATATGGAAAATACAGAAATAAGCTGATAAAAACGTGGATGGTACCTGAGTTGAGAAGATGCTTTGAAAGGGAGGGGTGATACCTACAGGCTGTGCTGCTGTGGGGTGACATTGTTCAAGGTCAGCCTGGAGCAGAAACCTGTCCCAAAATGTACCAATGTAACCCATGAGAAGGAATAAAATCTGTTTGAATAAAAAAAATCACAGACTGGTTTGGGTAGGAAGGGGCCTTTCAAGGCCATCCAGTCCAACCTCCTGCAGTGAGCAGGGACATCACCTAGATCAGGTTGCTCAGAGCTCTGAGCTGGAATGTTTCCAGGGATGGAGCATCTCCCACCTCTCTGGGTGACCTGGGGTGGTGTCTCCCCACCCTCAGCATAAAGAATTTCTCCCTAATATCTAGTCTGAATCTCCTCTCTTTTAGTTTAAACCCATTACCCCTTGTCCCATCACCACAGGCCCCATGAAAACCTCTTGTCCCATCTTTCTTCCAAGCCCCCCTTGAAGTACTAAAAGGATTTCTAGAACATATTTGGAAAATGCCACGCATCCCTCATTCAAACCACATTAGGTCAAATCCCACCCAGCCCGCGTTCCCCCAATCCCTAGACCTTCAGTTCTCCTGGTGGTTTCTGGGGACCTTTCCTGAACCCAGCTGTCTTTGAAGAGCTCAAGCCGAGTTCATTTGCATTGCAATTCAGCCTTTGACAGACAGTTGGAGCCAGGGCACTGTTCACCTAATTGTTTTGCTAACAGCACTAGGGTGTGAGACTCACCAAAGGCACTTCCAACAAAGGGGATAAAAACCAGACTTGGGTGGGGGGAAGAAATCCAACCCAACCCAAAACCCTTTTCCTGACATCATTACCGGCTCCAAACAAACAGAGCTGATCCCTCTTCAGACACTTTGGAGTAGAGAGTCAATAACAAGCACGCTTTGCTCTTTTGGGGGTATGTTTCTCTTGGGGATTTTTTTGGACCAGCAGTGAAAAGCCATTCAGGGGAGGTGGGAGAGAAGCAGCCAGGCTGAAGGCAGGGCACAAGGCAGGCTCCTGGCACTCACCCATCCTTTTGTGCACATTAGGAATAGCTTCTCTTGTGGCTCTGCTTCTATTTTTAAGCATTATTTTCAGAGCAGAGCTCTCAAGCACCGCTCCAAGTCTGGGTTACGATGCCATTTTGTTTGGGTCCGAGGTCTCCTTCCTCTCCAGCAGCTCCCATCGACACAGCGAGTTAGAGACCTCAGGTCTGCAAAGAAACCTCTTCTCCCAGCAACCTTGCTGGGTGCTGAGCAGCAGGTCACGGGGAGCCACGGATCTCAAGTGTTCTTGCTCATCTCACGAGCTAAAAGAATCATTTTTGTGCTCTTGGGTTCTACCAGCCACCCCAAGGTTATATCTGTCAGAGATTCCCAGCAAGGGAGTTAGAATAAATGAGGGGAGGGGGAAAGAAAAGCCTGGTGAGATGAGCCCTCACCTGTGCTCATCAGGAATGAGGAAAAACCCTGGGAACTGGTCCATCCAAATCAAGTGGTCCAGCAGTAGCCCTGGTAGGCACCAGCTCGGGGGACTCATTCTGTTGTGGGAAAGAAAATTCCTCAAAGCACTCTCACACATGCCTGGCTTCACATATGTGCTTTGCTAGGTGGAATTTTGTTAGTTTTTTTATTATTTGACCACACAAAGATTGGATTGCTCAGGTTTTCTGTCTGGTAGAGGGGTCAAACACAAGGTAAGTTTCCTTACCCAGGATCCCTGATGCCAACATAAATCATATATCCATAGAATGGTTTGGGTTGGAAAGGACCTTAAAGATCATGAGGTTCTAACCCCCCTGATATGAGCAGGGACACCTCCCACCAGCCCAGGTTGCTCCAAGCCCCATCCAACCTGCCCTTCAACACTGCCAGGGATGGGGCAGCCACAGCTTCTCTGGGCAACCTGGGCCAGGGTCTCACCTCCCTCATGGTGAAGATTTTCCTCCTATTGTCTAACCTAAATCTCCTCTTTTTCAATATAAAACCATGACCCCTTGTCCTATCACTGTCTTCTCTGGTGAGAAGTCCCTCCCCAGCTTTCCTGGAGCCCCTTCAGGCACTGGAAGGTGCTCTAAAGTCTCCCTGGAGCCTTCTCTTCTCCAGGCTGAACACCCCCGACTCTCTCTCAGCCTTTAAAAGGAAATTACAAAAGAAAGTATATCTAAATATGTATTAAATTGGTAACATCTCTCCCTAATTTGCTGTTTTGAGCAGATGTGGGTGTAACAATGTCCATGGAAGAGGAATACACATGGTGCAGGGATGAGGCCAGTGTGCTGTGGGGTGAGGAAGAAGGACCAAGTGCCACTGCCAAGGAGAATCCAGTGTCCCACAGCCACGATGCATACCCTGATGGGTAGGAGAAGCAGCTCCTGCTCTTCATGACCTCTCCAATGGTCCCTCACAGCTCTACCCTGGCTGTTAATCCCTGTCACACCTCCACCTCGGCCCACATCACGCCGTTGTCCCCTCAGATAACTCGTGAGGGCAGAGCTGCCTCACCAACGGGGCCAAGGTTCAGCCCAACTCCTGCCATGGGATTTATGACCAGGAGGTGTGGTGGGAAGGGATTTAGGTCAGGCAATCTGTGAAGAGATGACCCCAGAGTTGGGGATTGCAGGGCAGGAGAATGTGACAATGCTCGGGAGCTGCCACCCAGGCAGAGGAGATGCCAAGGGGATCACAGGCAGGTGGAATATTTGACTTTACAGATTAAGGAAAACCTGTAAATCCCTTTGGCTACATATTATGCTGAGGAAGAGATCAACGTCTTCTTCCACCAATTCAACCCAGAGGTCTTGAAGCCTTTGGGATCTGTCTGTGCTCCTCAGGATCCTGCAGAACAGTGGGCTCAATCTTAGTACTAAAATCCACCATCTTAATGCACCACCTTATGCCTAAATCTTCCTTGATTTATATAATATCTCTAATCCTGTGTTCCAGCTAACTGAAATAATAAATAGATGTTTTCAGGCTTGTTTTGGTGTATCAGCCCTCAAAAAGGAAATATTTTTTTTTCCATATGGAAACAGAAGGCAGAGCAGCTTTGCTGGAACATCTTACAGGTAAGCACATGTGGACAATGGATCTGATAACCCCCTTTCCTCATTTTAGTTTAGGGGTATAAAGCCAAATCCTCCTGTTTTCAAGGAAGGCCGTTTGCCAAATGCATGAAGTGCAGTATTTTATTTGGACTTACCTACAGCAACTCTGGCCCAGATAATGGGATATATGTCAAAAAGCTGGGGCTGACATGGGAAATCGTGTCTGTTACCCCACAGTTCCTCCTCCTGAAACCTCTGGAGACAGATGGAAACAGCAACTTTCTGCTCCTGATTTCCCTGTAGACCCCTGGGTCCATCCAGTGTGTGGATCTGCTGCCTCCTGGATGCTGAGTAGGAAACACAGGACATTGAAACACCCATGCCCAGGAAGGCTGGGGAAGGGTGGGGTGTCCATCACTTCCAAAGCAGCTCTGAACATTACCAAGCTCATTCCTGACTTTGGGTGGGAGGTCTGGAGCTTTAGGGGGATTGAGCAGCTCCTGGAAGTTGGGCTGCTCAGCTGGCCTCTGAAATGGAGGGATATGCCCTTCTCCAGCATCAGCTGGAGGAACCCAAAATTCCTTCATGAAAAAAGTCAACCAGAACTACCCAAAGCCTTTTTTTTTTTTTTTTTCCTTTGGTAAAAGGAAAGAATTACAAAGGGGATGGGAGAGCAGAAGGCAAAGCAAGAGGAAAATCAGCAGCTCCTGGATTTCCTAGTGCTAGCAGGTAGGGGTGTCCTTTTGGAGTTCCTTCCTTTTTAGTGGGATACCTTGTAACCTTGCCCTCATTTATGTGTCTTTCTGTATCTATTGCAGTGGCCTGGCCAGATACTTTGTGGAGCTGGTTCCTCTCCCTCAAACATTACCCTCGTCCTCACGGATGGTGCGATATCAACCTATGCTTCCCACATTCTTTCCCAGGGGTAATTCCCACTGATTCTGCTGGGGGTTTTTGTCCCATCAGAGACTGGATCTTACTGGATTTCACTCTTGTAAAATGAAAATTCCCATGTTCATCGGTGGTTCGGGATCAGTGTTCCTCACACTGACCTACAGCTTGACATGAAGAAAATTATTCAATGACCTGTGATGCAAGAAGGACATTTTAAGCATAGAACATTGGGCACCAGGTTGCTTCAAAGAGGAGCTTTTAGATTCCATTTCCCCAAAATCCAGTGCAAATTCTCATTTTAAGCAACAAATTCTCAGATTATATTCCTTATATTCCTTTTCTGTGGGAGCATTAGATCTCTAGATTACAACATTTTGGGGCTTTGTATATGAGAGGCTTAAGAAGAAATGGAGAAGATGCTCCAAAATCAAGACAATTGCAGATAAGTAATGTTTTTTGATCTAAAAGTCTAGAATTACTTAGTTCCCCACATGGGGGGGAAAAAAAAGGGGGGTTGATAATGGGGTTTTTTTGTCTCTCACAAAGATACAGGATGAGCCAAAAGCTGGATGTTCTGCTAGGAGAACACAAGTGAGAACCAAAGCATCGTTTTTCACCAGTAACAATCCAGGTAGAGTAATTAAGCACTGGTTGTGGTGGATACTCTGTCAATAATAATTGCGAAATGAGGTTTTGGTGGTATTCAGAAGATGAGCTCCAGCTGGTTTAAACCTGTATGGATGAAGGGAGTCCTTCTGGTCTTGAGTTACTGTCACCGTTTGACTCAGGTCCGACAACAACGCTCTCGATCCCCTCCCCCCCCCACCCAGGTAGGGAAGGAGAGAGAGAAAAAGAGAGAGACTTGGCTGGATTGAAAACTCAACTACACAGCTTTAATTAAAACACTGATGAATGATATAAGAGAATATATACAATTATATACAGATATATTCAGGTATGGGCAAAAGCCTCTCGCCTCCCCCCACCCCCA
>NW_009951939.1:206819-210766 GCF_000747805.2 Chaetura pelagica
TGGGAGAAGGTAAAAGAAGCAGCAGCTGGAGTGGCTGAGGTACCTGGGGGCTGTTGGATGGGTCTTCTGGGCACTGGAGAATGTGGCCACCATTTCCCAAATGCATTAATAGTTGTTGTTTTTCCAAAGACATCCAAGTAACTTTGAATCTGAAATACCCAAAGGATATTACAGGCTTTTTTTTTTTTTTACTATGATTTTTTGGGGGGGGTTCTGGCAGAATTTGAACAACACAGAGTTGAACCACCCAACAGCATCTATGGAAGAGAGAGGAGAGTCCATTTAAGTGCACTGTAGTGGCTGGGATGGTCAGCTTGCCTCCCAGACCAAAGAGAGACACAACTTTGAGGTTCAAATGTATCAACTACAGAAATTTAAGTTGTTTGTTGGGGTTTTTTTTCATCCATAGCCCCAGTGATGGTATTTAACCCCGACTCCCGCCCAACGCCTTCCAACACTCCTCCCCCCATCACAGAGACACAACAGAGCACAAAGAATTAAAGGCCGAGTTTATACCCATTGTTTAAAAGCATAATTAACACGGTGTTTAAAGCAAAAGTGATAAAATTACCACCTCCTAAAAGGCTTTAAGAAACCCGAGCTGCAGACCTCCTGCCAGACTGCCTGATATCACTGGCACCAGACCCAGAGGTTTGCAAGAACCCTCCCATTCCCAGCCCCACCAGCTATTGTCCTTACCTGTTAAGTGGTAGTATTATTATTGCTATTACACCCTTTGTTGATGGGGATGTGCTAGGAAGTGGGAAGCTCAGGTTTCTCCAGACCTGTACAGGGCTTCCCCATCAAATTCCTGCTTAGAGAGGTAGTTTTGTTAAGTTTGTAGCATTAATTCCAAGATATGTTAAAGCAAAGAAATTCCTTGCTGTGAGGAACAGATTGAGATGAGACATGAGGAGGAAATTATTTGGTGTGAGGGTGGTGAGACCCTGGCCCAGGTTGCCCAGAGAAGCTGTGGCTGCCCCATCTCTGGCAGTGTTGAAGGGCAGGTTGGATGGGGCTTGGAGCAACCTGAGCTGGTGGGAGGTGTCCCTGCCCATGCAGGGGGTTGGAACTGGATGATCTTTAAGGTCCCTTCCAACCCAAACCATTCTCTGTTTCTATAGTGAGGAGCAATTACATCAGCCTGATGACAAATTTGACCCATATATGTGGTAGGCAGATACACATCTGGCCATTTAAGCTTGAAAACTCCAGCTTGAAAACTCTGCTGCAATAACTGAATCCATAAATTTGGTGCAAAACGTGACTGGAGAGATAAAGAAGGAACAGTAAGATCTCACCTTCTCAGTTCAAGCTAGAAACACCACGACGTCCTCATAGCTCTGGTGAGTCTGAAGGTGAATCTAGGTGCATCATCTCCCTCTATCACACTGGTGAGCGTGTCAGCTTGCAGGCCAACAGGTAAGCTCCACTGGCACCAACTGGAAAGTTTGTTTAGTTTGGATCAGTTCAAACTATTTTGCAACAGATTCATTACAGAAAAATGTAGTAAATTAGATTAAGGAAAGCCAGAAAGCCCTCTTAATTGCTTTGACTCCACTGTGAACACAACACTACTCAGAGTCTCTGAAGCAAGGCTGTGTTTTCTCTACAGCTGAACTATTTTAAGTGCAACCAATCTCCCTGTGAACAACATTTTGCTGACACCACCACCCTAAGTCACAGTGACCCCCCCAAATCAGTGACCTCCCCAGTTGGGACACAGGCCTGGAAGCAAAAATGGAAAAATGCACCATGACTTCAGAGCATCTTTTGGTTGCAGCTTTTCCCGTTCATCTGGGGGCTGGAGCAGCTCTGCTCTGGAGACAGGCTGGGAGAGTTGAGGTGTTCAGCCTGGAGAAGAGAAGGCTCCAGGGAGACCTTGTTGTGACCTTTCAATAATTCAGTGGGGCCTGAAAGAAAGATGGGGACAGACTTTTTAGCAGGGCCTGTAGTGACAGGATGAGGGGTAGTGATTTTAGATGGAAAGAGAGGTTTGTCTTTAACACACAACAAAACTGCCACCCGTGGCGCTTGCCCTGCCTCAGACCCATGCTGGAACCTGCTGCCCGCCCTGGCCTCCTTGGGGCAGGAGGGAACGCAGGGAGAGTCGCTCCCCTCACCCACCGGGGCTGTGTGGGCAGAGCCGCCGTTTAACCCCCGGGCTGCCTAGGGAGAGTTTCCCCACTTTCCCCCCCCCTCCTTCGCCCTCCGGCGGGCCCTCCCCGGTGCGCCGGGTTCTTCACAGCGTGTTGTAGGGAACGGTGAGGCCTAAAGGGAAGCAGGTAACCTAAGAAGAAAAATCATTTCAGCTGGAAAGGATGTCGTTCTGTGTGAAGTAGCTGAAGTTGAGAAGGCGTTTTCGTGTTGACAGAGGTTTTACTAGATCTAGGGGGGTTTGAGATTTTTTTTTTGTATCACACCAGGGCATGTAATGATAGGACAAGGAGGGGAATGGCTTTAAATTGGAAGAGGGAAGATTGATGTGAGACATTAGGAAGAAATTCTTTGCTGTGAGGGAGGTGAGACCCTGGCCCAGGTTGCCCAGAGAAGCTGTGGCTGCCCCATCCCTGGCAGTGTTGAAGGGCAGGTTGGATGGGGCTTGGAGCAACCTGGGCTGGTGGGAGGTGTCCCTGCTCATGCAGGGGGTTGGAACTGGATGATCTTTCAGGTCCCTTCCAACCCAAACCAGTCTAGAATTTTCATATATTCATTATTCTCAGTTCCATGAGACCCTTGAACAGGGCAAATCCCCTGCCTCAGTTTACCAGGCTCTCACCTCACTTACTACCAGATCCCTTGCAGAGCTCTTCCTCCAAGGATGTCATCCAGAGATGCACAGTTATTCCTCCAAGACTAAAAAAGCAGTGACTACAAAGCAGAAGAGATTTTTATTTACTAACACACATCTGAAAATTAAGACGAGGGATATCCAAGAGGGAGGAAATCATCTAACAAAGATAATTCCTCTCTCCCTCCTCCCAAACAAAGGGAAGAAAGTCTGTCATTAAATGGCATGGTTTTAAAGGAATGTTGTAACGTACAGAAATCCCATGCCATTATCTGCACCCCTGAGGGCAGTGTGTATTTCTGTTCCAGCATCTTCCAAGGCACTTCATCTCTGTTCTCTAGATGGAAAAACTCAATTATGGACCCATTTGACATTGATTGAAATAATTGGTACTTACCTGGCCAGGCCATTTATAAGATGGTGTTCACCTTAGCCATTTTTTACCAGAAAGAAGTTAGATTGCTGATCTAAAGTAGCCTAGGTTCTTTCCAGGGAGACAAATCCCTCCAAAGGGTGATTCCTCTCCTGTCTCTTTGATGCCCATCATAGGTGAGGGATCCCACCAAGGTGGGGAATCCTGGAAGGACCCTGCTTGCTCCCAGGAGATGCTGAGGGAGCTGCATGGTCCAGGGGAGACACCAGTGTAAGGCACGGGTGAGCAAGGTTTGATTCAGGGACAACTGCTTTGCACCCCACCAAACATCCCAGTAGGGCTGCAGGAGCATGGGGGGAGATGGTGCCACTGCCCACTGAGAGCAGCCATTTCATGGAATCGTGGAATGGTTTGGGTGGGAAGGGACCTTCCAAGACCATCCAGTCCAACCCCCTGCAGTGAGCAGGGACAGCTGCACCTAGATCAGGTTGCTCAGAGCCCTGTCCAACCTGAGCTGGAATGTTTCCAGGGATGGGGCATCTCCCACCTCTCTGGGCAACCTGGGCCAGGGCCTCCCCACCCTCACAGTAAAGATTTTCTTCCTTATATCCAGTTTGAATTTATTTTCTTTCAGTTTAAAACCACCACCACCCCTTGTCCTATCACTACAGGCCCGGCTAGAAAGTCTGTCCCCATCGTTCTTTTAGGCCCTATTGAATTATTGAAAGGCCACAATATGTTTCTTCCCAGAATCTCCTCTTCTCCAGGCTGAACACCCCAACT
>NW_009951939.1:211022-217192 GCF_000747805.2 Chaetura pelagica
AAAAAAAAAAAAAAAAAAAAAAAAGTGGTGGCACAGCCCTGCTTGATAGAAAGCAAGCAATGGTTGGGCTTTGTGCCATGGAACCCTGCTGAGCTCAGAGTGCTGGAGAAGGAGCTATGTCCTCTTGCAAAACCCCATGTCCTGTTGCTGTCTCCTTCTCCATGGCTGTGAGTCCCAGGAATCCTGACTCCTGGCCTCCCTGCCAACATATTTTCCTGCAACAGCAGAAGTCTCTTTCCTTCCTTGATGCTTCCCAAATTTTCTTGGTAGGAACAGGGTGGGTGGAATGAGCATGTGGAGGTTGAAGGAATCGAGCTGCAGAGGGGAAGAACAAGTGGTAGAAATACAACAGCCAACACAGGAACCCAGATGCTCTAAGTCCATCCATTCACTTGCCCATCCAGGAACCTGTTCCCTTCTTTCCCTGTCTTTTGGTCCCCTCATTTTCTGCTCAGCAGCAGCTCCCTGTGTCCCACTCTCTCCTGCTATCTCCCCATCTCCATGATTTGTCTGAGAGATAAACCTTTCAGTCCAACTCAGGTTGGACCACCATCATGGTGCGATACTGGCAGCATCAGTGGGAGTCACCAGCCACTTGTCATATCCCCAGATGATTGCAGAGACATTTTGAAACCGTTTTTGCTTCTCCTTTCTCATTTCTTCTTCCCTCTTCCCACCATTTTCCTCCCCAAGAGCCAAACTTCCTGAGCCAACCCACCCTTACTATTTACAGGTGGCAAGTGGTGGCATGGAGAAGAGTCCACATGTGGAGCCACAGTCCTACAGGATGTTGCAGGAGAAGGGATGAAACTGGATCCTGCACCCTGGTGACACAGAAGGAGGAATGAAGTGGGCAGAGCCAAGAAACTCAGGTCAGCCAGAACACCCAGTGCTTTGGGCTCAGTGCTGCAGGGTCATTAATACACACACATATTTATAAAATATATATATTTAGGGTATAGAAGGCTCTTACATCTACATGATGACCCTCCATCATACTGTACAACCTCATCATGGCTTCTATGAAGAAGTCCCCCAAGAGTCTCCTTGGGAAATAAGAGTGTTGCCCACCAGAACAAAAGCATCCCATGAAAAGGTCATTTTTAGGAATGAAGCTTTGGCAACAGAGAAGTGCTTTCCCACCTTGAGGGTGATGCTCAGCAGAAAGCACCAAGGTGGCCAGAAAAGCCAAATTAAATCCCTTTGCCATGAACCCTCCAACACCTTGGGGTCACTTCTGCACTTCGGTAGGCCTATAAGCAAGGTGTCCCTGGTTGCCAACATATTTTCCTGCAACAGCAGAAGTCTCTTTCCTTCCTTGATGCTTCCCAAATTTTCTTGGTAGGAACAGGGTGGGTGGAATGAGCATGTGGAGGTTGAAGGAATCGAGCTGCAGAGGGGAAGAACAAGTGGTAGAAATACAACAGCCAACACAGGAACCCAGATGCTCTAAGTCCATCCATTCACTTGCCCATCCAGGAACCTGTTCCCTTCTTTCCCTGTCTTTTGGTCCCCTCATTTTCTGCTCAGCAGCAGCTCCCTGTGTCCCACTCTCTCCTGCTATCTCCCCATCTCCATGATTTGTCTGAGAGATAAACCTTTCAGTCCAACTCAGGTTGGACCACCATCATGGTGCGATACTGGCAGCATCAGTGGGAGTCACCAGCCACTTGTCATATCCCCAGATGATTGCAGAGACATTTTGAAACCGTTTTTGCTTCTCCTTTCTCATTTCTTCTTCCCTCTTCCCACCATTTTCCTCCCCAAGAGCCAAACTTCCTGAGCCAACCCACCCTTACTATTTACAGGTGGCAAGTGGTGGCATGGAGAAGAGTCCACATGTGGAGCCACAGTCCTACAGGATGTTGCAGGAGAAGGGATGAAACTGGATCCTGCACCCTGGTGACACAGAAGGAGGAATGAAGTGGGCAGAGCCAAGAAACTCAGGTCAGCCAGAACACCCAGTGCTTTGGGCTCAGTGCTGCAGGGTCATTAATACACACACATATTTATAAAATATATATATTTAGGGTATAGAAGGCTCTTACATCTACATGATGACCCTCCATCATACTGTACAACCTCATCATGGCTTCTATGAAGAAGTCCCCCAAGAGTCTCCTTGGGAAATAAGAGTGTTGCCCACCAGAACAAAAGCATCCCATGAAAAGGTCATTTTTAGGAATGAAGCTTTGGCAACAGAGAAGTGCTTTCCCACCTTGAGGGTGATGCTCAGCAGAAAGCACCAAGGTGGCCAGAAAAGCCAAATTAAATCCCTTTGCCATGAACCCTCCAACACCTTGGGGTCACTTCTGCACTTCGGTAGGCCTATAAGCAAGGTGTCCCTGGTTTGTAATTCCCCAACATCTCCTCTTGAGCCAAGGCTTGTAAAGTGATATTTCTCTATTTACTGAAACATCTATTTAAAGAGGAATTCCTCATAATTACTCACCACACAGATAGATGACACTGTTTGGCTGTGTTTGTTTAGTTTCTACTGGCGATGGGCAAAACATCTGCTGTGGCTTCAAAGCAGACCTAGATGAATGACCTGCTGATCATAAAAAGTCTGATGATCTTTTCTAGGCCATGTGAGAAATGGCATGAGGAGAGAAACACACACCACTATCTGCTCCTGTCTCTTTGTGATATAATATGAAAACCAGTCATTCTGGGAGGGTTGGGTCAAGAGAGGATGCCCATAACGCCATGCAAGTCTGTGGTATAGAGGGATGAGAAGAATGCTAGGGAAGATTGGATTAAAAAACATAGAATGGTCTGGGTTGGAAAGGAGCTTAAAGATCATCCAGTTCCAACCCCCTGCATGGGCAGGGACACCTCCCATCAGACCAGGTTGCTCCAAGTCCCATCCAACCTGCCCTTCAACACTGCCAGGGATGGGGCAGCCACAGCTTCTCTGGGCAACCTGGGCCAGGGTCTCACCACCCTCACACCAAATAATTTCCTCCTCATGTCTCACCTCAATCTCCCCTCTGCCAGTTTTAATCCATTCCCCCTCATCCCATCCCTCCCTGCCCTTGTCCCAAGCCCCTCCCCAGCTTTCCTGGAGCCCCTTCAGGCACTGGAAGGTGCTCTAAGGTCTCCCTGGAGCCTTCTCTTCTCCAGGCTGAACACCCCAACTCTCCCAGCTTGTCTCCAGAGCAGAGCTGCTCCAGCCCTCTCATCATCTCTGTGGCCTCCTCTGGACACACTCCAACAGTTGAGGACCCCAGAACTGGACCCAGCACTGCAGGGACGGTCTCACCAGAGAAGAAACCCCACCCTGGCCCTGCTGGCCATGCTGCTGCTGATGCAGCCCAGGACATAGTTGTTTTCTGGACTTCAGTGCAAGTCCTTCTCCTCAGGGCTGCTCCAAATCCATTCTCTGCCCAGCCTGTGTTTGTGCCTGGGATTACCCTGACCCATGTGTAGGACCTTACATTTGGCTCTGCTGAACTTCATGAACTTCATGGGCCCATCTCTCCAGCCTGAAAATATCTTCCTAACCACTCCCACAGCTTGCTTTGCAGAGTGAAAACTGGATAGACCTTCAACACTAAAGTGTTTATTTTTTGGTGGTATAGTGAGCTGATTTTTTGACTCGTAAGTCTTTAGTAATGGTTTCCTTTAAAAAAACTTGTTTGAAGCTGTGCAGATCTTCTTGGCTTCGTGTGTGTGTACAATGCCTTGAACTGGTAGGACCTCACTGCAGGGAGGCTGTGCTGCTAATTAATTCTTGGCTGCAGAGGTCCTGATAAGAGTAAACAAAGAGAGAAATTAGCTCAGGAGAAGACACAGGAATTTGCAGGCAAACCCACATCCTTCCATGATATCACTGAGGATCCACCCGTACTCCACCCAGATGGGCCCTGGCTGAAGGCAAGAGAGCTGATTTATTGGGAGGGGGAGTTAGAGATCCTGGAGACACAGTGTAATTGACAGCCTGTAAGGATTGTATTCCCACAAGATTAGCTTGAATAGCAAGATAATTTGCATCTACTCTCCCAGTGGAGGAACCAAAAGCCTGAGCCCCCCACACCCATGTTGGCCATTATCAAGTCCTTGATTGTGTGAGATGGCTGCAAAGATTGCCTCATCCCTGGAGACATTCAAGCTTGATGGGGCTCTGAGCAATCTGGTCTAGTTGGAAATATCCCTGCTTATTGTTTGGGGGTTGGACTAGATGATCTTTAGAGGTCCCTTCCAACCCAAGATGTTCTATGATTCTATTCCATGTTGGTCCTGTGCTCTTGTAGAGGCTGCTTGATTGAAGAGCTCTATGCAAGTTCAGGGGAGGATTTAACAGCAGGCAGGGAAGTGCTGTCAAAGTCCTGCTGACAAGAATTCTGGAGTGGGCAGAGCAGAGATGCCTGAAGGATGCTTCAAATGGAGCTGGCTGGAGAAGCCCCCCCCCAAATCCAGCAGAGCTGGGAGTGTGGGTTCTGCTTCCCCAGGAGCACTGTTCCCAAGAAACCTCAGTGCTGAAGTGCTGCTCAAAATATGCTTTTTCCTTTCCAAGGGAGGACCAGGGGGAGAAGATGTTGAGATCCTCACAGTGCTGGCATGTGTTGCCACGACACTGGAGTCATTGCCACTGTCTTTCTCACAGGCTCTTCAGAACGAAGTGACCCATTTTGCTGAGGCTCATCTGCAGGAGGAAAGCAATTTGCTGTAATTCAGGGAACAGATGGATGATACCTGCTCTTCCACGACAGCAGTGAAGTATTTGTGCTGTTCCTACTGCTGGTTGACACCTTGCAGGTTGAGTTAGCAAATCATGGGACTGATGGTGGAAAATACCAAAGTACATTCTCAGAATTTCCCCCAGAGGACTCTTTAAGAAGAGAGTGGGAGAATATAAAGGTGCAAAGTGACATCTAGACTGGTTACCTTGAAAAACAAAGCCTGTTCCTTCTGGGTGGCTGTCTTCATGTTCAGTACTTCAAGGGGTCTTCTAAAAAAGATGGGGACAGGCTTTTCAGTAGGTCCTGTAGTGATCAGACATGGGGTGATGGGTTTAAAATGAAAGAGGGGAGAGTCAGACTAGATAGAAGGAAGAAATTGTTCATGCTGAGGGTGGTGAGACACCACCCCAGGTTGCCCAGAGAGGTGGGAGAAGCCCCATCCTTGGAAACATCCCAGCTCCATCTCTCAGGCTATCTCAGCTGTTACATAAAAAGCTTTGTCTAGATAATCCAGGGGGAAAAGCAATTAACTAAAAAACAGAGTGGATCAGGAAAAACTGCAAACTAATAAAGAGACTGAGTGAGCCCTGGATTAGTGGGAGCAGGGAAACCTGATCTGGTTTAATGAGCATCCTGATGTCTGACCATCCATTGTTTCTGCAAGGAGTTGGGTACAGAATCACAGAATCATTCTGGTTGGAAAAGACCTTTAAGATCATTGAGTCCAACCAACGACCCACTGGGTTTGGGTTTAGCCCCCCATGTCTTCAGTAGCTTCCCATTACTCTTCCTATGCTCCTTCCACCAGCTCTTCCTCTCAAGTGGGAAGAACTCAGCAAGGACTTGCTGTAGCCCACTTCTCTCCTTCCTCCTCCATCCATCTCCCCAGCCTCCATGTCTCATAGGTCATTTTGGAGGCCACGCTGGAGGCACGATGGCCTTTTGATTTCCACAACTCAGCCTCTTTGTCCTGGGAAGCAGGTCATGTCACTTCTGTAGGCAACCCCACCAGATCCAAGGTGCTACAAATGTTTGGAGGCAGTTCCTGCCAGCATTTTGCTGAATGAAGACTTCCCAATTCCTCCTGTTTGGAAGGGGTCTCAGATGGGATTTGGGAACAGTGGACATACCTCCTCTCTTGGATCCCCTCTTTCTTAAAGACCTCTGTGATAAGAAAGCAGAAGACTCCTCACCCAGGAAATTTGACTTTTGCAGTGTAAGATAGAGCAGCAACCCTCCAGATTTCTACAGCACTTTTTCCCTTTTTCCAATTTTTTTTGGGAGGAATTCATCATTCATGAAAGGAGAGAGGGAAAGACAGAAGTTTTCCTCCCCATCTTGCAGCTAGAGAAGCTGAGATTCAAGAGGTTGGACTCTCAGAAAGACCACCCAGCCAGCCCGTGGGGGACCTGGCAGCTGAACAAAGCCCTCCTGATTTATTACCAAGCATCCATCCTCGAAGATGTTCCTCTTTCCTCCAGCAAA
>NW_009951940.1:0-29267 GCF_000747805.2 Chaetura pelagica
ATGGGGCTTGGAGAAGCCTGGTCTAGTGGGAGGTGTTCCTACCCATGTCAGGGGTGTTAAAACGAAAACTTTAAGGTCCCTTCCAACCCAAAGCATTCTGTGATTCCATGATTCTCTCAGGAAATTTTAAACCCCTTTTATTCACTTTCTCCTTTTTAACTAAATAAATGATGAGAACAGTAAAGAAGACAGTAAATGAAGAATAGAGAGGGGAAAAAAAATAACTTTGAGGAAAGGAATGGTTTGAATGCCTACATTTTCTTGGGAGTCCATGAAAGTATCTATGCAGACACTTTGTCTCTTCTGGGGAAGTTATCTGGTTATATATACACAGCTTAGGTGCTCAGATGAAAGCAAACTCCTACTATTAAAGCTCAAACTTGCCCAAAATAGAACACTTTAAATATGACATTAGAAAGAAAAAAGTCCAGGTTATCTGCCCTTCTCACACAAGTATCTTCTGTGCAATTGGTGATCTTATTTTATATCTGTAGTTCTCTGAATGTTACTGACACGTACACAGTATCAACATAATTCCTAATTGTTGCCTAAGTGTGACATAGATTTCTGTAAGAAAGAAAAGAGTAACACACTAAATGACAGAAGGAATCAGAGGGAAAGTCAGTGATAAGAATGATGAATCCTTTCTGTACCCCATATTCCAAGAACTCAAATAATCTATTAGCTACCAATGTGGAACAACAAACTGTAATTACCCTTGCTAAAGGCTCAGAATCTGTTTGCAGAATTCAGTGCCACAGGCTTGTCTGCACTGATGATTGCATTTAGCCTACTTAGAGGGAAAATGTATGCTGGAATTTAAAATCAATATTAACAGTCTTTTTATATATGCCTAAAAAAAAGAATAAAATACCTCTGTGAAAATTGTTTAGAATCTAGTAAGCAAGAAGCCAATATAAATGTACCATGAGTCTTTAAAAGAACATATATATCAAATCCAAATAAACATATAAAAAACCTCATATGCAATAGAATTGTAGAGTCATAGAATTGTTTGAGGTCAAAAGGACATTAAGTATCTTCTAGTTCTATTTCCCCTGTGTGGCCAGGGACACTTTCCACTAGGCCAGGTTGCTCCAAGCCCTATTCAACCTGGCCTTCAACATTTCCAGGGCAGCCACAACTCATCTGGGCTACCTGTGCCAGTGTCTAAACACCCTCACAGGAAAGAATTTCTTCCTAATACCAAATCTAAATCTATCCTCCTTCAGCTTGAATCTGTTCCCACTTCACTCCATGCCCTTATAAAAAGCCCCTCCCCAGCTTTCCTGTAGCCCCTTCAGGCACTGGAAGGTGTTCTAAGGTCTCCCCGAAGCCTTCTTTTCTCCAGGCTGAACAACTTGAACTCTCTCAGCCTGTCTCCATAGTAGAGTTGCTCCAGCCCTCTGATCATCTTTTGGCCCTCCTCTGGACTCTCTCCCTGTCTTTCTTATGTTGAGTGTTCCAGAAGTGGACACATCACTGCAGGTGGAGTCTTACAAGGACCCAGTAGAGGGGGACAATCCCCTCCCTTGACCTGCTGGCCATGCTTCTTTTGATGCACCCCAGGATAAGGTTGGCTTTCCGAGATGCAAGTGCATATTGCTGGCTCATGTTGAGCATTTCATCAATCAACAGCAATATATGAGTTACAATTCTATAACATATAAATGTATGATATAAAAATATATAGAATACGTATGTGTTCTTATATATAACACAAATGTATTTATATATAATTATATAATATGTAAAAATGTTCCATATACAACTCACAAAAAAATCATGCATTCTTTTAGCCTCCTGCTATAATATTTCAGAAATTGAAATACCTTCTGTGTTGAGGATGTAACATCAGACTGATGCCTGATCTAGTCCTCATTAATTGTGGCAAACGTTCTGAACAAACTGCTTAATGTACTTGAAGCAGAAGTATCTTGTCTGTTCGTTCAGTTTAAGTGCTGATGTGACTGGAATACTTCAGAAACCAGACTGGATTTTCCAGAGATTGTCTTGGCAACCTATATCATAATGGTTTATTACCTGGGATGTTCTGAAGTACAAGAAGAAAATGATCACTTGCTATCCAGCTGTCTAAGACTTTCTACTGCATTGGCCAAGGAGAAATTATACTCCCTACTGCAGAACAGTGCATTGAAACTCCTTTGTTCAGTTATTGAACACAACAAAAATAATGGGGAACTTCTGAAATTGTTCAAGTTGCTTATTTGACCTGATACTTGCTCTGAGGATAATGAGGAAGACTTATCAAGCAGTATGAACTTGAACCCATTCTTTTTTTTTTCTTATTTCACTTCCATTCTACATTTCCAGCATCATGGAAGGATTATAAAAATAATAAATTATGGGAATATTGCATTTAGATGGGAAAAAAACAATTTCTGATTCAAGCAACACCCTATTCAGATTTCTGAATCAGGAAGGAGGAAGAACAGAAAGAAGAGAAAGGAATTGCTGACTGACTGTAAGCCTTGTATTTTCACAATAAACAATGCAAGAGTCTTAATCCTGGTAGTGTTCCCCAGAAGTATTCATAAAAAACCCAAACCAAACAAAACCAAAACAGAAACAAAAAAAAAAACACCACAAAAATAAATATGATGCCTTTGGAAACTGTCTTTAAAGCAATATTTCCTACTGATAAAAAAAATCAGTGTGTATTGAAGCATCTAAGATATTCTGAGGTGACCTGGGAACTGAAAAGAATGTTTAATTTATTGGTGAAGTATGAAATATATTCAAGTAGAAATCACTGAATATTTTGACTGAAGATGTATCAGGTACCAGCTTGTTAATATTTCAGAGAATCACTGAATCTTAAGGGTTGGAAGGGACCATGAAAGATAATCCAGTCCAACCCTCCTGCCAGAGCAGGATCACCTAGAGTATTTATCCTAGGTCTGCAAGTTTCAAGCAGCAAAGTAAGCATTTTTCTTCTGTCATATATGGCCTTTCTTGGCCAGGTGCTGCTGTCACCTGGAGCAAAATTGGTTGTCCACAACTTCTGCAAGTTTGTTACCACTCTGTGTCATGTGTGTTGGGACTTTGGGACAAAGTGTGTATTTCTCTTCACAATGGAATGTTTAACTAGAAAAGAACTAACTGGAATTATGCCACTTACACAGAGACTTGAGGAAATCTGGTGAAAAGATGCAGACCTCTTGTGTACCACTGAAGACAATCCAAAGTCTTGCACCTTCAGAGGAGAAACAGTTTGCAGCAAAGCCAGATAAAATTAAGTACTCAAGCCACATGTCCTAGTAAGTACCTGAGCAATCCCTTAGTGAGAACTCCCATCTCTTTCAGAGCTGTTGGGTCATGAATGCTTATAAAAAGAAACATGCAAAGAAACTTGAGTACCTCATTGTTCTGCTACCTCAGGAAGTATAAATGGGGGATGGACACCTCTCATACAACAACTTTCCTTACTCAAACACACCCTTATCATTTGCTTTGGCACAATGGAGATGTTCTGAAGTGGGCTGCACTAATCACAGTTTTTATTTACCTGGCAATAGACATAAAATTTTATAAATAATAGCCCAATAACTGGGCCTTGATATATTACCTGAAATCCAGACAAAGTTACTTGTTCTGCTAAAATCCAGGCTTTTATTGCCTCATAAAATGGGACATTCATCTCTTCTGTGTAATTTCATGACTACCTGAAAATGAATAATAGAACACCAACCTGTGACTGTGGGCCCAGTTCTGCAGCCCTTCTGATGTAGAGGTTCCCATGGAAAGCCCATGATGAAGTAGTACAGGAGAAGGCTCCAGCAGTGCTAAAATATTTCTTTTTTTATATGGCTGGTTTAAAATACATGAGCTTAACAGAAATCAGAATTTTGTGCTGTCAGAAGGAAGGGAGGACACTGAAACTTGTCCTTCCATTTCACTTTATACTGGAAAGTTGTTAGTTGAACATCTGCATTCATTTCTGGCCTCTGAATTTCAATAAAAGTATAAATCAAACTGAGAGGGGACAGAAAACAGGTCTAGGACTGATCAGAGATCTGCAGCACATGGACTTTAAGGGAAGGAAGATCTGGCATTGGTTTGCTTGAAAATGGGGAGAACCAAAAGACAAGACATAATTACAAAAAATTAGTTAGACCTAAATAAAATGTTTCACTTGGTAAGGATGGCTAAGAATCAGGGAAGATTGCCTGTAAGGTACCTGAATCTGGATGGCTGGTGATTTTGAGAAATAGGGCATCTACACGTTGTTTAGCTATGGTTGATATAATTTCAAGAGGTAGAACAGTCCAGTGATGAGAAAGAGTTTGCTTTATGTGCTGTTGCCAAAGTCGTCTATCAATCCAATCAAATAAAGACCTGATTATAACTGGAAGTTCATTCAGTTTTAAACCCTTTATCTTCAATAGTAAAGGTCAAGGGAGGTGATTCTCCCCCTCTTCTCTGCTCTTGTAAGAGCCCACCTGCAGTGCTGTGTCCAGCTCTGGAACCCCCATCACAAAAAGGACATGGAGCTGTTGGAGTGAGTCCAGAGGAGGCCAGGAAGATGATCAGAGGGCTGGAGCAGCTCTGCTATGGAGACAGGCTGAGAGAGTTGGGGTGTTCAGCCTGGAGAAGAGACGTCAAATCTGTCTTCCAGTGCCTGAAGAGGCTACAGGAAAGCCCGGGAGGTGTTTTCTACAATGGTGGGCAGTGATAGGACAAGGGGTAATGGTTTTAAACTGAAAGAGGGTGGATTTAGGTGAGACATTAGGAAGAAACTCTTTAGTGTGGGGGTAGTGAGACACTGCAATAGGTCACTCAGAAAAGCTGTGGCTGCCACATCCTTAGAAGTGTTGAAGGGCAGGTTGGATGGGGCTTGGAGCAACCTGGTCTAGTGGGAGGTGTCCCTGCCCATGCAGGGGAATTGGAACTAGATGATCTTTAAGGTCCCTTGCAACCCAAACCATTCTGTGATTCTATGATTCCTTCTGCTGTTTTCTTTCCTTCTGTACAGAATGTGTGCACTGGTGTTTTGTCTCTGTGGGATTGTTTTTCAGATCACCTCCAAGTTAACAAAATTCAGTGCACAGGCTTAACAATGTTATTTTACATGAGCTCTTAGAATGCCTTTTAGACCTGCCTTACTGCAAGGTCACATTCAGTAAAAAAGCAGAAGAGTCTGTTTAAATCATTGGCATCAAGCAGGTTCTTTAGGTTTGCCATGTGCTTAAAGACTTTGTTCAGTAAGAGAATAAAACTGCATAATTGAGTAGTGAATCAGGCTTCACATTTGATCTGTATGTATAAAAAAAGGTGAACACAAAATTCCCTTCTCAAAAAAAAAAAAAGGCTATTTCTGGACCTTTATTGTATTTTTAATCCCTGTAAATATTTCATCTTTATAGATTGTATTATTTATATATTACAATCCCTGTCATCCCCTCAAGCTGTGTCAGGACACTATTTGTCCCTGTACAAAATAAATTGCTTATAAATTTTTTCTTTAGGGAAACTCAGACACAAGTAGTAATGTGCAGTTCTTCTAAGTCACAGATAACAGGCTGATAAACTGTTGCTCTTAGCACTTGTTTTGATTTTTTTACCCTGAAGGGTACACATTCCTGTGCATAATACAAGTTGGTTCATCATAAAATATAGACTACTTTAGGAGACAGTTATCTCAGCTGACTTTGGACAACAGGAGTTGGACTTGATGATCATGATGGATCCCTTCCAACTCAGCATAATCTGTAATTTTCTGATCCTATGAAATAATTTTGGTGTGCTTAGACTAAATTAATTAGCTAGGTTTCCCAAATACTCAAAAGAGAATGACAAGCACTCCCAGAAAGTGTTTGAGACCAACTGATGTGAATTATCCTCTGCAGATCCCTGACAGAGATCTCAACCATCCTAGACATCTTACTTTATTTCCTAAAGTGTGGTGGGAATGCCTCCAAATCTTAAAGAAAGATTGTTTCCTGGCTTTGTCAGATGGTTAGGCATGTGGGAGTTAGTGGTTATATTAAGGTTTCATAGCCAGCTGCTCCCAGACCATTGACTTTAATGAAACCATGTGAATTTATCACCTAAGGAGTCTGGATCTATTTGCCTCCTTCTTCTACATCTTCCTCTTGCTGGATCTCATGCATCAGCTCATGCATCTACTTCATGAAGAAACCATGATTTTTCAAAGCTGAATCTCCACAGATCAGGAAATTCCAACAATGAAGATAGAAAAGCAACCTTAATTCTTGCTGTTTCAGTCTTCCTGACTCATTTTCTCCCACAATCTTCAGCTGTGGCCAGACAGATTTGACAGAAGGGACAAAATCACTAAGTTAGTTCCTTCAAAAAACAGGGTAAAAATTAACAAGAGATGAGAGATCCTATTGATGCTCCTATTCAGAGAGAGATGCAATATCTGACCATTCTTAATTCAGGAATTAAGAGAGGGTCTATAAACACTCCACACATCAGAAAAAAAAAAGGACACAAACAGCCCTTATGCTTTCTTAAATAACTAAGAGTCTAAGACCCAAATTAAGTAGAAAACAGGCTTCAACAGCTTCACTGCTCTAAGTATGGCCTGTCTGTGCATGTTTTCCACATTTCTGCATGTATATAAATAACATTTATTCATCTTGGAGTGAACAAGGCCTTGGTGCAGAGGTCCAGTTTCAGGTTTCAACACTCTCTGAGATGTGAAAATTGCCTTTCTTTGCAAAATCTTTTCAAGGACTTGGGATGCTGAGGCATGTTAAATCATGAAGGACACATTAAAGCTGAATATCAATGTGGAAAAGATGACATGGTGAGAACCAGAAAGAGAGACAAGACAATTAAAAATTATTTACTGCTGTTCTCATTGCAGAATTACCTTCAATATGAGTTGGTCAAGCATGCAAAAAACTTAGGATACTGATTGCCAAGCTGGGTTGGTTAGATGCTCTTCAATGATAAAACCTCTGAGACCTTTCATTTACACAACTTCATCCAGAGTGATTTTAGCCTTGAATCCCCTTTACCACTCACACTGTATCTCTTAATCTTTCCCATCTCATGTTGACCTTAAACCTCAGTCTCAGCACAGCCAAACTTCTGATTCTTTGTTCATACAACAGGAAGTACAAAGCCCTGGACAAAGACTCAAACCAGGAGATTCACTAAGTATTGAAATGGCTGCCTTTAGCATTTGAGCCTGAAAAGCTACTGGGATTGCTTCTTTGGACTCCTGGATTTTGAAAAGTTCAAAAGAGTTTAGAAAGGTAAGAAACTGTTAAAAATTTAGTTTCTCTTTACAACTGTTTTTTTTTCTTACCAGCTGGAACATAAATACCTTGCAGTCTTTCTTTTAAGGTCACTGCTGTTGGCATTGTTGAAACAGCTCCCTGCCCTGCACCCCAAATAATACAAATTCCTTTTTTCCAGGGAAATTCTAGAATGTTACTTGAAGTAAATACATGAAAACCAAAAAGTTGCTGATCTGATTAGTGGCTCTTGTTCAGTCGGTAGAAATTCAGTCAGAAGTCATAGGAGCATAGAACCCATAGGATTGTGTTGGAAGGGACTTAAATGATCATCAATCCCCAACCCCCTGCATTGACAGGGTTACATCCTACTAGATCAAATTGCTCAGAACCTCATCCAACTTGCACATGAACACTTCCAGGGATGGGACTTCCACAACTTCCCTGGGCAACCTGTGCTAGTGTCTCACCACCCTCATAGTGAAGAATTTCTTCTTAATATCTAATCTAAATCTCCCCTCTTCCAGTTTTAATCCTTTGCCCTTGTCCTCTCACTGCAAGACCTTGTCAAAGCTGCCTCTCCAGCTTTCCTGTAACCCCTTCAGATATTGGAAGGCCTCTAAGAGGTCTCCCTGGAGCCTTCCTTTCTCAAGGCTGAGCAATGCCAACCCTCTCAGCCTGTCTTTATAGGAGAGGTGCTTCAGCCCTCAGATCATGTTTGTGGCCCTCACTCAACTCACTCCAACAGCTCCATGTCCTTCTTATGTTGAGGACTCGAGATCTAGACACAGTTCTGCAGGTGGGGTCTCATGGGAGCTGAGCAGAAGGGAACTGATCCACAGCTGATTTGTAAAGAAAACATGGATTAGTATTCAGGAATCACACAGAAGCACAGCTGTGTTGGAAGGGAATTATGTAAAACTCAAGGCTTGGAGATTCCTCTCCTGGTTACATGCAGATAAGGCAGTGGACAATTGAGTGTGGTCATAGGAGCATCTTGAGCTGTCAGTGGAAGGAAGGGGAATCCTTCAAAAGCTCTATTGCTGGCCAACAGCTTCAAATGGTCCAGGAAAGAGCATCCACAAGAAACATATAATGTACAAAATATAGGTAACACTTAGCAGCACCCAGTGTGGGAATTGCACAGGACAAATAACTGATGGATGGCTTTTAGGTGTTCCTGATGTCCTTCCACTGAGAGACCAAAACCAGCCCTGATCCATGATCCCACCCCACATCTTGTAGAGACGGAGGGAAGACTGGCAGTAGAGGCAATGCAGAAGATTGATGGCAGAGCCCTTAGGGGTCTCACAAGCACACAAATGACAAGCTGGACTGTTGCAGTCAGTCTCTAGTGGCCACACTCATTGGCCTGAATTTTATGCCTTGGAATGGAGTTTTAACTTAGAATACTTGAAAGGGATTCTTCCCAAGTAGAGCTGCTGCTGCTGATCATTATCACTCTCTGTTCTGTTTGTCAAAAGTAGAAATTGATCTGTTTAATCACTGAAAATACACACGTCTCTATGTGCAAGACAGTAGATTTTTTGAAGAAGATTTATTCATTTTCATCATCACTGCAGCTTACTTATTAGTGCTTATTTAATTTCTTCACTGAATTTTTAAATAGAAGGATCAACTGAGGCCTGAAAGCAGTGTTTTAAAATATTGTAAAGTTATATAATTTCAAATGTTAACTAATAATTAAGAAATATAGAGGACTTAAATATGTGTTTGAATAGCTTTTGCTCTGGGCCATCCTTTCTAACTGATGTCTGTCACATTTTATGAGATTTCATGGACAGTTATTGATGTATGACTGCAAAACACTGCCTGTAGACATGATTTAATCTATGAAGACTCTAATTCAACTCATGAAACCACCTCCTTCACAAAAACCAAAACCAGAAAAAAACCCCAACTTTCCACATATTCACTAGAATCATGGAATAGTTTGGCTTGAAATGATCATCTAGACCAACCTCCCTGCATGGGCAGGGACACCTCCCACCAGCCCAGGTTGCTCCAAGCCCCATCCAACCTGCCCTTCAACACTTCCAGGATGAGACTTCACAGCTTCTCTGGGCAACCTGTGCTAATGTCTCACCCCTTTCATCATAAAAAAGTATTCTTATATCCAACATAAAACTACCTTATTCTACTTGAAAATTCTTACCTGTTGTCTTGTCACTAGAGACACTGGTAAAAATCTTCAAGAAAGAAATATTTATTTTGGGAAAATGTGTTGGGTTTTTTTGAAAACAACTGTTTTACCACTTTATTTGATTGTTTTTTTTTCCTTTGATTAGCTCCTAACAGAAATGTGAACATTTAGTTGCTAGAAAGCAAACAACAGAGCTCTTAATTTTCAGCTTTTTAGTGGAAACTGTTTCACAATTAGTTGTAGAGCTGTCAAGCTGCCTCTGTTCATAAAATTGTTTCTTCCTCCTAATTCCAAGGATTGCATTTGCAAATAAAACTGTGAGAGAGCTGCTCAACTGGATCAGCCAGCAATCCCTTTTGCCCAATATCCAGTCTCTGAAAGTAGAATATAACAGATGTTGATGGAAATAGTATCAGAAACAAGGAAAATACAGATTAACATTACCCTGTGGATAAAGCACAGATTTAGACCTGCCCAAGAAATTGATTGCATCTGAATTATATTTCACAACTGCTGATATACCTTTCCTCTGTGATTTTATTCTAACCCTTTTTGAGACTGGATATATTTGCCTTCTGTAAGAGCCTCTGATGATGAATTCCATGACTGAGTTCTGTGTAAAACTATGTGAATTATTCACTTTATTTAAAACTGTGAAAAGTTATTTTCTTCAGGTCTACTGTCTGATCACCTAGGAATTTATGCCAAAGTTAGGTACAAACTTACTCAGAAAAGAAGGGGAACTATGTTCAACTACATGCAGAAAATCCTGTAGACTTTTACCATTGCAAATTCTGCAGTGGGATTTCTTGTGAGTATGTGTACAGTAGCTGTGCACAAAATGAGTTTAAAATCTTTTATGTCATGCTTTTTTTCCCACTCTTGTGCCTTTGTGTCATTCCTCATTGTTCTTGGAGTAGTCAAGGAAGCCTAGAAATTATCTGTTAAGCATTATAACCCACCTTTTGGGGACAGAACAAGATATATTAATTCAAATGGCCAAATCTTTCTCACCCTCAGCAGTTTTTTGCCCACCATCCTTCTCTCTCCTGTGGTCATATATATCCATATGACCTTCAGGTCATATTCATCCATTGCATGGGGCTGGGCAAGGTGAAGGTCTATTACAACCCAAACCATTCTGTGGTTCTATGTTATTCTTGCAATGTCTTAGTCTTCTTTTGGTATATGAGTGGTCTCAGTATTCACTACCCTTCTCTACCCTCCAGGTTGCTAATGGTCTGATTTTTTTGTCAGCATATTTTGCCCTGTTTGCCTGGACAGACACAGTGTCATTGATCTGCTTACACACCTCTAAGTCACCCTGAGGAGGATGCATCAGGCTTGCCATCGACATGGAGCAGTGCTGCTCACAGCAAGATTTCATTAGTTGAATTCACATCCCAGTGACTCTGGAAGAGTTAAAAATATCAGAAATGTCCTGGAGATGATTTGACACACCTGAAGCTTGCCCAGCCTTCCCTATTGAACATTGCTATCGAATGTTGCTTGCACTATCTAAACTTTGCAGGCAAGTTTAGGTACATATTTATTTTACCTTCACAGTTCAATTTTAATTACATCTTTATGCAATTATGGAAAAGCAAAGATGACATTCTTAACTCTGAGGATTAGCCAGTGTGTCTGCTGTATAAATAGAAGTGACCAGGGAACTGTTTTGTCTGATGCTTTTTGGTAAATTGTTCATAAACCAACAGATGCTTTTTGGTAAATTGTTCATAAACCAATGAAGTGCCAAAGGTTTCTTCTGGACTTATGGATTCTGAAGGGATCATTTGATGTCTGCTAAGAGTTCAGTTAATGGAGCAATTTCTCTCTAAGCAGAGATATTAACACATACCTCTCTTCCATTAGGCTATTTTCACAGAGTATTTAAAAACATAATGTTTCTGACTTTTGTCTGTGTGTTAAATTTGTCTGAAATTGGCCCGTGTTCCATGTCTGCCTGAACTGGGTATGAATAGCAATGTTGCTTATGGGTTACTTAGAAATTGAGCTCCTAGTCCCTGTCTGGACAGTATAAATTAGGAATATGAGTTGGTATATCTGGTCTGGGTGAAAACGTAATGGGAATGAGACCTGTACATGTCTTTTCTCACGTTATGTAATTGAACTTGATTTACTATATGAGTAACAGCACTAAAAACTGTTCTTCAGGATGAATGAGCTGGGGCTGTTCAACCTGGAGAAGAGAAGGCTCTGAGGAGAACTTAGGGCACCTTCCAGTATCTGAAGAGGCTACAGGAAAGCTGGGAGGGGCTTTTTCCAATGGTGTGTAGTGATAGGATGAGGGGTAATGGTTTTAAACTGAAAGAGGGTGGATTTAGGTTAGATGTTAGGAAGAAATTCTTTAGTGTGAGGGTGGTGAGACACTAGCACAGGTTGCCCAGGGAAGCTGTGACTGCCCCATCCCTGGAAGTGTTCAAGGGCAGGTTGGATGGGGCCTGGAGCAACCTGGGCTGGTGGGAGGTGTCCCTGCCCATGCAAGGGGGTTGGAACTAAATGATCTTCTAGGTCCCTTCCAGCCCAAACCACTCTGTGATTCCATGATTCTGTGATTCTTCCCCACTGAAATCCATACCTCAAAGCTGTACAGCTTTATGTGGAAAGGTTTGTTTGGAAACCTTACACACACAGGTCAAAAAGATGAAAAGGAGCAGGAAAATCATCCAGAAATAAAACTGACAAGACCATTTTTCAACCAAAAGTGCAATTTAATCTAAACATTTCAAAGCAATGTGCTCTGTTTCGGTGGTATTTTTAACACAAAAATGATAAAATGAACCATCATCACTTCATCTTTTAGTTTTGACAAATTCAAAATGTTTTTTTTCAATAAAGAAGAAACACTCCATTCAATTTCCCTTTAAATGACTATCTTAACATCACCGTTGCACACAGTCCTGTCTATTGTGCAGAAACTATTGCATATAATATAGTGTACAATCATATTTCTACACTAATGAAACACAACTGATGATAGCAAACATTTTGCATCTCTTGGGGAAAAAGATACATATTGTTTTCATTTTTTAAGAAATAAGATTTTGCCATGGTGAAATTCTGGAGGAAAAGACAGATCTTTTGATCTGCTCTTGGTGCTAGACTGATGTGAACTAGCATGGTTCTGGACAATATAGAACTCCAGAGACAGAACAAGGGTAGTGGCCACAAACTGATACCATAGGAGGATTAATTTAAATATAAGAAAGTGTTTCTTTACACTGAGGGTAACAGAGCTCTGGAACAAGGTGCCCAGGGAGTCTGTTGAGTCTCCATCCCTGGAGATACTCCAAACCCACCTGGGCATGTTCCTGTGTGATCTGCTTTAGGGGATCCTGCTCTAACAAGATCTCCAGAGGTTCCTTTGAACTCCGACCATTCTGTGATTCTGTAAGATGAAGCAGCACAAGCAAAACTCATCATAATGACCATCCAATGAGCCCTGGCTACCATTTGGCTGTCCTTTGAGAGCCTTTACAAAGTCATGACTCCGGTGGGTTTGGTTCTATCACATCTCACATGTGGTCCTTGAGAAAGTCTTTCCTCTTGTAGAAAAAAAAACACACCTGTAATAACAGACACCAATGAAACATCTCCCTGGAGGGTATCAGGTTGCAAATTGTCAACCTGACACCTGAGTAGCTGCCTCGTTAGCAGGATGTGGCAAGAAATGTGGCACATTAAGAGCATTTAAAACTGCATTTGAGATGATTCTTTCAATGGATATAGGTACAGCCAGTGAGACAGGAAAACACATCCTCTTCGTCCAAGGTCCTTTGAAATCAGCAAAGCCTTCTCATTAGCTTAGCTGACTTCAGTTTAGGCTCAGCCACAGTAGAAGTATTTGTCCTTCCATGGGTGGAGCAGAAGGCTCAGTCATTAGCACCAGGTAGTTCCTGTGACACGGATTGGGCTCCTTTGCCTCTCTGCAGAAAGTGAAAGCAAAGACACTTAACATTAAGTCTTTTCAGTGTAAACCCGAACTGCTCTCGAGTCTTCTCCTTTCCTTCTGCCCCCATTCATCCAAAATAATAGTGTAATCAAAATATGATCCCTAAGAAAATGTTCCCAGCAGTTTAAGGAGGAAAATTAAGCAGCAAAGACTTATTTTGCTGGCTGTGTTTGAACAGCAAGCTGCATCTTTAAAAATAAAATAATGCAGCCTCAGGCTGTTTATCTGAAGATGGTTGGAGCCAGGGGATTTGTATGGGTATCCACAGTTATAAATAAATGTTGAGCTTTCAATACATGTCAGATTTTGTAGTCATATAACTGATCCCAGAGCTCTTAGATAAGAGGGATGTTCTGATAACTAGGGCTCTCACCGTATTTTCTATTTTGCCCTCATTATTTTTAGAGAAAAAAAAAATAAATCAAAAGAGACAATTGCAATAAATGTGATGAAAAGTCCATTGAGATGTAACAGCGAAACCAGCCCCCGAGTAGGCTGGGCATTTAACTGATGCTGCAGGAAATAATTGCCAAGAGTCAGCTGGGTGAGAAGTTGTGCATAATTGCTTGGAATTAGGAGTATTTTAAGAGGACTGACAGTGTTGGTGTGCATAGCTCTGCTTTCACAGGGTGCAGACCTTGCCTGGCAGTCTCAGAGCTTCCTGGCCAACTGCCAAAAAAGAAAAAAAAAAAGAATGTTATTGTGGAAAATGCATTTTTTACATATTTTTTACTGAAGGAAAAAAGGGAATAGCTGACTCTGCTGTTTTAAACCTCAAAGTACGTGTTGGAAAGAAATGCATATTGGGAACAGGGCTGCAAGGCTGAGCTCACAGGGTTGATTGTTTTGGAGATGAGTCTTTCAGGATGGGGGAGACACAGCTAGGAAGTCTGCTACAGTACCTTGTGACTAAGTCAGTGAGGTGGAAGGTGAATATACTGCAGTAGCCACAGATAAAATTGGCTGTCATTGATTGTGCTGCTTAGCTGCTTCCACTGCCTTCCAAAGTTGGGAGGACATTTCCACACTATTTTTCAGGTGATGCTCTCGGAAGGCAACAGTTGGGTGAGGGAGAAAATAAGCACTGCTTGTCCTTTCCTGAGGAACTTTCTGTTTATTGATGGACCACAAAAAGATGCCTTTTTGGAAGAGAAAATCAGATGAGAAAATAGCATATCGATCACATCACTGGAAGTAGAAGCATTTAAATATGGAATCAAAGCCAAAAAAGTCTTTAAGTAGTCTTGTCTAATTAAAACACTGGGTGGGCCAGGATCAGACACCCCATGTTCTTCAGTATGGGAGGTCCTTTATGACATTGTTTTGACTAACACACAGCCTTTGCATTCACATCAGAGTAATATGGAAGATAAAGTTTAACAGGGCACAAACCCCATTCAAGAGAAAGGAATATGCATAAATGCCTGTCAAGAGGCACATAGTCCTGTGTAAGTAGAAAACTGGGATGGGCAGAGGGCACAGGACAGATCAAGGGGAAGGTCCCAAGCAGGAAGACTGAAGGCCTGTCTACATTACATGATGAGAAGCTGCCCCAAAGGACAAAGGAGTCCAGATGAGCTCATTAATCTCTTAAGACAATCTTTTCAAAGTGCAGAAGCAGTTCAAACCAATGAGAGAGAGGACAGACTGGCACAGCAGAAAGCAGGACAAGGAACTCTTTACAGAACACAAACACAGAAAGGAAGTGGATGGGAGGTGGAAAAGGGGACTTGTCACTATGGAGGAACACAGTAATATCATCTAAGGCTGGGCTGGATTAGGGGAAGCCAAAGCTTGGTGATAGCTGAGACATCCTTGAAGATTTCAAACCCTAATTGGACAAGGAACTTGATGCAGAGGTCAAGATAGTGCTCCTGATTTGAGCAGGAGGCTGGGTGAGAGACCTCCAGAGGTCCCTTTCAGCTGAAGTTGCTCTGTGATGGTTCTGTGATGTCTAGTACCTGAAGGGGCTACAGGAAGGCTGGGGAGGGACTTATTGCAAGGGCTTGTAGTGAGAGGGCAAGGGATAATGGATTAAAACTGAAAGAAGAGAAATTTAGGTTAGAGTTCAGGAGGAAACTCTTTGGTGTGAGGGTGGTGAGACACTGATGCAGGCTGCCCAGAGAAATTGTGGAAACTCCATTCCTGGAAGCGTTCAAGGCCAGGTTGGATGGGGCTCTGAGCAACCTGATTTAGTGGAAGGTGTCCCTGCCCATGCAGGGGGTTTGGAACTAGATGACCTTTCAGGTCTTTTCCAACTGTAGCCATTCTATATTTCTGTGACTCTATGATTCTATGACTACATTGTCACATCCTGCTTATGAGTGGAAAAGCTGAGAAAGGATGTTTAGCATGGAACAATTATTCTGTTAGCTCTGGAAAATATTTTAATATTTGTAGGAAACACTCAAAAAATAAAACTTGTATTAAAATCCCTGTCAGAATAGTAAGGAGTTTAAGGAAAGGAGAGGCATGTACTGGTAGCATATGTATGATTTGCAAGTTACTAAGGTATGGGCAAGAAGAAAGCACTTACCAGAATCTGACTAGAGGACAGGTCATCTGTGCTAGGTAAGCAAGGAACCAAGTTTATTTCTGAGATGGATGACATTTGTGCCATGTGTTAAATGAGCATCTCAGTTCTCTGAGCATTCAGTGCCTTGGTAGTGTCCTCTGTGGATGACTATCAGTGCTCCAGCACTTTCTCTGCCTTCAGCTCTTCCAAACAGGAGTCCAAATGCTTGACCGTAGGTGCACCCAAGGAATGGAGAATTGTGAATGTAACCTATAGAACTCTTAGAGTTTGTGTCCCCTTCTAGACTTGCTCTGCAACACTATTGAACATAACTCTATGTTAGTGCTTGCTCTGAGTTTTGTAAGCATTGGGAAACACCACAAAACTACTTGAAAAATGCATTCAAATGATGTAAGGTAGTATGCATTTTTTATACTTCCTCCTGGGGGAATAGAAGAGGGACTTTGACACTCTCAATCATTTCCCTCTTCTTCCACACATTAATCAGAAAGCTTTTTCCCTTTAGCATTGCATTCATCTTCTATTAGGTCTCCATCTTTCAGCTTATTGGTGAACTATGCTGTTATGAGGAGGAAAAGGTGGGTTTTTTCAGGAGTCAATAACAAGGAGGAAGACTAGAATAAACAGACACACAACCATGCAAAACTTCTGGAGGGAAAGTCAGCTCACACTAAAGACCGTTTGCTCATCCATCTCTGTTTGCTGGGTAATTTGTGCCTTGAAAGCAGTAGAGTTAGCCCACTGAAACAGCATTACTTGCTACTGCTCAAGGTGAGTAATGTGGCCTTCTAAGGCCAGGGTCATTATCTCTCAGAGGCTGCCCATGGCAAGGTAGAGGAAAGAAATATAGTGCCTATCTAAGACGAGCAGTATTTTCAATTCAGATGTGCTTTGTATGAAACAGAAGCTCAGTATTTTATGGGCTATGGCATCATTTCCAGCAGGTCTTTTATAATATTTGCTTGGTGTTGGCAGAAAAACCAATACTGTTGAGGCAAAACCTAAAATTGGACAAGTTAATCCCAGCAATGGCTACATTTTTTCATATTAAGCATAGGTTATCCACCCAGGATAGCAGGCAATAACAAAAACAAAGGAGTCCAATATAAGCAGGTCAGAGCCAGGATGATCATGTTAGAGCTGAGCTTTCCATTTGACCACTGTTCAGAAGAATATTTTCAAACTGCCTGAATTCAGTCCAAGCAGGATTCATCCAAACTAAATTCAGATGCCTACAGTGTAAACCAAGGTGTCTGACATTCTACTGCAGCTGGAGGGCATTGAGTGAACAGAATGGCTGGGGCTTAGGGTAAAATTCTTCTGATTCAGTGTGTAGGTACCTAAATTAGGATGATTTGAATTAAACACAAAAATATTTTTATTCTGTTAACTACATATTCAATTAAGGTAGCTAAACAAAAGCACTCAGTGCTATTGGAGATGTTTTAGCATATCACTTTTTGCTATTAATTTGTTAGTTCAGAAAAACTTGGGTCTTCCAAAGTTCTGGTGTTCCATCTGTTTGATCTCTCAAGTACATAAAAGTATTTAGGATATTTCTGAATGCCAAGGCTTACCCAAATGATTTCATTCCTGGCTCTTCACTGGCAATTGAAGTAGCTTAGGGTAATTTGTTCAAATGTAAACATTTTTCAATATCTCTTCAGATAGTTTCTACCTTCTTACTCATCAGAGGCATTACCACATCTAATGTCAGGGCATGACTGAAGTGCTTCTACTCCCACTTCTCACAGTGGGTACAATTTCACTTCAAGCTATGAATGAGGGAAGAACACTTTAAACATCTAAGTTAAATGATTCACTTAGCCTATAACCACACAGAAGGATGACATTTATTTTTTAATTACCTATGGATCTAAGTTGACAAAACTGGAATTCTTCTTAAATATTAGTTAATAAAAAATCTGCAATTCTCTTCCATTCTTTCCCTTCCCTTTACAAGGAGTCAAAGTTTTTCTGCCTTACCTAGCAAACATCCTGATTTACTCACCACTTCCCTGTTTTTTTCATTGCTGTCTCCATCACTAAGTTCAATGACAACAGAAAAGTGGGCCAAAGTAGTTCTGACCAATGAGATTTTTCATTTTTCCCTTGATGGGATATAGACAGGAGCTGTTTCCCTTTTTGTTGGACTTGAAAACAGTTGAGTCATCTGAAGGAGAAAAGGTCCTGGCAGCAGAATTATCATTCTTACTTGTGAGTACGGATAAAAGATCCAGAAAAAGCCAGAGGTCCTTCTGTTCCTCACATTCCTTTTGTACTAGAAAACAAAGGGGACTGAACCAGGACCATGACTTTTGCACTGAAAAAATCATAATACAAATTCAGAAGGGAAATAAATTCTTACTACAGAACCAGTTTCAGGTATTTCATAACTACTGAGTGCTTGACTGCTGGCCTTGACATTCCTTCACAACAGGGCTACTATAATATCTGTTTTCATCATTAAAAAAACAACAACCAGGAAACAAAATAAGGGACTATGATAAAAATGTACTATTTTGCAGATATCCCAGGCATTCCAAGCAAGAGTCAACATCAATCCCCCAGAAAATCATCTTTCCCTGGAGCCAGTGTAACAGTTACTTTCCACCATCATGGATAACAACACTACTGGAAGCCCATCTTACTATAAACCACATCAAATCCATCTTAAACTTCCAGATTCTTAACCTTCATCAGTCCTCTTCTACCTTTAAGTTTGTTCCTGCCTCCAGTTTGTCTCCTTTCATCCTGATTCCTGGTTCTTATCCTCGATTCCTTCATCTCCCTCTGCTGGAGTCCAACTTCTAATTCTGTAAGTTTCTGTCTAAAGACTTAACTGTGTTTGACAATTCATCATCTGACAAGTAGAAGCAAATCTCTGACAGATGTGACCCACAAGTTTTCAAGTCCTTCCTCCAAAGAGTGGAGAAACTAAAATGTCTAAATTAAATCAGATCTATGCAAATCAGATCATCTTGATCACATTATTTCTTAACATGTTGAGCCACATCAGGAGCAGTGTTCCATAATGCTTTTCTTAGGAAAAGATTATTTAATTGAGTATGGCAATTTTTTTACAGGAAGCTAAACAAGGGCTTCTAAATTGAGAAATCATAATTCTATGTGACATCACTTGTACCCAGACTGGACTTAAATATATTAGCACTTGAGCTATTCAAATTTAACTCCTAAGTATGTCTCATATGCTGGCAAGGTGCTGATGGTTAATCTCAGTTCCCAGCTGTCAGCACTTGAGCTATTCAAGTTTAACTCCTAAGGATGTCTCATGTGCTGGCAAGATGCTGATGGTTAATCTCAGTTCCCAGCTGTCAGAAAAACTAAGCCATCAAGAACCTTTTGCTGTGGACATGGTTAATATTTTTTATATTTAGCTGTTCAATGTTGCATAATTCCACAGAGGACTGCTGGGCTTCCAGTATGTCACTGTCTTAGCCCATCATAAAACCATTCCTGTAGTTGTTTCAGCTCTGACTCCTCCTTCATATGTGACACTTGCCATATGGTTTTCAGTCATATGACAATTTTTGTTGTGTGGTTTGTAATGTCAAGAATATTAATTACTTTGCCCCACAGTTATGTCTCCATAAAGAAGTGTTTATTATTGCAATAGAGTGTTGATAATTTTGGGGCAAGCCAAACTATCATCCTAGCTTCACAACTGCTGCTTCAATGCTCTACTCAGGTAAAAAAAGTCTGAAAAAAGCCTGAACTAAGCCTGTGTTATTTTGCCCCCCTTCCATACCATGTGCACTGAGTATAAAAATGCACTTTGCATTCAGCACAAACATGTCACTCTGAAAGGACTGTGTCAGCAGCCTTAATTGCTTGGCTGGTGCCACAAGACTGATGGATTGTAGGCTTCTGCATTTCTGGAGGAATGATGAGAACAGATGGGTTTTTGCCAATTTAAACTTCTCTACATGTTCAGTGTCCTATTTATCTCTTCCAGTGAGCCTGAAATGGTAATAAATGAACTAGATTTTTACTGGAATCTGTTAATGTCATGAGAAGTGTTTTTGAAGAACAATAAGCTCTATTAGCCTACATTGACCTGCAAATAAACAACAGGCTGTGAGGAGTGGTTACCCACTTTCTAATTTGCTTAATGGTCTTTTAATGAGTGGGCTTATGGCTGTACAGTAAATACACTGGTCCAGCACCCTAGAGGCTTCTCTTCATGCTATTTCCTGAAACTTTGAGACATCTCCTATTGTTTCAGTTCCTCTATTTTTCACTCAGATGAGCCTAACAGTTTAACAGCTTGACAATCTTTAAACTATTTCAGGGGTTAGAATACAAAGACATTCTTGTTGCAAGTCTGAGAACCTCATTGCTCCATTCGTATACCTACCAGGTTGATTTCCCTCTCTAAATCTACATATAAATCTCTATTTATGAGTTTCTGTACCTAATGTGTATTTCACACTTCATATAGATATGCAGCCCATTTTTGCTGCTGCAGAGATTATGATTTACTAGGGCTCAGGGCTGTAAAACCCATAACATAATGGAATCACTGTTGTCTGGGAAAACAAGCAGAGGAGGCTGCAGGCACCTGGAAGACAAGGAGGGAAACAATTTGGGCTATTTTTAAATTTGCAAGCTGAATCTGCAACACATTTTAAGTTTAGTGCACATACCTTCTCATACAAAGTTGTTTCTTTACTTGAGCTTAAACCCCTTGGCCATGGAAACCACAGCAGAATTATCTTTCAGGTACAAGTAGGTGAGAAATTCATGGGAAAACACTCTCCTGTTGGGTTTGTAGGAGCAACTTCAAGAATCATAAACTCAATTGCTTCAAATAATGTGGAAAAGCAGCTTTACATCAGTTTCTAAAACTGAAAATTTTTTTATTAATTCCACACTGAGTTCTAAATGACAGAAATATTTTAAATGGTGGACATGCTTATAAGCAAAGAGCAGTGCATCATGTAGGTTTTAGGGCTTCATGAAAGAATTACTGCTCATAGTCCACAGCCTTTGTACACTATGGGCACACACAGAGACACATGAATGACACCATTGGCCACTTCTAGTGAAAAATACTTTTATGTTTTCAGGATTATTTATTTTTAGAATAAAGTAAAAGCAGCAGCTTTTGAGCTCCTGAATAAAAATAAATAAATA
This sequence comes from Chaetura pelagica, assembly GCF_000747805.2. Taxonomy (NCBI): domain Eukaryota; kingdom Metazoa; phylum Chordata; class Aves; order Apodiformes; family Apodidae; genus Chaetura; species Chaetura pelagica. The sequence goes on from NW_009951940.1 coordinate 21,066, forward strand.
AATAGAAAATGGCCTTTTTAGATGCCTTGATTTAGTTGTGCAAATTAGAAAATATTGATTCCAATAATTTAAGTAAGACCACACAGTCAAACAGTGACACTTTCAGGAGTGGGTAAATCTCTGAATCCTCCAGTTTAGTTCCCCCTCCTCCATACAACTGCAGAGTATTAAAAAATAGCTTTCAAATTAGTTTAACTGGTAATTTGTTGTCCCAGGCCTTACTGAGCACCTTTGTTAATGATTTAGTGCCTGAAGACAAAAACAAAAACACTTAGCAAGAGCAAAAACTCTGCAAATAAATTAAAGAATAGTGAGTTCCAGTTAGTCTCCAAACAGAGTCTATGATTAAATGGTTTCTATTTAAGCAGCAGCACCAGCAAACTCTTTAATGCAAAATTGTAAAGGCTAATAGTTTCAACAAGCTTTAAACTAAAGAGGGAAAAGGAAGAAAGGAAGTACTTTCTCAGTTTAGATAAAATGACTTGTATTTTAAATGCCAGTGAACAAAATACACTTATCCTTTCTCCTTTGCTTTCAGAACAAGATAAGCAGTGAAGTTCTAGCACTTATATGCTAATGGATAAGGACTAGAAAATAAAGGAAAAAGAGCTAAAAGTATTTCTAAGTGATTGAGATCTTGATCTAGAGGTCACTGATTTAATTTACTGTAATCATTTTTATAAACATAATGCCAGATTATAGGCAGGTACAATCTTTCTGGAAGAGATAACACTGGAAGGAGAAGAAGGATCATAAGATATGACAATGGTATTTAAAATATCAAAAAGTACATCTTCACAATGAAGACCATAGAGTAAAAAAGCTGGAAGGGGGAACATAAAGCTTTTATCTTCTCTTTCTTGAAGAGCTTGGAGGAAAGGTGGCTGCATTATGTCTACACCAACATGTGCAAGCTCTAGAACCAGTGGTGGGCTCTCAAATTAACTGGAGTCACTGGAACCTCTGTGGCTGATGAGACTGGGGGGGGGCATTATTTTTATAAGCTTAAAGGTTAGGTAAATTTGAGAAGTATCAAACTACACCAGTTGTAAAGGTGGTATAAAGTTAAAATTAATAATAGAAATGCAGATTTTTTTTGTATTAGTTTTATTCTTAAATATTAGCCATAGGACAATTTGGAGAAGTACAACTTATGTATTCCATGGAGCTGATACTTTAGTCCAAGCACAACTCAGAACTGATGTAGATCACTGACATTGTACAACTACTTTACACAATGAGTTAGACACTGGTTGTCTGGGTGTCAACATTTATCAGAAGGTTTTAAAACTCCAAAGAGACCTAGCAGTCAGAGATCACAGATTACTTATGTAATGTGGGTCTCTATCCAAAAGCCTGTGCTTGGAAAACTACTAGCACACAGAATATTATTAATATATAGATCAATCTCATTTAACTTTCAGTATGTAGCTGAATCACTTGGTGAGCAGAGATAGTGATCTATCCTTCATTTAAATTCAGAGGAAAAGAATCTACACTTCAGGGTGTTTTGTATCTCTGATGACTTTATTTGCCCATTAAAATAATCCAAATCTGTCTCCACTGACTGGAAAGGAAACAGAAAGGAAGGAATTCTAACGCTAGACAAGCTAAACCAAAAGGAACATAGAAATAAAGTTTTCAACATTTCCTTAGCAGTTTGCTGTATCCTCTGAAGTTCATGATTAATTTCTGTTTACTGTTGGGCTTCAAATTCCAAAGGTTGGACCTTGTGAGATTGAGCAGAATGCATTGAGTGTAAACCTGGAGCTTGGATTATGCAAGAAGAGTAACCCAAGGGTCAGATTAGCACATTATGGACAGTCAGATTTTAGCCAGCAAAGTGCTTAGGTTTCTAAGATGAGGCCATTCAGCAGCAAAGATAACCAGTGCAATTAGAGTTTCAGCAGTGCAGAAAATTCCATTTATGCATGTAAGAAATCAGTGATCCTGATTGCTGAAAGTGGAGAGATTTGGGAGATAAATCAGAAATCATGTCATTTTCATGGTCAGTGGATCAGGTTATCGAGTCTTAAGATATCAAGAGTTTAAATAGTAAAAAATATCTCTTGCCATTAACAAAAAGTATCCACTAGAATATATTTTGCATAGTTAAACAAAAATACATTGCTGATAACTTTAAAAGCAAGAAAAATAAAACCTGAGTGTGAAAATCACCCCATATAATTTTATTTACACTAATTATTTTCACACTCAAATAGGATACTTGAGGAGCTGGGCTGTCATCTGTTTGGATGACTGATAACATGATGGAGCAGAACAATCACTTCATCTAGATAGTGACTGTCAAAATCAGTGCAAGCTCAGGTATTTTGTGAACATAAATCACAATGAGGGAGTGGATGTGAATAACAGAAGAACAGAATAGGGACTAATGGTCTTGAATTAATTGCTGGCTCGGGATAATCCTTTACTCTGTAGCAAATAATGAAGAATCAAAATAAATAAATGGGATCTTTATGACCAACAGCAAGATAACTTTCCAGTGGCTTGTTTCATTAGTTGCCAGGAAAGTCTTTGCAGCAAACAGGCTCATTTTTTAATTTGAAATTAGGACAGAATACAAAGAAACACTTAAGTAAATGGAACTGACAGAAAAATTGATTACATCTCAAACCTCTGATTTCACAAAGAGCCCTCAGAGTGGTGCACAAGTTTTCCTGGTATCCAGGCTTCTGGGGTCAAATTAAAAGATGAAACATTTTTTGTTTGTTTATTTTACCAAGTTAATTGTTTACTCTAATGGCCTTTAGGTAAACAGATGGCAGTTGTCCTACAAAAATCAGCTCTGTTAGGGTGTATGAGAGAAAAGGTGGCTGGAAAAGGAAAGGCTGAGAGACTTGGGGCTGTTTGGTTTTGGGAAGAGGAGACTGGGAAGGGATCTCATTAATGTTTACAAATATCTGAAGGGTGGATATCAAGAATGGGCCAGTCTCTTTTCAGTGGTGCCCTGTCATAGGATGAGGGGAAACAGCACCAAGATACAACACGGGAAGTTCCACCTCAACATGAGGAGAAACTTCTTTACTGTGAGGGTGGTGGAGCCCTGGGACAGGCTGCCCAGAGAGACTGTGGTGTCTCCTTCTCTGGAGACTTTCAAGGCCCATCTGGATGTGTTTCTGTGTGACCTGCCCTAGGTGGTCCTGCTGCAGCAGGGGGGTGGGATTCAACGATCTCCAGAGGTCCCTTCCAACCCTTAGCATTCCATAAATCTATGATTCTATGATTTTATATGGCTGTGCATTTGTTGATGTTTCCTGAACAGAACGGAAGGATACAAGAGTATCACTAGCTTTGGGGTTCATTGGAAACAGGTAGCCCAGCTCTTCAGCTGGAGAAACCTATTTTCTGAAATGGCATGTGCTTGTGCAAGCTTTGCACACCTTTTTCTGGGTCATTAGATGATGGCTGCTGAGTAACAGAGTGAGGTTTAATGTCGTAAGATGCCTCATTTTCCCTTACGTATATTTTATCTTCAAAGTGAAAACTTGAAAAAGCCTGTGCTGTCTACCTGTTAGCAAAGAGAAGGACTGAATAGTAATGAGAAAGACTAGGCAAACCTACAATTCTTCTATCAAACCTTCTCATTCAGTCCCTTCAATAAACTGTTATTTCTGAGCTCCTAAATACCTCTTAGGATGCAATTTGGCTCAAGTAACTTCCACGGTGTGAGTTTAGTGTCTGAACTGTCTACTTATTTTGATCCCTTTGTAGCAGTGCAGAGATATAGTGTGTCTGCTGGGTGATTCATCCCACTTCTGTTAGACATCTAGCTTAGATTTGGATGAATCACCCTCTGGAACTACCAATCCTTCCTGTGTGATTGCTGAGGAAGTTTAAATAACTAGTTAAGAACAGCTATCTACTTGAAGAGGAACTTTTTATGGACACAGCTGTGTGTATGTTATCCTACTATTGCCAGCAATTCTTCTCAGTTAATATGGATTATGACAACTATAAAGATTTTTCTCCTGTCTTCTTGCATCCTATCCTTAGAAATAAAGCATGGACCCTGTGTGATAACCAGCTGACAGTTCACCAGAAAGGAAATCAACAAACCTCATTTGCCCGTTTACTCAAAGAGGTAAGAATTACCAGACACCTAAAGATTTGATCTATCAGATCTTTCAGTTAAAACCAAATAGTTTACCCCATCTGTCCTCTTGTAAGAATACTGTGATTGGAAATCCTGGAGAAAAAAAGTCTCTCATTAATTCCCTTTGTGCAGCAGGAACCAAATCTCCCATTTATAGAATCATAAAACAGAACCATAAAATCATTTTTGGTGGAAAAGATCTTTAAGATCAAGTCCAGTGATTAACCTAACTCTACTGAGTGTTAAAACATGTCCCTCAGTGCCACATCTACATGTCTTTTAAACACCTCCAGGGATGGTGACTCAACCATCTCCCCAGGCAGCCTGTTCCAGTGTTTGATAACCCTTTCAGTGAAGACGTTTCTTCCAGTATCCAATCTAAACCTCCTCTGGCACAACTTGAGCCCATTTCCTTTTGTTCTGTCACTTTTTACTTGAGAGAAGAGACCGACCCCCACCTACAACCTCCTTTCAGGTAGTTGTAGAGAGCAATAAAGTCTCCCCTCAGCCTCCTCTTCTCCAGATTAAACACCCCCAGTTCCCTCAGCTGTTCCTTGTAAGACTTGTTCTCCAGACCCTTCCCCAGCTTTGTTACCTTTCTTTGAACTTGCTCCAACCCCTCAATGTCCTTCTTGTAGGTGCTGGCCCTGAACCGAACACAAAGGTCCTTGGGCTACTGAAGTGCTTGATTCTGTCCTGGACAAAGTTTACAAACATTCAGTACAATTTCCACAGTTACAATTAGGGTTTCACCTATTTGCTGAGACTACCAGAAGAGGATGATTTGGTGCCAATTATAGTCTCAGCTTTCATGCCATGAATACGTTTCTTCTGGGGCTCTCAGTTTTGTATCAGTTCAAGAGTTGACGTTCAAGAAAAACTCTGAATCTGTACAGACTGGGCTTGAATCAGATATTTACTACTGAATTTTCCTGCTTCTCAACTAAGCTTCAATAAACAGGAACAATAAGATTCCAGTAAATTACTAAAATTAGTGCCCTGAATCACCACCAACACAAAAAAGCAGCTGCTGCTAGAAAAATTCTGAAAGCAATTCTATTAATTTAAAATATGAATAACTTTTTAAAAGAACAATATTTAAATAACTTTCAGTTTTGGTCCCTGCTCTACAGGAAGGATGTGTACAGGCTGGAGAGGGTCCAGAGAAGGGCCACAGGGTTGATCAGAGGACTGGAGGAGCTGCCATATGAGGCTGAGAAAGTTGGGTTTGGTCAGCCTTTAGAAAAGAAGGCTTTGGAGACACCTTATGACCATGGTCTAGTATTTGAAGGGTGACCACCAATAAGATGGAGACTCCCTATTTACAAGGAGTCACACAGAAAAGACAAGGGGCGATGTGCAAAAGTTGCTCCTGGGGTGAATCCAGGTGGACACAAGATGTTAATTTTTCCCCATGAGGACAGTCAAACATTGGAATAATCTCCCAAGGGAAGTGGTGGATTCCCCCACATGGGACAGTTTGAAGTCTCAGCTTGACAGGGTGCTGAGCCACTTCATATAAACTGTAGTAGTACCTAGAAAGGTTGGATCAGATGATCCTTGAGGTCCCTTCCAATGTGGCATTCTAGGATTCTATGATAACTTAATTTAAATGTATCTTTTGCCAGAAAATGACTAGCTGGTCAGTCTTAGATCAGAGTTAGGAGGTACTCCAATTAACATTAAGTTTTTTAGGTTGTATTCCACCTGTTCCAATGTTAGTAATTTAGAAATAAGTGCAATGGGAAAGCATTTATCAGGCTTTTTGTTAATCAAGGTAACTTGAGATTGACCAAATGCTTTTACAGATTTGCACCATTTTCTCCTTTGAGAACAACACTTGTATCTCCATCCTTTAATATGCTTTTATTTCACTTACAATAGAAAGTTTAATACATGAATCAAACAGGTATAAGAAATTATCCTGAACCTCCATGTATCCCCCTGGATTGAAGCAATAAGAGCACTCATTTAAGACTACAAATTATTTATGCATTTTACATGGTTTCCTATAAATCAGCATCAGAACCAGAGCAATCTGCAAAATTCATGTGGCATCTATTAAACATTTTCTTCTAAGTAAGTAAATGAGATTTACTAATTCTGGTAGACTCTTCATGAATTGGTAATGGGTGAGAGATACTAAACACAGAGGGACATATTAAACTTGTACAAAATGCAAAATACTCTTCAGATGTCTGCTAAATGTGTTTAAGCCCTTTTTGCATGTTTTAAGGCCTATCAGATTTTATAAATATTGATACAATGTGGTAAAAAGTGACTGTTTGCAAAGCATCATCACAGAGAAATATTCAGGGTGATTACAGTGTCTGCACTGGAGTTGGACTGTGGGATGTTTTTCCTTTTCACTGTGTCTCTAAATCCAGCTGAAAAGACCAATTTCACTGAATACTCTATTACAAGGTGGAAAGGAGATGCCTGTTTTAGAAATACCTGGGATTTTAATAGCTTTTTTCCTCTCTTTACAAGCTATATTAGTTTATGGATATCCAAATGAAATCTATTCAGACAGGATTTAGAAGATTCTGAGGTAACAAGCAGCACTGAATAATGTTTTACAAGACAGTTTTCTAGCTTTTCAGATCAACATCATCAATGCTCAAAATCCCCACTGGATCAATATGAACTTTGGACATAAAATAAGTTCAGTTAATGAGCTTTCTAATGTTTCTACTCCATTGTATCAAGTGAAGCACCCACAGAACACACACCATGGTCTCATCTACCAAGGGTGGTCTGTGAATCACAGTGCTTGAATCATGCTCTGCCCTCTCCGTGCCTTTGACATGCCCGGGGGAAGTCAATACTTTTCATTTGGCTGTAGAAATGTACACACAGTCCCTGGTCTTACTTTGCTGACCTCCCTATGCTCCCTGATCGAGTTTCCATTTGACCACGTTAACATTTGTATTGTTATAGCACCCAAAAGAGTAGTCAGAGACAGAAAGTGGGAAGAAGAAACATGGTCATGTGTAGGTCAATAGCTCTGGGGCTGAGTGAGTCTGTGGATGCCACTGGACTGTAGATGATAAACAAGATGTACTTTAATTGTAAAGACTCAGTGGCAATAAGGAGAAAAGGAACCTGTAGATTTAACACTCTCTAGAGTTAGGTTGATCATTGGACTTGACCTTAAAGGTCTTTTCCACCAAAAATGATTTTATGATTCTGTTTTATGATTCTATAAAAGTGAGATTTGATTACTGCTGTACAAAAGGAATTAATGTGAGACTTTTTTCTCCAGGATTTCCAATCACAGTAGTCTTACAAGAGTAAGATGGGGTAAACTATTTGGTTTTAACTGAAAGATCTGATAGATCAAATCTTTAGGTGTCTGGTAATTCTTACCTCTTTGAGTAAATGGGCAAATAAGGTTTTCTGGTTTCCTTTCTGGTGAACAGTCATCTGGTTATCACACAAGGTCCATACTTTATTTCTAAGGATAGGATGAAAGAAGACAGGAGAAAAATCTCTGTAGTTGCCATAATCCATATTCGTGATTGAAGAAAACACTGTGCCAAGCACAAAGGTAATCCCTGGTTCTAGGATGGGACTGAGATGTTCACAGCCTGTTCTTCAGAGAGACAGGTGAAATCTTTCTGATTAAACCCAAATACTGGGTGGTGTTGACTTGAATAACTTGGCAAACTGGCCTTCAAATACATAAAATTGACCAAATCTGGGCTCTACCCAAGCCTGCAACACAATTCTCACAGATTTTGACCCAGTTCCAAATTCATTAGAAAACATGGCAGGGCTTTCAGTTCTCCTGACTTTGTTATTAAACTCTAGGTCCAATTGTGACTTCAGTACAATTGGAGATGAAAACTCAGCTCTTGCAAAAACAGTGAGAGTTTATTCCTGCACAAAACAAATGCAATAAAAGAAACGTTGACTCACATCTTTACTAGAGGAAAGTGGAGATGTTATTGCTTCCAGCTGTCTCCCCACTTTTTTCCTCCATCCCAGTGGATGGATAACTGAGTTATTGGTGAGCCTGAAATGCCACAAGCTATACAGCACAGTTTTTCAGCATAATCCAGAATCAGAGAAGGATTTCCTGG
>NW_009951940.1:29554-44655 GCF_000747805.2 Chaetura pelagica
TGCTGGCATCTGAAACCACTTAGAAAGGACTGAGCTGCATTACACAAAGGGAGGAAAGGTGGATGACTGGAGGGTTGCACACCCTGATAAGCCTCCCACCTTGTCAGATAGGGCAGCACCTCCCCCTTACTTTGTAGGAATGACCATGCAGTGCTTTAGAGAAATGCTAGTTTTGGGGAAACAAATGAATAAACAAACAAAAACCTTGTTCCTCCCTTGCTGGTAGTCTCCAAAACTTATTTGGCACAGGCTGGCAAGAAAGGGACTGAGTATAAAATTTCATGCTTCTCTTATTTGTTTTATTCAGCTGTGCAGTGCTGTGGTGCCAAAACATCATCCCAACTTATGCATTATTTACTAGGTAATATCTCAAAACAGATGTCTCTAAATAAAATATTTTTTTCTCCTCTTGCTTGTCTGCCTGAGGGACAAACCTGAGGAACAGAACATCTACTTGATCATATGCAGTAGATTCAAATCATGACACTGGGATGAGCGAACCCCTGTCAGAGTTAGACCCTGGGACACTGAGAAATCTGTAACAACATGTCTCTTCAAGTCAGTGTCAGTATTTCCCAGTTTAGGACTCCCTTACATCTCTGGCATTTAATCAGCTCTTTTAGCCCTGCATATTCACTGATTTCAAAGCTTACATACTGCTTGTAGACCTGTGTGGTGGAAGGTCTGTGTATTAAGGGATGGTCTGGCTGAGTCAGAAAAATACCAATTAGAGGAGGGACAATTCTAATTAGGAAAGTGGAACATCAATTGAACCAATGTATTGCATCATGTCTGTGTTCTTCAAGCTGGTGCTGAACAGCTTGTAAAATATTGGGATGGGATCTTCATGGGGCTTTTTTTTCCCTCCATGGGTAGATTTTTATCATGTTACTGATCCACTTGGTGCTGGCGAGATTTGGGAACTAGCAAAAAGTTTCATAGCAAGAAGTTTCCCAAAGTTGAAATGCCCCTGAAGACCCTGTCCACAATCCTCCCCCTACCACTCAAATGATGTTTCTCTTAAGTCTTCAGAAAACATATGGGCTGCAGGGAAACAAGTCCAGCTGACATGGGCTAATTTCCTGGAGGACTTTGATGTTCAGGATCAAAGACATGAATGGGGTTGGCATTTCAGTGGGCTCTAAAACTACCTTGAGCTGTGCCTTCATCTTCTTGATGAAGGGATGAAGGACAGATCAATGAATTCTGAAATCAGACTTTCTCAGCAGGTGGAGGCTCTACCCTGAACTTTAATGTACTGTGAGAAACACATATCTCAGTTAGGATTCTGTAGCTGCCTGTGACTACACCTGGAATTTCTGTCCATATATGAGTTCAAATGGACAGTTTTAGGGATGCTTTCAAAGGGTGCCAGACAGAATCTAAGACTGGTCATTCGTAACTTGATTAGAGATATCAATTTTTCACATATTTGTTCAAAACTGAAAGTCAATCTGGAGGGCAAGAAAACCAGAAGGCTTTTACTGTGTATATTTTTTTTTCATTTATCTATTTTTTTCTGCATCAGTTACCTTATATCATCATAGTCTTCACAGAAAGTGGTTTTTTTATTGTCTTAAATAAATGTACTAAGAAAAGAGTACGTTTCTTCAGCACAGGATCAACCTCCCAAACTCTTTGTTTTTATCTAAGTGAAGCTTGAGATGAGATATTTTATGAGAATTTTTTTTTTAGATATTATATGATATATTTTCACTTACATTCAATAAATAAATCTATGCAAAGCTTTGTCATTATACATAGTAAAGAGGTCTCCCCAAATGAGAAAGTTTGTTTATGGAAAAGAAGGTCATGACTGGGAAAAAAGTAATTAGTTCTGCTAGTTTTTTTAAGAATGAGGCCCAGGAGAGCAGTCAGAAGAAGGTCTTGGCTGCTCTAGTGGCCTTCAAGGGAGCTCATGGTGTGCCTGGGAGAAAGAGGATGTATTGGGTTCCTGTAGGGAGTGTAGGAAAGATGCCACTGGTTTGGGTGGTAGTAGGAGGGCAGAACTTACATTCTAGATGCCAGAAAGAGGAAAAGACAAACACCTACTGAATAAAGGAAGAGGATGAAAATAAGATGAAGGCAGTGAGGACAGCCTAGCAAAACAGCACTTCACAATCTACTGTTTTGGGTACAGAAGAAAGCCTGAAGTGATTAATTCATGTGCCAATAATCACAAAGCAGAGAGGATGCAGGGTGAGGAGTAACACCCTGCTGAGTCCACGGCCAGAGCTGTAACCACAAAGCCATTCTGCTCACAGTTGTGTTCTGCAGCTCACAGTTTGCATGCTGTCCCTAGAGATTTGCTTGCCCCTGCAAGACCTGGCAAAGCAAACATTATGAAATTCAGGGAAATTTGCAGAAGAAGCAAACCAGCCATTTCAGTCCTTAATAGCAGGCTGGAAGGGGTGGGAAAAATTGACAAAGAGAAACAATGGTCAGAGTGACTGTTCACTAATAGCAAATTATTTAATTATAAAAGAGTCAAGACCAAAGTTAACCAATTGTTCACAGATTTCTCACACCCTTACCCCTGCCAGCCTCTAATATAAATGCAACCCTAGAAATTATCTGGCAGTTATCCACTGCATTCACAAAATTAAGCAAATTACAAATGGGCCCACTATAAGCAGCACATGCCAGGCTTGGCTCTCCAGTGAAGCACAACATGCTCTGCAGGATTTGGCTTCTCTCAGCAGGTACATTAGTTAGGGTGTATGAACCTGTTGGAATGAATGCACACCAGTAACTTGGAAGAGTGGAGACATTTGACTTTCATGAGAGATGAGGAGAAGGAGAAACCCTGACTGCTCTGCTTTGTCTTCTCTCTCCTCCAGCAGCATCTTTGCAAAATGTGACCCTGTGTTCAGTCCCATGCAGAGTGATGTACTCTCCCTAGGTTTCTATCATTGGCTCCATCATGCATGTCCACAGCAGGCCCTAGAAAGGGCCTGAAATAAAGTAAGACAGTTACGAAGCATTTTCTGAAAGAACTGGTGAAGTTTTAGAAGATGTTTTCAGTGCCCATTTTGGGGATTAAACCAACTACAGGGAGAAATGGTTGTACATGTTAGAAAATTTAAACAACCCAATTGAGAGAGGACAGAGATGTCTGTGTTTCAAGGTCTGGATTTCAATATCCAGTCTCTACTGAGTCACGTCAGCCTGGTCTGCCTCTAAAATCCACATCTGGTTTATTTCTAAGCCACCTATTAAAGCTACTTCTGAGAAACTTGTTTGTTTAATGTTTCTGGTGTTTTGAGAGTTGTGTTGTTCTTAGTCGACCTTGCCAGTGGGCTCTCTTGCCTTTCTTATTTGCAGAAGGTTCAACACCACCACAGAGGGAGAAGAAGGATCAATCTCTGCCTCTAGCCCAGCTAAATTAACAACTGATAGTACTTCTGATGATGCTTCTGCCCTTATCACTTGGTCTTGGGTGATAATACTTCCAACCTCACATCCTGGAGAAGTCTTCAGCTAGGGTGGTGTTTAATCCACAATAATCTATTTATTTACCCTGTATGGACACTCCATTTTCTCTGCCAAAATGATTTAAGTTTATTCTCCAGCAAGTACTGGCTTTTGCAAATAGTACATCTGCAGATGAAAAAGACAAGGTAAATGTGCCCTTATGTCATCTGGAAAATAGGGAATAATACATTCAGGATCAGGAGAACATATTCAGCATATGCTGAATGGCTTTATTATATCATTCTGTAGCAATAGCTGCATTGTAATTTTACCATCAACTTAAACCAACCAGATATTACCTGGAGATGTTGTAATCTCTGAAGCTCCCTAGATCTGTGTCCCAGGAGAGCTCTCAATTTTTTAGAGACCCAACAGTCTGCTGTTCCACTCTGGGGGTAGATATTTCAGTCTCTCTGAACAACAAGGGATCTCTGACTGAAGTTCAGAGGAGAATGTATGGATTGTCAGGATCTAAAGAACTGAATTGTAAATATTGCACTCAGAACTTGCACTTGAGTTGATGCAAAAAAACAGAAGGAAGCAAGTTGATATGAGAAACCCTTATAACTCAAGGTAGAGTCCATCTCATCTCTCTATATTTTTCTATCTTAAAGTTAGGTGTTTGCTGTCAGCTTGTCAACCAGAATCCTTCTATGGTCAATAGAGATGAATAAGCACCTACAGAGGGTGAATCATCCTGTCTATCTTAGAGAGGGATGAATCATCCACTAGAAGTACATTTCTTTCTCCATCTTTGGTTTCAGATCTGCACAGTGAGCAACTGAAAGATGGGCTCAGGTTTTTCCAACTGCATAAAATGCCATAATGAAAATATTGCCTCTCCCTACAAACTCTGTCTCGCTTATATCTTCAAACCATCATGACAGCAACAATAATGTTCATCTATGTAGAAAGAGTTCAGTTTCTCTCTGAGACTTACCTTCCTGGGGGATGAAGTTAGTGACATGAATCCCATACAAACTTCACAAACTTTTGTCTAAGAGCTACACATACTTTTCTAAAGACTCTAAAGGATGTTTTGAACACTTTTAAGTGTTTTTCAGATACATCAAAATTTATCTGATTAGGAGATATGTAGTCTTCTTTCTTTGAAAGTTGTCTAGGGTACATTAACACATCTTGTCAAGATTTGCATATAATGCCATGAGATTCAGTCTGATTTAAAACTTTTTAAAATGCCTTTGCTTTGTTGTTTGTTCCTTCCCCCACAGAATGGCAATTGTTTTCTGGACAGTTTCAGTAATCAGTGTTAGAAATTCAGCTTTACTGAAATATTATGTAGCAAAATAGTGTCTCAAAGAACCAATATTATGTCCAGATGTATCATAGAATCATAGAATGGTTAAGGTTGGAAGGGACCTTAAAGATGATCAAGTTCCAACCCCCCTGCTATGACACGTCCCCCCAGACCAGGCTGCACAAGCCCCACCCAACCTGGCCTTGAACACCTCCAGGGATGGGGCTTCCACAGCCTCTCTGGGCAACCTGTTCCAGTGCCTTCCTACCCTCATGGTGAAGATTTTCTTTCTGATAAATCTCCCCTCTTCCGGTTCAAAACCATTCCCCTTGTCTTATCACTACACACCCTGGTGAAAAGCCCCTCCCCAGCTTTCCTGTAGCCCCTTCAGGCACTGGAAGGTGCTCTAAGGTCTCCCTGGAGCCTTCTCTTCTCCAGGCTGAACAGCCCCAACTCAACTCTCTCAAACAAACTTAGAAGAAAACCCAAAGGCTATGTTTCAATTTGAATTAACATGACAGTTTTGTTCACCATTTTTAACTTGTCTAATTGAGTTAAATATTTTAAAGATGCTTTTTATTTTTTTTATTTTTCTGTTCCAGAAATAGAAGAATATTTCTAAAAACTCTTCTATACTGGAGCTCAAATGAGATGATTGTTGTTCCCGGCCATAAAACACATGAATAGTGAAATGGTCTCATGAGATTTCTAGAATGACACTCTAAATCCTGTAAGCCTTGACATGTAAATAGGGCCTCATTAAGGAAAGCAAGTTGTCATTTCCTTAATTTGCCTAAATGGGAATGTCAGCAGCATTTTAGGAAAACATCTAATTTAGGCCATCAGAGAGAAATGATACAAAATTTCAGACTGTGGATTGATTTTTTAAATTGTTTTTAGTTTATTGATATTGTCCCTAAATAATATTTGCATACAAGGCCACAAAAAAAAATAGCATATGTTTGCTTTCTTCTGTGGGACAAGATTTTCCAGTGCAGATGGATGTTTTTATCCATTTACCTATGGTTATAGAATCATGGAATCATAGAATGTGTGGGGTTGAATTGGACCTTTAAAGGTCCTCTAGTCCAGCCCCCCTGCAGTGCACAGGGACCTTTTTGACTAGATCAGGTTGTTCAGCGCCTCATCAAGCCTGACCTGGAATGTCTCCAGGGATGGGGCCTCCACCTCATCTCTGGGCAACCTGTTCCAGTTCTTCACCACCCTCATTGTAAAGAATTTCTTCCTAATGTCTAATCTAAATCTACCCTGCTCTAGTTTAGGACTATTGCTGCTCATCCTATTGCCCTTTCTGTTAACAGTTGAAAAGATTACATCTGAATGAATCCAGAAATCCCAGCACATGCCTGAGAGCACAAAGTCTAACGACCAGTGTTTCAAATCTGTTAAGCTCATCCATTGGAGCTCCACAACACAAGTGCAAGGCAAGATATGAGCCTGTTCCTTTAGTCCATTTTTCCTCCTCTTAGAAAAAACTGGAGGCAGTGTGTACTAGCAGTATAGCTGAGTTATTTTAGACTTTTTAATGAGGAAAGTGTGATGAAGTTCAGCTGCTGAAAAGTGACATATTTCAGCTGGCTCTGTGGCTGTCATGTCAACAGGTACCAGCTGAAAGCCTGGCATAGCAGAGACATCAAGATGCAGCCTGTTTCTTCATGACAAAAGCCAGGATGCCAACCCAATGAAAAACTGTGGAACAGCCACTAAAAAGCATTTTAGCACTTTGGAAACCAAGAGACTGCATTAAAAAGTTTAAGTGGTCTAATTACTTGAATTACATTACATTACAAACCTAAGCTGGGTTTTTACAGCCCTGTATTTCAGTCCTTGCTGTTTCTTGCTAATGAAGTTGGCTATAAAATAAACAGGATGATGCTCTGGTTTTTACTGACCTGCCAAACAGTAAGAGTTTTTACTGCTCATGAGGACTGAGTTGACAAGCTCTGTGAAAACTTGGGTGCTCTGAGCTGTAGGGAGAAGCAATATTTATATATATCACAAAAAAAAATTGACTCAGCTCTCAGTAAAAACAAGTCCAGCCCCCAGTCCAAGGAATATGCAAGTCATGTTTTGGCACTTGTCTGGATACCAGATGGTAACACACATGGCAACACTAAAAGCAGGATCAATGTGATCTCTTAGCAGTTAGCCTAAAGAAGGTTTTGTACAACTAAGCAGTGGGGCCTTAAACCTCTGATATATATCTGATAGTACAGACTGATGAAGGAAATTCCCTTTATTTGTGATACTGATACTGTGAGCTGACAACTCTCTGCAGGACCATGGATCACTGTGCCTCTCCCATCATTCTGTTGGTCACAGGGCCATGTAAAGAGAGTCATGGTACTGAAGTCTCTTTCCCAAAGCAGGTCAGTTTTTATTCAGCCGTGTCCTTCAAAACTCCAGGAGAAAAATTCTCCTTAGTATAAGAAGCAAAACAGGGCTTCAGAGAGTCCAGGGTCCTTTTGCCTGGGGCAAGTGATTAATCCCATGCCTCAGATTTTGAGGACTTTTAAAATTACAGCTGCAGTGATCTTCACTTTAAGCCATCAGATGCAAGTGGTGTAAAATTTCGTGGTGCCCACTAGTGGGTGAGGAACTCTTTACCACAGGCTTTGAAGGATATTTGCTACCCACTGTGCCAAAATACACAATGCAAGAGTATCAGAAGCCCCTTGCTCCAGTCTTCCCTCAGGAAAGGTAAGCCTGTTAATTGCTGAATGGTCTTTTTGTTTTACTCTGCTAAACAGGCTTCAATTTTGTGAGTAGAGAGATCAAAGAAAACAAGACAGTACCTTGTAAAATCAGTTTAAATGGTGAGGAATCCACTAAAAGAAATAAGCACGTGCTCAGACACAGCCAGATCATTTTACTGTCACGGTATTAACAGAGTTGGATCATTGTTAAGTTTGC
Source organism: Chaetura pelagica (assembly GCF_000747805.2). Lineage (NCBI taxonomy): Eukaryota > Metazoa > Chordata > Aves > Apodiformes > Apodidae > Chaetura > Chaetura pelagica. The sequence goes on from NW_009951940.1 coordinate 37,221, forward strand.
ATGGACAATGTATTATTTATGACACACTGTACATGATAAAAGGAGAGCTTTTCTCCTCAGGAAACAGCAAGCTTTTCCTCTGGGAAGAGTGTAGCTGTCTGCAGGCTGTAGCTTTTGCATGATCCTTCTGACAACCTTAGAGAAAATGTTGTGAAACTTCCCCTTGACTTTTCCTTAACCAGAGTCATTACAGGTGCTGATGTTTCACAAAATTCATCTGTACAGTAAAATAAGACCAAACTGACCTTTAGAGAACCCCTAAGGGAAATTCAAAAGTCAATTTCTTACTGTATGTTTGTATCATGATTACATTTATGTATCTATTATTTTTAAAAAGAACTCAGGGCACCAATTAAAATTCTCTGGCTAAGGCAGCTGAAACACCCCAGTCATTGCTTCATGATATCCTGTGACTCAATTGTAGGGTGGATCCTGCAATACTGCAATTTGCACCTTGAAACCACATTGTTGTGATATTGTTTCTATTGCAGTTTCACCATGAGGCATTTTATGCCATACTACCAGGTTTCTGATCATTTCTAATGATTTGGCATATATCCACAACTTCTCTGGGCAACCTGGGCCAGAGACTCACCACCCTCACAGAAAATCATTCATTCTTATTATCTCACCGAAATCTCTCCCATTTCAGATGGAAACCATTCCACCTTGTCCTATTCCTCATGCCCTTGAAAAAAAGTCCCTCCCCAGCTTTCCTGTAGCCCCTTCAGGCACTGGAAGGTGCTCTAAGGTCTCCCTGGAGCCTTCTCTTCTCCAGGCTGAACATCCCAACTCTCTCAGCCTGACTCCAGAGCAGAGCTGCTCCAGCCCTTGGATCATCTTTGTGGCCTCCTCTGGATTCTCCAGAAGCTCCATGTCCTTTTTTGTAGAGTAGCCAACCTGAGGTTCAGACAGGCCAGGCACTCTTTAGAAGTTCCTGTCAGTGTTTTAAATTCAAGACAAGCTCATGATGCAGTCACTCAAAGACTTGGGAAAAGGAAATTGCTGACCCCAAACTGTGTATTCACCATGTTTAGCAATTTCTTGTGTGTTGGGGTGTTTCTTCTTTACACAGAAATTATGGTGGAGCTTGTTCAGAAAAGTTTGTTTTTAACAACATGGCATTATACTAGATGTAGGAATGGGGTGGTGGGGTGGAGAGAAGTCGTTTTGTCACTTGCCTGATGTCCTACTATTTCATTAAGCCAGTATCAGATCAATGGTGTAGCAGAAACTGAGAGGATGTTGCAAGAGAAGCAGCAACCAAAAGAGCTTGTCCTGAAGGAAGAAATAACTTAGAAAGCAGTGATAACTGTTCATCTTCCAGCAACTTTTGGAAATAAAAATCAGGACCATGCCATTCACTCCTGAATTTATAGGTAGCTCAGATGGAAAACATAAATTTTTTATTAAAAATACAGAAAGAAAGGGATTTTTTTATTTTTTTTTTTCCAGGCTGTCTGAAGCCATGATTTAAGTTTGGGAAAGTATCCAAGACTTTATGCATCTTGCAGTCTTTGTGAAAGGAAATTTGCTCAAGACAGACTGCTTGTAGGATGTGAAGCAAGGCAACAGAATGGCTGCTGTAGTAACTTAGAGGAGTAGTATGCAGATATTATCAGAAAGATTAATACATGGAAGGCTGTGAAAATGCATACAGATGTTATTTTCCTTCTTTGGATTGCACTGGGTACCATGCACTAAGTCAGCAATGCTCTGGTGTTCATTATCTTCAGGCAGTTAATTTAGCTCAAATACAGTAAGTGAAAGTAACTGACTCCCAAAGTCCCCTAAAAAACCCCCAACAATACCCACCTCCAGTAAGAGACTTTGCCTTATGTCTTTATTTGTATTGTTATATATCCTATTGTCTTCCTTCAGAGCTGTCTCACTGAACAGACATAAGTGCTTCTTTGTCTAATGATCATGTCAGGGCTGGATTAGAAAGAAGTGTCTTTGGAAATGTTTGCCAGTTATATAGATGGGATCTGCCTAAACATGATTGGCTTGATCACTGTAAATATCATGCTGGAGGAAAATAAGACAATAGGGATTGTCTTCTTGGGGTGAATGCCACTGTATATCCTGCAGTGAGTTCACAGTCCACTGGGATGTGAGGGGGCTGTTCACACTTTGAGGTCTCTCTCTTGAATTCCTGGAAACACAAAGCTCTGAGACTTTTAGTTTTGGCTTCAGGGCTGAACAAACCTGCCCAGCCCATACCAAGGCTGTGTCTTGCCCTAACTTTCAGCTGAGAGAAACTGATGCTCTTGTCTTGCCTTGAGAATTGCTGAGATCCCCAAAGCAATGAGATGCAAGAATGATTTCCTAGCATTAACTCACCAGAAAGGATGACCTTTGGGATTCTAACCCTGGAAGTACCATTTTCAAGAGTAGCTTCGTTCAGGACTGACAAAGAGAATAGATTTGAACACAGAGGTTTAGAAACTGAAGTTCAATTTCAAATTTTTACTTTGTTTTTACTTTTTTTTTTTTTCCCCCAGGAAAACAGCTGCCACTTAATCTCAGGGAAGCAGCCCAACAACTCTGAGGATTTGCCTAAATAAACAATTCAGAGGAATGTGAAAAACAAATTCATACCTCTCAGTGAAATAAACTGCCCATCAGGAAAAGAAATAAGTGTTGGGTGAAACATAAGATTTAATATTTTAGGACTGATGAGTTTTTTTCTCCATTGTGCTGATTATTATTTTCAATCATTTCAATGTTAATCCATTACTAAATGGGTTAAAAAGACACTGAAAAAATTGTGACAGACTTTATAAGCAAAATAAGACTTTCAGAGTGCTTTCAGAAGGAAGGAATCTAAACAGTTCATTGGATAACGAACCAACCTGAAACAGGGTGGGACATTTCTCTTCATGGCCTGGCTATTGTCCATGTGCAAAGCAAGAGGAAAAATGAAGTGTCTGCACTAATTGGTGACACATTTTGTGACATCTTGCCCTGGCAGACACACTATGATATAGCATAATGCTGTATCATTATATCATTATAAAGGGAGAAAGAAGGAAATGCTCCAGTTTCCATTGGATTCCAGTTATAAAAGGTTGCTGGAAGCACCATCCTATGACTACAGTTGAATCTGTTTTTCTGTACCTGCTAAATCAATTCCTTAGTACTGTACATCAACTGCTGCTCTACAGTTCTGATAATTAAGAGGGTGAACCAATCTGCAGGCTAAATGTTTTTCTCATCTGAGGAGGCTTAAAGATACAATCATTGAACCAAATCCAAATGAGGATAGGGTTCAACTTCATCTGCTTCATCAGTCCCTGTTCAGCCAATGATCTTCCATCCCAGGAACTTTAACAAATCACTGACCTCCCAAGCACGAATCACACATTTAGTGTGATAAATCTCTTACAGAAGATCTCATATGAAGATGATCAAAGTGCTGGAGTAGCTCTGCTGTGAAGACAGACTGAGAGAGTTGGGGCTGTTCAGTCTGGAGAAGAGAAGGCTCTGGGGAGACTTCTTAGCAGCCTTCCAGTACCTGAAGGGGCTACAGGAAAGCTGGGGAGGGACTTTTTACAAGAGCATGGAGTGACAGGACAAGGGCTAATGGATTTAAACTGGAGGAGGGGAGATTGAGGTTAGACATTATGAAGAAATATTTTAGTGTGAGGGTGGTGAGACACTTGCCCAGGCTTCCCAGAGAAGTTGTGGCTGCCTCATCCCTGGAAGTGCTCAAGGTGATCTAATGGGAGGTGTCCCTGTCGATGCAGGGGAGTTGGATCGACAAGATCTTTAAGGTCCCTTCCAACTCAAAGTTTTCTATGATTCTGCAAGCTGTTGGAAAAGCTATATAAGCTGGTATCATTAATTTTATCTTTCAGTAGACCATGACTATGGACAAAGAGCATAAGGATTTGGCCAGAAATAGCTGCTGGAATGTAGTGGCTGTTGTACAAAGAAGTAAGAGTTAGCTGTTGCATAGCCCAGTGTGAACACAACACTTGCAAGAGATGCTTCCCAACCACCTGGAACAAAATCCCATCAAACATGAACTAATGTTTGCTGCTTGGGAGTGAAACTTTATATCACAAGGTTGGAGTTAAACTCTGAATGCAGCTGTGGCTAAGATATTAGTGGGCAATTTTTTTACTTAAAAGTCATGCACACTGGAAATTTTTCAGCCTGGCCTCCAGAGGATTCACCTGATTGAAGTATCACAGCAATGTTACACTTGAGTGAAAGGTCCATGAAAGGGACCATTTATCTTAACAGAGTATTGACTTTCTTGCAACATTGTCATGCTATTTTCTGGGGATGTAATAACACAATGTAGTGTTTGCATAGCAACAAGGTAAATAATTCTTTTTTAAATGTTTAGTTCTGCCCTGAGAAAGAAAACCTAACACCATGGCAACACATGGTGATTCCTCCATCAAATATACTCACAAAAAAGTGCTCTGTTAAGATTTAGGAATCATTATTAAACAGAAGAGAGATATAAACAAGCTTACTTCCAGATTTTTATATATATATTCAGAAGCATTATTACCTCCACTTTATTTATTAGCTAAGTATTTATATCTGCACAGACTCCTACAATATTCTTCCTGCTAACCCTCCTGCTCTTTCACCATCTGTCACTTCAGATGCAACAGTAAAGCTGAATTAGTGGTTTGTTGAGGGTTTTTTTTTTCTAAGCCTGCTAAAATACCGCTAAAAGCAGACAAGTTCCACTCATCTGAGCTTTTAGTTAAAAAGCATGTGCAAGCTTTTATGAGCACATCTAAGAATAAGGTAGAAAATACGTGCACATCTGCAGGAGGAAGAGCAGTTCCTCCCCTGGTTCAGTAAGTGCTTCACCTTCCCACGCAATCTGTTTGACTGCAGAGTCTGTGCATCAGTTTGGGAAATGGAGATAAGAACTGCTGAGGAAAACCAGCTCTTTCAGAAGCCTGCATTTCCCTCCAAGTGACTGGCTTCAGAAGCTAGCAAGGGTGGTGCTTGTCAGACACTTCCAATCCATCAAAACACCCCCAAAAAACTCCAAACAGTGACAAGAAAAGCAACCTCCAAACAAACAAAAAACCCCAACCAGCACAAACCCCCCACAACCACCAACCAAAAAAAATAAATTAAAGAAACAGCCTGAAAAAAAAAAAATGTTTACTTAAATTTTAATAGCAAATTATTTTCACATTCAACAAAAAAATTGCTCTTAGCATGCATCTCTCCCCCTTCTATTTGCATTTGGGGAGGTGCTTGAAATTCTTTCTTTATCGATTAGCTGGTTTTGGCTGCTGTGGAGTCCCTTGGAATGTCACTGGTTGGATATCACTGCGTTGATGTTCTGGTCAGCTGTGATAAGGAATCATGCAGACAAGTGCAAAGCAGGACTGACAAAGAGGGGTTTCAATGCTGGCTAACTCTGAGTAACCCTTCCAAAATGTGAACACCCACCAAATCATTTCTACAGCCTGCAGGTCAGAGCTCTCATGATGGTGGCAGGTCAGGCTCCATCCAGTCATTCCTGATGATCCTTCAATCAGTTCCAGCTTTTTTTTTTTTTTTTTTTGATGCTACAATCAGATCTGTGGTGCCTGCTGAATTTTGATCCATTTTACTGACAAGTGAGTAGGAGCCAAAAAACCAAAGAAGGCAAATAAGAAGTCATTGAAACATGTCCCTAATTATGAGAGCATTTCCAGGCTTTTCAAGAGATGGCATCATGGTACTTGGGTTTCCTTTTTTTCCCTCCCCCTTCTCTACTAGTCTCAGCTTTCACTGATAAGACAGAGAAAGGGAAAAAGAAAAAAGAAGCTAAGCAAGTCATGCAGGCAACATGGCATATGAAGTGATCATAAATAAGTCTGTTTTTTAATAGAATCCATTAAGAAAGCTCCTTTGTAGGAGCTTTCATAGAGCTGCTTAAGACAATTGTTCTTCTGGTAGGTATAGCTATAAAATACATACATGGTGAATGCAAAAGAACAGAATTGTCTCTAATAATAAGCAGATTAATTTGGTATTTTAGCCCTCATCTCTGTATAAGATCAATGCTTCTAGCCAGGATTGAGCAGATACCACCTTCAATTAAATATCATTGGTCAAGCCTTAATGGTGGTGAAGTTTGAAGTCTTATATTCAGCTATTCTAAAGAACTCTGAAAAGTCAAAAGAAAATTGGTCTCCATATAAACTTGTCAGGCAGGAGGCAATTCCACAGCTTTAACCCACGCTGTATTAACATTTGAATGAAGTTGGTGCAAACATGTAATTCCCCAGAACTCACAGGTTTCTGCAAAGAGAAAGATTCCCCAGATTTTCAAAGATCATATTTCCATGGGGATCAGATTACAATACAGCTTCATATAACACCTGGCCTTTAAATGGAAAAAAAAAAATGTTGGCATCAAAGTACTGCATATTCAATATATCTGTAATTTTTAATCATTGAATCTTTCCCTGTACTGAAGCTTTTACTCGTTTAAGAAAAAATAAGGAGCACAGTAATTATAAAGAAGATTTAGCCAGTATTTTGGGTCTGGGTTGGAAAATATAAATCAGATTTTCAGGAAAAACTGCTATTCTAAAAAGATTTTATCCTGTAATACATTTCTTCATTTCCCTCCCTCTGTCTGTAGGTATGAGCCATCTTCTTCTCTTTCACCTCACTTTAGCAAAACAGGACAGTTTTGCCTTCTCTAAATGGTGCCTGTCACCTTGAAGAGCACTCACTGACCTCTTGACCTTGCCAACTGATAACTCTTCTGAGATGGAAAATGCCCTCAGCTGCCACTGACCCAAGTAACCTGGAGAGAAGCAGATATAAGGAGAGGAAAACTTGGGTGGGAAAAGCTGACATTACAAGTTAAGGTATAATGTAACCTCACATGGATCTAATACAGCTATTTACAGTTGATCTTGCCACCCCAGGTTCAATGTAGAAAGTAACAGAAATATACCCTTTCAGAGAGCAATTCAGCTGAATTCTTCTGCACATCAAATTTAAAACAGGATGCACTGCATCTCCTTGCACCTGTGCTGTAACAACTGGACCTCTCTGACCATAAAGGGAATCAGATTCCAGCTCACGTGTTAAATTCCACATTTAAGAGGATGAATGTGACTGTAGAGAGGAAAGGACAGAGGAAGGGACAGAAAGCAACTTGCAGCTGTGTGGGGTGGAATTACAGCCTGTATAGGTCTGCTCCATAAAGCACTCCTGTTGTTCTACCATAAATGAAATGAGGGATTTAAAAAAGGGAGGAGAAAGACTGAAAATGTATGAGTTGCTTTGCTTCACTGCTTTAACCCATGTCACTTCAGTTACATGAGCTCCCTGGAGGGACTGGTGATGGCAGCCAGCTCCTGGGACAGGGATGGACCAGGAAGGTCTCTGTGCAGTGCTCCAGAAGAGTAGTACTGCCCTACACCAAGAGATCCTTAATGCTCTTTCC
>NW_009951940.1:45396-47089 GCF_000747805.2 Chaetura pelagica
CTTTCCCTCATACCAGTTCCATGGAAATAAACCTGAATTAGAATCTTAGAATCCTAGAATCATAGACTCATAGAGTCATAGAATCATAGAATCACAGAATCATTCTGGTTGGAAAAGATCTTTAAGATCATGGAGTCCAGCCTAACTCTACAAACCATTAGGTGAATAGTGAGAGAAGAATCAGAACCTTGATATGTCACAAGGAGTAAGTGATGAAACTGTGAGTGCATCAGTACCTGGAGTTGGAACAAACCCTGAGAGATGGTGACTATGTTTCATGTAAGTCCATGTGCCAAACCCAGAGTGACTTGGCAGGAGAGAAGGTGAATGAAGAGTTAGCTGACACTAGGCTGAATAGATTAATTGCTGCCTAAAACTGACACCCATTCCACCACAGCATTTCTATTTCCATTCAAGAGAAGCTGTGAATTTTCTCATGTAAATCATTGTATTTTCCTCTTCTTTCTTCCCACACTGTATTTCATGGTTAATTTATTGTAGCTCTTTACCATTCTGCTTTGCTGTGATAAACTACCTCCTTAAATCTTTTCTTCTTTTGTCATCATCAGTTGCCTGTTCTCAAAATACAGTTTTGTACCTTTCTGGGTGTCAGCAGTTAACAGAGCTGTGGGCAATATTCTGTGGCACTCCTGATAGTATCAGTGTAGTAGCTGCTTAACCTATTGCCACCTAACAGCAGAAGATAGGTACATATTATATATGTATAGGTACATATAGTTCATATATATGTGAAAGCTATGTTATTGGGTGCTAGCAAAGACCAGTTTCTAGAGTCCTTCAGGAAATTAAAAACAAAATTGTGCTGTTCTTTCAAAACACAAATATAAAATTTCTGCATTTCACTCTCAATTTCAAACTCTACTCCCACTCAACATGGGTGCCTAAGTGATTTACCTGATAACCTCCAAATAAGCAGAGCACCTTTATTCTGCCTGTCTCCCTGTGCTCCCAGGTTATTCAGTTCAGCTCTGCCAGGGCCCGGTTTTTAATTTCTAAACAAACATGGTCAGGGAAGCTGGCAGTTGGTAGTTAACTCAGTATAATAAGATTTTTATTGCTTTCCTGGAGCAGGGAGTATACAGGGAGAAAAGTACATTATACTTTTGAGTGAAAGCACAAGACCTATTTCAAGGTCTTCTTTAAACTTATTTATCTTTAAAGATAGGAGCACCCAACAATGATTAAGTAAATAATGAGATCTTACCTTCATACACTGAGCATGTAATAAGCAAGAAGCCAGCAAGAGGGGTTACTGAGAAGTGTGAACCTCATATATTTATTCTGGAGCAAAATATTGCAGAATAATGACTTCCTTTGTCACTGTAATTAAAAGTAAAGGTACTTCATTCTGCAGAGGGGTCAGGGAAGGTGTGCTCCTGTCGCGAGCCGGTACCAGAGGGCTACAGGCTGTCAGGATGTTTTCGCGACTCCCCCCCCCAATGTGGAGAGGTTTGTTAAAAAGCCCGAGCGCCCACCTCTCTCAGAGGAACGGCCGCTGAGGGTTCGTTTCTAAGAGGGTAGGTTAAAACACCCTCCCACCACGCTCACAATTATTACTGAGACCAATGTTTAGTTTGCAATTAATCAATTTATTAAGGGACAATACAAACTAAGGGATCAAGGTTCAGGAGAGGTTAACTAGGTATGTATACTGGAAAAGGAATTCAAAGGC
>NW_009951940.1:47701-82958 GCF_000747805.2 Chaetura pelagica
TTTGTGGCAGATGCAGGCTGGGCAGGCTTGTCCGGTCCGGTTCGGTCCAGGCTGGGCAGGCAGGGTCCCTGGGAGCGGGCACAGGCGGCGCCCCCGTCTTTGCTTCTCCTTGCAGCAGGAGCGGCACTCAGGCAGGTTCAGGTGCTGCAGTGGGGTCTTGTCCCAGGCAGGCAGAGAGAGCGAGCAGAGACCCACAGAGAGCAGATCCTACTCTCTTTTTTATGGATCAGAGACCATTGTTCCAGAAAGCACCACGGTCTGAATTAGCCAATCACCATTGGCCAGGTACATATTCTGTTAGAGGCAGTTTTTAACCTATTGTCTATTTCTCTGCCACTTATTATGACCCTTGTGCTGCTTCTTTGCTATGCACTTATCTGGTAGGGCAAGAGGCCTGCTCATTCTGTCCTTGAGTGAATCAGTGAAAAGGCATCACTCCTGTCTTGCTGACTTGAAAGGCATTTGTTGTTTAGTCTTCTATAGAGGGGAAAAAGAGGGACTGTTCCCCACAGCTCCCTACCTCTGTCTGACTCCATTTAAGAACTTATCTCCTAACAATCATGATGTCCCAAGAGTTGTTAGTGGAGGAAATGTTGTTGTGTCTTTATCACTGATAAAGATGAATGCACTGGATGCATCCTCAAGATACTTGTAAATGATGTTGAATTAGGGGAAAAAAATGCCTCTCCAAATAGGTGTTCAACCATGAAGAATCTTGAAAAAATCTGAGTTGGACCAGCAGAAACTTCTTGAGGTTTAGAAAGGAGAAATGCACAGCTCTACACCTGGGTGATGTAGTATAAATTCCAGTTAAGAATTGCAATGATTGCACTTCAACCTGGGCCTAATTACTCAGTATGCTTCCTATTTCATCAGAACCCAACTAAATTACAAGTTACATTAACCCTGGTTACAGCAGAGGGGAATATTATTTACCTCTGGGTGGGCTGCAAGAAGTGGAAAGAGAGAACAGAGCAAAGGAGGGGAGACAGTCAAGGGAGGCAGCAGAGATTGTTTTGAAGATTAATTGAGCTTCAAAGATTGATTTGCTTAAAAAAAGCTTCATTTGCTGACATTTTGGAAAGTGAAAATACAGCAACAAATAAATTAATATATAAGAATAATTTTATACTTCCAATTCAACTTAATAACAGCAACAACAACGAACTGTAATGAAAAAGAAAATAACAAAGACAGACAAGTAAACCCCAAGAAAGACAAGTGATGCAAATTAAGACAATTGCTCACCACCAGCTAACTGAACTATGCCCAGCCAGTCCCCAAGCAGTGGCTCCCTCAACCAACCTCCCCCCTCTGAGTTTTAATGCTCAGCAATATCCCTTTGGCCAGCTTGGGTCAGCTGTCCCTGTTGTGTCCAACTGTTGTGTCAGGCTTGATGGGGTCTGAACAACCTGTTCTAGTGTGAGATGTCCCTGCTTATTGTAGGGGGTTTGGACTAGATGATCTTTAAAGGTCCCCTCCAACCCAAGACATTCTGATTCTATGATTACACCACAGTGGGAGAAATCACTAGCAAACCATTTTTTATTTATTTTTAAAGCTGCAATACCTCATTCTCCTTTGTTCCTGCAAATTAGGAAACATACGTTCCACAGTGCACTGAGCTGTTCCTGATCTGCCCAGCTGTGCAGGTTGATAGGCTGGAGATAAAACGGTGCTGCTAATGAAAAACAGCTGCTCATTAGTCAAGAGAAAACTGGGAAGGATGTTTAGAGATACAATTATTTTTACTGTTCTTGTCCCTTTTACGATTACACAGAAATTATATGATTATCAAGTCATGTTAGACGGCGTCTCAGGTGGAACATTTTAAAAATGAATGTGGTTCATTAACAACATGATGAATATTTAAGTAGGATTACAGAGCGTAATGAACTTCCTTTAATTATTTTTTCTTTGAACAGAAAAAGCCCAATAAATTTGCTAATATTTCACTGGTTGGTGTTGCAATTAGGTGTGCAGCACCTTTTCCCAGCTTTCTCAATATCTCTCTTTTACTGCTGGGTCTGATTTTAAGTCTGATGCAAAAGGCTGGAAAGATGCATGTTTTTTTTTTCCTTAAACATCCATCAGAAATGGGTTAACACCTGAAGTCCAATCTAAGATCTAAGCAGTCATCTCACCTACAAGAAATCCCTGCTAAAAGAAAGGAAATGGAGCCAGACAGTTTGGTCTGATGTTCTGTATCTCAAAAGTAAAACAAGATTGAAACTTCACCATCTGAATAACCTTTTGTGTGATCTTATCATGGTTTTCCAAAAAATGACTAGAATTTCAGAACTGCACAAGATTTTCATCTTCAAGATTCTTTTGCCTTGTTTGAGGAAAAAAAGAAACACACCAAAACCAGGGAAAAACAAGAAGTAGAAAGCATTTTTGTTAAAAAATACCTTCAAAAATGAAAAGACTTAATTTCCAGGGCCCAAATTACTTTGTTTCTGGACATTTATGTTAGGAGACTGTGGAAATTTGAATTTTTCTGCCATGAGCAAGGTGGGTTTTGAGTTTGCTCTGATCAGTCTTCAGCTCAATTTACTCAGCAAGCAAAAGCAGCAAAATGGAAGAAAAGAAGCAAGAGATTGATTGAAGATCTGCTAAGTCTCCAGACCCAAATCTTTCTCTCATACTCTCTCCTTCTCCAGACTTACAGTCTGAAGACAGAGATACTCAGACTTATTTTATGCAGACTCAAATATCCACATTCTCAAGAGAAAGCTTTTAAAAGATGTAAGCTTGGCTGAAAATATCCTTATAAAAAAATATGAGATTTGTGTAGAAAGTCAAGGAAAGCTGATGTCTTGCAGGAGTTTTCTGACCATGGTGGAAAGATGTGAGGGAACTCTCCACTGAGCTGCAACTACCCAGAGGTCCTGAAGTGCTACTTGGAAAGACCTGTTTCTCATGCAGGGCTGATAAAAGCACTTTTTGGGAAGTGTACCCTAGAATCACATAATTGTTTTTGTTGGAAAAGACCTTTAAGATCACCAAGTTCAACTGTTAACTCAGCATTACCAAGGCCACCACTAAGCCATGCCCCTCAGTACCACATCTACATGGCTTTGAAACCCCTCCAGTGATGGTGACTCTACCACTGCCCTGGGCAACCTGTTCCAGTGCCTGACAACCCTTTTGGGGAAGCAGTTGTTCCTAATTTCCAACCTAAATCTCCCCTGGCACAACTTGAAGCCATTTCCCCTTGTTCTGCCCCTTTTTACTTAGGAGACAAGACCAACCCCTCCTCACTCCAACCACCTTATAGGCAGTTGTAGAGAGTGAGAAGGTCTCCCTTCAGCCTCCTTTTCTCCAGGCTAAACAACCTCAGTTCCCTCAGCTGCTGCTCATAAGACCTGTTCTCTAGACCCTTCACCAGTTTAATTTCCCTTTCTCTGAACACACACAGCACAGGAGATATGTGGGGAAGATGTCCTGTACCTAAATGTACATGAGAAGAGTAAGTGTCTTCAGGTGCCTGAAAAAGCATAACATGCTTTGAAACTAATATTTAGCCATACCCCAAATGTTTTTATCTGATGCCACACACAGATTCTTGTTTTCTACACAGCAAAACTGGTGAAATTAAAGAACTATATCACTGATACTTGCTGAAGGGGGAGAAATCTTATTTCCTCACTTTCTCCAACAGCAAATCAACACATCAGGAAATATATACAGACCCACTATCTGCTGGCAAGACCAGAACTGGAAATAGCAGTTCTGTTGCAATTCTAATTTATTTATCTGGAACATTTGGAGTTTACCAATATATCTGCTGTGGAGTGAAAACTGTGTCGTGAGAAAATTTCAATACTAATAAATGCCTTGAGCCAAATCCTTTTGTATCCCTTGTACTGCAGGTAAAATAAAGAAGTTCTCTGCAGCAACTCAGAATCCTAAGCCTGGGACAAAGTGTTTATAGAAGATGCTGTACAAACATTAAATAAAAAGGAAGTTGTAGTCCTAGAGAATGAATGGACTGAGTAGCTGAGAAAAGATTAACAAGTTGAGATGAAGACCAAGGAAGGATAAGAAGTTAATGTTTATCTGGAGATGAAAGACCTGCAAGGTGTTGACAAGCTGCCTTTTGTCAAGTTTTTTGAGTTTCAGAACAAGGGAGAATTTTGAAGGAGATGCAAACTCCTTTGCAAATGCAGAGAAAAAAAAAAAAAAGTCCAAAAATGAGGGACAAAACGGTAGGAGGCAAAGCATCTGCATGACATTGTTGAATTTTGATATGGCTGTGGCTCAGGATAACTATGTGTCATCAAACTTGACAATGCATTGCTGGAATCTGGACTTGTGGATGAAGTTCTGGTCTCTGGGAACACCTCAGGTGTCTTTCTGTAAGGTCCTGGTGTTCTTTCACAAACACCACTAATTTGTCATTAGGTGATGGCTCCTGGGACAATCAGCTGCCCTGTACATGAAACTACAGGGTCAAGGCTCCATCCTTTCCATTACACGATGCACCCCAAATGATGCCCAAGCAGAAACACCCCCAATCATTGTTTGTGTGCATAGGTAATGCATGTACCTATGCAGCATAAATATGCATCTACATATGTATATGTTACAAATTTATTCTTCTAACACACAATACATTGTGTAAAAAACATTAATAAATCCATTGGATTCACTCTTGTCTTTGCAGACCTCACCTGCACATGTCATTTAAGAGCCTGAGATACTGCCCCGAGGAAGCCAAGCTACTGTTGCCTTTACTTCCCTTTCAGATTGTTGTCTTTGTGTCTTTTCTCTGCTCCCAGATGCAGAGGACTCTGAGGAGATACTGCAACAATTTATTACATCTGCAAAGCAGGTCCCTGGCCCGGACCTGTCAGCCCCGCTCATGCAAACTAAAAAAGAAGTCCCACTGGCCAACACCACTAGTAGACTATTACAGAATCACAGAATCACAAAATCTTAGGGGTTGGGAGGGACCTTGAAAGATCACCCAGACCAACTCCCCTGCCAGAGCAGGGTCACCCAGAGCACATCACACAGGAACCTGTCCAGGGGGGTTTGAATGTCTCCAGAGAAGGAGACTCCACAGCCTCTCTGGGCAGCCTGTCCCAGGGCTCTGTCACTCTCACAGGAAAGAAGGTTTTTCTGATATTCACATTGAACCTCCTGTGCTCCAGTTTGCACCCATTGCCCCTTGTCCTGTCACTGGACATCACTGAACAAAGCCTGGCTCTGTCCTCCTGACACTCACCCTTTACATATTTGTAAACACGAATGAGGTCACCCCTCAGTCTCCTCTTCTCCAAGCTCAAGAGACTCAGCTTTTCCTCATCAGGGAGATGTTCCACTCCCTTCATCATCTCTGTGCCTCTGTGCTGGACTCTTTCAAGCAGTTCCCTGTCCTTCTGGAACTGAGGGGCCCAGAACTGGACACAATACTCCAGATGTGGCCTCACCAAGGCAGAATAGAGGGGGAGGAGAACCTCCCTTGACCTCCTAACCACCCCCTTTCTAAGGCACCCCAGGATGCCATTGGCCTTCTTGGCCACAAGGGCACATTGCTGGCTCATGGTCATCCTCCTGTCTACCAGGACCCCCAGGTCCCTTTCTCCCACCCTGCTATCCAGCAGCTCAGCCCCCAACCTGTACTGGTTACCATCTTGGTGAATCAGATACCAGAGGATGCTGGTATATATATATCTATATATCTAAGCCTGTGAGCATAGTTTTCCACTATTTCAGCCTCAGCCACAATAGCTCAGAGCAAGGAGATATTTATTGCCCTTCTACTTACTAAAAATCTTTAATTTATGTATGGTTCTGGGTAAATAGTAAATAATAATAATCAACTACAGGTCTTTTCCTCTCCAGGTGGCCTCCTCTTGTATCACTGTCCTGTAGCCTAGAGGAGTGGTCAGTCATCAAGCTGAGAACTTAGCATGACAATGGCTAGTTAGAAAAAACAAACTAAATGTTTTTCCTGACTTCTGGTCTTCGTGGGTAGGAAACTCCAGCCTGGCTTTGCAGTATTGTACTACCTAGATAGGACAAGTTCCTGTCACCGTGCAAATGGGAGTGATAATTTTTACAGCATTCAAGGTAATGAGCAGCAACTTACTCTGACTAAACAACTTAGCATCAACTGGGGAAAAAAAAAAGATAAACTCTTGTAAGTGGAAATCAGTATTTATTTTTTGAAAATTCATAGTTTGGTAAAGTAGGGAGCTAGATTCCTCTTTACAGTGTCACTACTGTTTTAGTCCTGGAACCTTCAGGAGTTTTGCAGCTCAGCTGCTTTGGTCTGTTCTGCTGTTATTCTGTCCCAGGTTTTACCTCAGGGGTCTAACTTGGTACCTTGAGTCCATCTTGTAATAATATATAGACTCATCCAGTCCTAGATCTTAGCCAGCTTTCAAATGGCTCATGTCACATTTTGTCAGTACTCTGAGGGCTTGAAACAGTCCATCTCAAGCATCAGCAAGTCCTTGGGGATGCAGGAGGTGCAGTCTGGGGAGGAGAGAGAGGTTACCAGGCTCTGAAATAATTCAGGGAAATCAGCAGTGAAAGATGGGACAAAAATCCTGGGGAGAAAATAAATGTGCCAAAAGTGGAAGATGATTGTAGGAAAAATGATTAGACCCTGGAGAGGAGCTCTCATCTGTTTTATCATGCCAGAGATGAATTTTCATAAGCCATGAATGCTACCAGTAGGAAAAAAATCTTAACTTAGGCTAAAATAAACACTGAGAGCAGGAAACCTGGGTTTTAATACCGTCAGGCAGCTAAAATTCAACCTGATGCTTCCCACAGGCAACAGCTGGAACTGTTAAATTGAATTCAGATTTACTAGATTGGTGCCAGGATCACAGGCCTCTTTTTTTTACCCCTCCACAAACACTTTGATCTTTTTACTTTTCTCTTTTTGTTCCTCCTCACAAATCACTGTCCAAAGGGGAAGGAATCACAGTAACTTTGAACATGACATTATAGGGAAATTTCCTCTTCAGAAATAAACTCACCATTGTGTAGATGATAATGCACTTTAATAAAGCTCTTTCAGCAATCACATTTGTAGCAAAGCAAAGGTCAGAGGTGGAAAAGGAAAATATGAAGGGCATGAGGAGGTGAAGATTCCTAATTTCTTTATTGACACATTTAAAATTCTGAACCTACAAACTGGATGCTTCACTGAAGACTATAATTTGATTTTTAAAGGAAGTAGATTTTTGCAAAAAGATTGCTAAATGAAGCTATCAATAGAATATTTTTGTTCCAGGTCCATTATCTTCTCTATTTTGGCTCTCAGAAAGGGAACAGAATAAACCAATCTTGAAAAACACACCTCAAATCAATGTTTTTCAGTCTGGTTTTAAGTACCTGCTCCTGGGCTGAAGTAAAACTGTCTTAAATCACAAACTGGGGACATTCTAAAAGAAATGTATGGTTTACTTTTTCCTGTAGTAGTGGTTTTGATAAAATAATGTGAATGAAAGGCCAAGGAAAAGAGGTTTGAATATAGATTCCTGGTTTGCATTTAGTGGAAGAGTCTGAAGTGCCCATTGTGTAAACATGAAGGCTGCTCATTACAGCTTCAGTCTCCAGTCCATGTGGCTGAAATGGCTAAATTTTACTTTCAAAAGTGACTTAGGATAAAAATTCCTAGTGAACAGAATAGGTTTTGGTAGGGAATCAAGGCAGTTTTAGATGAAAACAGATTTTTTAGGCAGCAAGGTGTGAAATTCTCATTGGGATATTTTTTACTAGTGGCAGGGACGTACTAAGGATTCAGTGCCAAGACAGACAGGACTAGAAGAAACAGCTGCTGATCTGAATGAAGTTTTTAAAACATTATTTTCTCCAGGGGATGCCCAGGTTGTCTTGCTAATACACAAAGGAAGAGCATTGCTTCTGCCAGCTGCTTGAGCAACCTGACAGCCTTTTACCCTTGAAGTTCTCCCTGGGGGTAATTTTGAGGAGCAGGGTCTTGCTTCTTTGTTCTCTCTCTTCCCCAGTCATCTCCTTTGCAATTGATTCCAAGTGTTCTCCAAAGAATATGTTTGGGTTCTGATCCCTGTCCCACCAAAGCTGTAAGCTGAGAAGAGGAGCCTAGTATGTGTTATACCTGCCATGGAACATCCAAAAGTGCTCTGGGAAGCAGATCTCAGTGCTGCTTTTGGCTGGGTAGAGTTAATAATCTTTATTGTAGGTAATAGAAGGTTGTGTTTTGAATTTGTGCTGGAAACAGTGTTGATAACAGCAACGTTTTAGCTATTGCTGAGCAGTGTTTACACAAAGCCAAGGCCTGTTCTGCTCCTCATATCATCCCACCAGTGAGTAGGCTGGGGGTGCACAAGGAGCTGGGAGGTGACACAGCTGGGACTGCTGACCCCAGTGACCCAAGGGATAGTCCATACCATATGATTCCATGCTCAGCAATAAAACTAGGGGTGTGGAGGTTGTCCTTGGGTAGAGGGGAAGGGGGTGGTCTACTGCCTAGGGACTGGCTGGGCATAATTTATTTAGTGGTGAGCAATTGTTTTTATTTGCATCACTTGTCTTTCTTGGGTTTTATTGCACTCTCTTCATTATTTTCTTTTTCATTACTACTACAATTACTGTTATAATTATAATCATTATTATTGCCCCCTTCCTAGAGGTTTTCAAGACCAGGTTGGATGGGGCCTTGAGCAACCTGGTCTAGTGGGAGGTGTCCCTGCCCATGCAGGGGGGTTGGAACAAGATGATCTCTAAGGTCCCTTCCAACCCAAAGCATTCTATGCTTATATGATTCTATTATCATTATTATAATTATTTCTTTTGCTACTATTATTAGAATATTTCTGTTATTAAACTGTTTTTATCTCAACCCAAAAGTTTTCTCTATTTTTATGCTTCCAGTTCTCTTTCCCCCTGCAGCTAGTGGGAGTGAGTGAACAGCTCTGCTTAGCTGGGGCTAAACCACAGAACTTTCTCATGCTAATTTCTTCCTTCAAGTTTCATGCAGCAACAACACAGCTCCAGGGTAGCTGCTTTGCCCCTTACAAGACAAGAAAAGGAAATCTTGTTGAGATTTACTGGATTGCACTTAAGTTACCTATGAACAGAGGCAGTTTGGTTCCTTCAAGTCTCATTCAGTTGAAGGTTCTGCTGTGTGGACCTTTGCAACCAAAACACCTGTGCCCATCTATGCAGCAACTGACCATCCTCTTTGGGAGAATAGATTTCCAAAGTGAGTATTATACAAAATTTTCCCAAATTTAGGTTTGTTTTGTTTTTTTTCACCACCACTTTATAAGTGTCTTTGCAACAGATCTCTGGATGGCAATGCTCCCTGTAGTAGCACCATCAAAATCTTGACCAATGGAATGATGATAGGTAATAAAGGGTTAAAAAGCTCCCTAAGAAAGAAGCTGATAGTGCACCTGGCATTTCCCTGTTGGATAGTTCAGGAAGAGGCCTTCATTTTGAAACTAAATCTAATTGGAGTTTGTTTAGGATTCAGTTCTCCTACTGACTTAACAAGCTGCTGGAAGGTCTAATAAATACTGACATGATCTTTTTCCCTTTGGCAGAGCAGAGTAAAAACTCCACTTTGCAGCTCAATGATGCCTCCCTGTGTTGCCTGTGTCACAATGTACAGAAGAGGAAAAAAAAACATGGTCAGCACCCACTTCTACATGGGAATTGAACGTGTATGATTCACAGTTTTCTCCAGCCTTGTTAGCTAGAACAGTTGTGGACTCTCTTTCAAGCAAAGAGAGATTCAAGCCCCATTTCACAGTGGGCATCTGGTAACTGCTTGGGTTTCGCCCTCCGAAAGGGGGAGGACATGGTGTAAATTACAGTCCTGAACTGCAATGGTTTCACTTCTGTCTGTGCCTACTTTCTCAGTATGCTTCCTATTCCATCAGAATCCATCAGAATTTCAAGTTGAATTAACCCTGGTTACAGCAGAGGAGAACACTACTCACCTCTCTGTGGGTCTCAAGAATTGGAAAGAGAGAACTGAGTAGAGGAGGGGAAACATGGGAGGGAGACAGCAGAGTTTGCCTTGAAGCTTAATACTTTTTTTATTTACTGGTGTTTTGGAAGGTATAAAATACAGCAACAAATATATCCTTAGAGAAGAGTAAGTTTATACTTTCAGTTAAAGACTATTCAGTGTCATCTTAAAGGGGTGATAAAAATCCACCGTGTAATAAGAAAGAATAAGTAGAATGAATTTGAGGTGAGAGACAGCTTGGAAGAAAAGAAAATGCTGTATGTATAATCTTAGGTGGTGATATAAGGAGGACAAAAACAATCATATACCATTTTAAAAGGTCTTGGTAATTCCTGTTTTCTGCTTTCTTATGTATCCTGAGCTGCACTCCCATGTCACTTGTTTCTTCACCTCTGTATCTGCCAAGGTCTCACCCAGCCCTGTGCCACTGGGACATGTCTTTGGGGTTGCAGGTGTGGGGCAAAAAAGTGACTGATTCTTTGGATATGGCTGGAAGAGGATAGGGATGTGGTCTGTACTTTTAAAATCACATTTTTGTTCTCATGTCTTGCCCTTCAGCTGACTGCAAATGGCTTTTGAATTTTGTGTCTTTGTATTTAGTTCACAGATGTGGGGGAGCTGAATTAGTGGAAGGGAGGATGCCTGGTCCACATCTGGGGCAGAAAAGGGATTAGACTTCAAGACTTTAAGTTTGTAGTTGTGAGATAACTTCCCTGCTCTCTCATCTGCCAAAGACCCCAGCTTGACAACATGAAGACAGTAGCATATGGCTAAGTTTCCACCAGAAACTGGACTATGCAGCACTGAATGAAATTATGCTGCTGAACTTCCATGGTTTTTAGGTGATATCTGAGCCTGTGGCATGACTAGGCATTGCTTCTTCTGCATCCTGTGTGCAGATGGTACAAACTCTGATGGCCTGGAGAACAGGCATAAAACTCCTGCCCATATCAATCCTCCCCCCATCTCAAAAAGAGCAGCCCAGTTCCCATGTGAGCCTTGCTCACAATGTGATCAGAGCAGCATGAAGCACTTCAGAGGCAGCCAACCAACAAAGGAGAAAAGTCATATTTAAGTCACAGGATCATAGAATGACTCAGATTGGAAGGGATGTTCCAACCTCCTTAAATAAATATTTACCTCCAGGCTTCTGCAGCTACTCTGCTCACAGCCCAGAGCCTTTCTGAGAAGTACTGGAGTTACCCAGGAAGACAGGGCGCAGGGCACACACAGCCTGAGTCAGACAGTGCTTGGTTTCTGATTCAACCATGATGTTGTTCCATAGTGACTTGTTCTGTGGAGAAATAGCTGCTACAGGGCATATCAGGAGCACTTTGCTGCCTTCACATGTAGATGGTTTCAGTGAGTGGGGCTCAGCTTGGGTGACAGTGCCAATAACAAGCTAGAGATAGAAATCACAATCAATAAAATAGTGTGTATTAATTATATATATATATAATCACTTATATTACAATTATGTATATTATATAAACAAAATTAAAACAAATAGAATTATATAATGTCCCAGGCCTGTCAGTGTTTAAGAGACCTTGGACATTGCCCTTAATAATGTGCTTTAACTTCTGGTCAGCCTTGATGCAATCAGTTTCCCTTAATAATCACTATAATTTTAAAATAAAAGAGAGTAGATTTAGACTAGCTATTAGGAAGATATTGTTTGCAATGGGAGTGGTGAAAGACTAGCTGGAGAGTGGTTTAGATGAAGCTAGGATTTATTTTTCATCTTTTCATTGCTCTTTCTTTTTTGTCCTGTCCCTCTGTGTTTATGACACATCCCCAAGGTACTTAGCATATTGCAGACATGAGAATCACAGAATCAGAGAATCATAGAATGTTAGAGGTTGGGACCTCTGCAGATAATCAAGTCCAACCTCCCCTACCAGAACAGCACGACCACAGAATCTAGGGCAGGTCACACAGAAACACAACAAGATGGGTCTTGGAAGTCTTCAGAGGAGACTCCACAACCTCTCTGGGCAGCCTGTTCCAGTGCTCCATAACCTTAGGAGTAAATAAGTTCTTCCTCATGTTCAGGTGGAACTTCCTGTACTCTAGTTTGCATCCATTGCCCCTAATCCTATTGTAGAGCACAAGTGAAAAGAGATTGACCTCTCCTTCCTGAGAATGCAAATTTGCTTTTCAACTGGGCAAGCAAAACTCAACCCAGAAGAAAGCAAGGCCAGCAGGTCATGGGAGGTGATTCTCTGCTTCTACCATGCTCTCATGAGACCCCACCTGGAGTAATGTGTCCAATTCTGGAGCACCAAACAGAAGAAGGACATGGAGCTCCTGGAGGAAGTCCAGAGGAGGCCACAAAGATGATCAGAGGGCTGGAGCACCTCTGCTATGGAGACAGGTTGAGAGAGTTGGGGCTGCCCAGCCTGGAGAAGAGAAGGCTCTGGGGAGACCTTAGAGCACCTTCCAGTGCCTGAAGGGGCTACAGGAAAGCTGGGGAGGGACTTGGGACAAGAGCTTGTGGTGATGAGTCAAGGAGTGATGGATTAAAACTGGAAGAGGGGAGATTTAGGTTAGACATTAGGTGGAAATTCTTTAGTGTGAAGGTGGTGAGACACTGGCTGAGTTTGCCCAGGGAAGTGGTGGAAGCCCATCCCTGGGAGTGTTCAAGGGCAGGTAGGATGGGGTTTGGAGCAATCTGATTTAGTCAGAGAAGTCCCTGCCCATGGCAGGGGGGATGGAACTAGGTGATCTTCTAGGTCCCTTCCAACCCAAACCATTCTTTGATTGTGTGATTCTATGATAAATCCACACAGTTGCCTTAGAGGTACCCGAGTATTCTGGGAAAAGCCCAAGTTCTTCTGCCTGTGCTTCATACCAGCCAGCTGCACAACAGCTCTAATCCCACAGCAAGAGGGTCCAACAGAGGCAGCATGTTCCTCAGTTGATAGACTCACCATTTACCATGACTACGTGGTTGCTGCACAGGACTTGTACCCAGTCAGACTGGATAGAATTTTACTCTTTTAGAAGAAGGCTTTTTAGAAGCTTGTAGCTTATTCCCAGACCAGTGGATGTAGTGCTGGCTATTGCTTTAAAATTTCCTCTATGTTTTTAAGCTGAAAGAACAACTACTGGGATGCTGTAGGTCTGGGCATTGTACAGGGCAGCAAGAAAATTTCCAGCCCTCCCTACCCTCTTCTTTCCAAGCACAGCAGCAACAGGAGTAATCACCCTGTCCCCCAACAGCTTGTGTAGTGTTTCCTGACACCTCCACTTTTATCTAGCAAGTAGCATTGAAAACAAGCATAAAATGCCATTTATGTCCTCTGGGATGTCTGGCGTAGAAATTTGATTTAAAAAATATAATGTTCCTACATCTAATGTTAGTGTTTATAGGTCTTTTTGATAAAAGCAATGTTATTTCTTTTGACAGAAGGAAAATGGAATTCACTTTCAAGACTCCTGGTTGATATTCAAATAGTACTTAGATAACAAGGGTAGGTGCTAGTCACAGAGCTTGTCAAATCTGTCCAGTTCTTCTGTGAGTAAAATGAGGAGAAAAATTCAATCTAGAGACTTTTTATTACATAAGGGTAGAAGCCCATGTCTTCAAAGTGTTCAGAGAGTGGAGGGACAATAAAGGGAAACAAGTTAATACTCAGAAGTGCCTGCGAGCAGTACATCTGACAAAGTTACCTTGTGCTGTCATTGATTTGCAGCTATTTGGTCCTTTTATAACAACCTGTCAAGTTTTTGTGCTTTCATCTCGTAAGTATTGACCCTTGGTTGTGAGTTTCCAGCTGACAAGGTGCTTGTGATAATCCAGCAACCCAGCCTGGGGCTACTTGCACATGCAAAACTTAAAGGGAAAGGTGGAGTCACAGGGTACATTCTGCTCTGCTCTGCTCTGTCTGCCAGAAAAAGCTTGAGATCCTTATGATGGACCACTTGGTTTAATGTGAGTGTGAGGCATTTTGCTTTTCAAGTCCATGAAGTTAAGAGCTATTACAAGGCAGCTGCTTATTGACAAGCTATCAAATAAATTTGGAATGCATCCTGCTGTGTAGCCATCTGATGAAGCTGAATGGGAAAGCTAATGACCCTGGTGATATACTTGCTATAAAATATGGCCTTTACTTTCAGCACTTGATGTTTATTCTGTTGTGAGGTAAGGAAGGCAAATGTAATGCAGCCCATTCTCTTCCAGCACAGAACTGCCTGTGTACATGTTGGTTACAAACCACCCAGATGACTTGCTCGTTACAGCCTGCCATGTGCTCCTCCTGCAAGTGTGACAGCAAAACTGAGCTAACAGTCTGTAGCAAGCAAAACAGCTTATAATTTCCCTGTATTTCTGCTATTTGGATTTATTCCTGAACTATGGAGTGGAACAGCAGTCGGGGTGTATCAGTTAATTAGCCCTGCCAGTTTGCTCCTCTTGAGAAGCTGACCCAGTTGTTATAAATAATTCAGAGACTTTTCATGCTCTGTGTGCTGCAGTGGTGTGACTATCTGTAGCATTTTGCTGATAGTGACATCTCTTATAGTCATGTGACCAGCTGGGATAAAATCAGAGCTTTATCTTGATTAGCACTGCAGTTTACATGGCATTGCATGTGTCCTCTAATTGGATGAAAGTAACTGAGAACATGATTTCCAATAGTGAAAATGCATTTGGAAATCAGCTTTCTGGCAGAGACTGGTTTTTATTCCTTAGCCTTTATAGCACCCAACACAATAGCAGCCCAGCTGTGACCGTGCCTTTAGTGTTAGCCAAATTCAAATAGTAATTTCTAACTGAAATACACCCGAGAACAGAGGGTAATCTGTTTAAACTCTCCAAGTGAAGGATGTAACCCATTGGTTTTCTGCAGTGGGATACGTTACATGTACAGCAAACCTTCTGCACTATTTGCTGAGGTATTGACTGTTTTCTTTAATGCTGCTGCACAAGGTAAGAAGCAAATACAATGAAGACATTAGGCACATTTTGCTCATAGACACCTAACTTAAACTGACAGCAAGAACAAACTCTCCTGTGTGTGTAACTGCACATTTGTCTCCAACCCCGTATACACAGTCAATAATACTGGCACTTGTGGCCACACATTTCTAATTTCAGAAGTTAGCTCAATGAAGACCTTGATAGCACACTGTCCGTATAAAATGACTCAACAAATGGATTTATTTTTATTCTTTGTAATATATTTCCTTTTTACTTTAGAAATATCAGAGCACCTGATGAATGGCAATGGAAGTCAAACATGGAAAGGTGATTTTGGGATAAGGTCATTACTGGGAAGCAGAAAGGAAGACAGAGGAGAGATCAAATCCAAAATCTTTATCTGTCAAAAATCCTATTCATCTTTCTCAGCCACCAACACTCCTATTGCTTCAAATTCAACCCAGCTTCCCTCATTGACATGAACTTCTCCTTAGACCTACTTCTTGTTCTGATATATTTAATGTTACTATCCCCTGAATGAAGACACAGCTGATGCTACTGTACATCCTTGGAGTGGCAATTATCAAAGTTTACACCCATGTCTGGGTGCAAAAGATCAAGCATGCTGAAGGACAAGATCATTAGACTCTATTAAACACCATGGTCTGAAGGAAATCACTGATATGCTGTCTCTCACTCCAGATTCCTTCTTCTTATTCTTTCTTATTACACAATGGATTTTTATCATTGCTTTAAACTGACACTGAATAATCTTTAACTGAAAATGGAAACTTACTCTTCTTTTGTTGCTGAGTTTTATACCTTCCAAAGCATCAGCAAATAAAACTCAATTAAGCTTCAAAACAAACTTGGCTGTCTCCCTCACATTTCCCCTCCTCTACTCAGTTCTCTCTTTCCACTCCCTGCATCCCACCCATAGGCAAGTTAATATTCTCATCTGCTGAAACCAGGGTTTATTTTTAACTTTTAACTTGTTTTGCTTCCTCTACATTTTTCTTCAGGTATCTATTAGCAGCCACAGTTCAGGGATAAGACAACTGAGTACTGCACCCCATACAGCCACCCTGGTGTCTTGTATTCTGACATTGCACAAGGTCAGGGTGGTGCTGAATTAAGTGGTATTTCACTCTGAAAAATTAATCTCAGTTTCTTGTGGCCATCTAACCAGACTTTTAGGACCTTGGCAGTTTCTCACATGACTGCATGTGGTATCCACTGCATAGGCATTGACATCCATAGGCCACCTTAGTCTTCACACAGCCAGCTGGAGATGACTCCCCGTGTCAGCAGAGACTAGGGAGAGATTCCTGATTTCCCTAAGTCATTTTGCATGTTTAAATGTAATACAAAATGCACTGACTGTGATTTAATATCTTATCATTATAAAGAGATCTTAGATTTTGACACTTAAAATCAGGTGACATGTGTTACCTTTAATCTGATATGTTATAAATTGAAAGACATATTTTCAGAGATCCAGGCATCTCATCTTTTATGCCTTGTGAAGGATAGACTGTAGATGATGTATTTCTTTGGCATCTTACAAATCTAGAAGCATTTTTTAATGATTAATTATATTATTTTCAATTATTAGTTGCATTTGCTTTGTTTAAAACAAAGAACATTGTGAGTCTTCTGGTCAGAAGTGGAAAACAAATAAGGTTAAGAACTGAAGTACCCTTTAAAACCTGGGGTTTTCGGGGCAGTAGGATGTACTGAGGAGCTCTTTCCCTGCCTAGTGAACCTTCTGTGTCACATCTGAAGCGAAATACATCGTAAGTGCTTTTGTTGTTGCTGTTGTGTTGGGCTTTTAGTGTTCCACTTCTTGGGAACTGAGCATCTATTTTGACTTCACTGCAGGCCACTCAAGCAGCAGTCAGCTCTTTTCTGGGTTCCCTCCATGTTGCAATCACTAAGCCCAAGTTAATAAGTCTGGATGAGAGATTAATCTCTCTTGGATAACACATAAGGGCTGCAAGCTCCAAATGATGTCTGCACTGCATCACTGGCCATCTCATCCCTAGAGGCAACCTGGGCTGAAAAAGGCTTTGTCCTTCTCTATTTGAATGCTGAACTCTGGGCTTCACTGTTGTTTTGTTGTGTTTTTTTTTCCCCTCAGTCAATCTCAGTGCTGTAAATATACCCACACACTTGGCTTTTACCTCTCAGCAGGCAGCTGCAGAACAGCAGCCCCTGAAGGAAGAGCCCTTTCTATCATCCATCACTTGAAATTGAGTTTTGCCACAAAGCAAAGGCACTTTACAGCCCCTCCTGGTCACTGGGGCAGTGTTTTGTGTCTTTACTTTGTGCCAGCTGTAAGGACTTAACATGTTGTAGTGCCAAGGGGTGGAGCTAAAACTGTGTCCTGCATCCATCTAAATTAGTAAACACATGTATTTTTTTTTATTATTATTTTTTGTTCTGGTGGAGCAACATCTCCACAAGCAGCTTAAAGAAGCCCGAGAGCATTTTCCAGCAGCGAGGCCAGCAATGACCTGTGTTTATACAATTAAACTCTTTCAGTCTGTAAAGCAGAGTTGCTGCATCCAGACTTCCTATTGGGAATGGCTTTGGGGCTGTGCCAGTTACCAGCCAGCATCCAGGAACTGTAAAGCCAGTGCCTCAGCTAAAACCCTACCAGGGATCATCATAAAAAGTTTATCAGTAAATTCTAGTGCCCAGCAATGTTTCTGGACACTTTTTATTTCCTAGTAGTTCACTTATAGCCTCACTGTATGAGGGCCTGGGTTCTGGACCCCCTGGTAGCAGGTGACCTGTAGCACTGGACGTTTGTTTGAAAACAGATATTACAGTAGTTGCAACAACAATCTGAGCTGGTGTGGCCAAGGGCTGGTGCCTGCCTGTGAATCATAAGAACCTCTGGGCTTTAGGAATATCTGGTGACTGTAAACTCTGCTGGGCAGATGGAGAATTTCTGAGAAGCGAGGACATCATTTTCTTTCACAGATCTTTCACATAGTGGGTGTTGCCTTCATAAAACATTCCCTTTTCCATTTAGAATATTAAGTGATCAAGGCATCTGAAAGCAAATGGATTTGCAATTGCATCCTGCATGTTGCTAGGCTATTAACATGCTGAAAGCCCTTTCTGTCTTCAGTTTTGCTGTAGCTGATTGGAATTAAAACTCTACAGAGGCAAACTTGGAAAGAATGAGACTATTTATTTCATTTCAGATTTTTTCCCACAAACTTCTTTTTCTAGAAACTCTCATAGTGATAATTGTTAAGTAATGAAAATATATAATAATAATAATTCTGCTCCCTCCTGTGTCTTGAGCTTTATATAGCACAATATTATGAATTGTCTATGTGATTTTTTTTTTCTTTTTGAAAGTGATAGAACTATGAAGTTATCTTAACAAAGTACAGTCAGACATTGTTATTTTTAACCTTTATGGGGAGATGGAGCAAACAGGCCACCCGCTCAGAAGGAAATAACAATGCTTCTTATTAAACATAATTGTTTCCATGGGATTGCAGGGCTGAGAGTATAGAGACAATAAAGTTCCCATCCAAAATGTCACTTCATCTTCTTCCTTTATAATCGCCCATTGTACAGCTGTTTCGCTCACAATGCGGCTGGCAGATCTCTCTAATAGGGCTTTAGAATCTCTAAATTTGCTAATGAAAAGTATTTAATCCCTGCTTGCCAAGACAAATCCTTAACTGGCAAGTCTGGTGGTGCTGCTGTGCTGCAAGCGTTATGCAAGGAGCCAGGCTCCGCTCGCTCGCGGACACCATGGTTACCAGCAATGCTGTGAGCACAAACCCTGAGCTTTCATCACCAGCAGAGCTCATGGGATAATCAATGATTTGTATCCTTGCTCCAGAAGTAGGCTTCCATCTCCTTGGTGAGGCAATTACTAAAATACCAACACAGCCCTCAGAAATTGAGCCAGTTCACTCCTAATTTAGGGACTCATCATTACACATGTCATCTCCTGAATCTTCCTCTGCTGCCTTAGTGACACCAGTGAAAGGAGACAGGGTGTTTAAATCATGCTGGGAGTTAAAAATCATGCCTGTGAATGGCAGTTATCGTGTATTAGATTAGAAGGATCATGACTTTCCAGGAGCAGGATGAACTGGAAGGCACAAGTTTTCCACTGAGCAATCCATGAAGGAAACTGAGGCAATGGAAGCTCTGTAGGTGGTATGCATCTTACACCATCCATCCAAGACTTTCTTTGGCTTATGAAATAACACAGGATGTCCAGAGGAGGGGGAAGAAATCTTTAACTTACACCTCTGTGAGTGATTGTTTCCTTCTGACCACTCAGAAGCCAACTGATTGGTGGTAACTGGATGCTACTGGGACTCACAGCTGAAAGTCAACAGATCCTTGTGAACTCTGGGTAGGAGACTGTTGCTAACCATCCAGCCTTAATGGTCCCAAAGAAAGCATCTCACTGCAGGCTCATGCATTCCTGACCCTCACAACTCTCCCCTCAGCTCCTGTCTGCTCTGCTGCTATCTCTGGAAGTGGTTCAGGACTTTGGAGCTGCTCACAGCTCAGGAGATGCTGTGGGAGCTGCTAGGAGTGGGGGGAGGCAATAAGGTTTTCCCTGTTCCTGACATATTTGTGTGTATTTGTATATATTTTATTTTGTCATTAGTATTTAATTAAAGTTGTCTAATTTAGTTTTCAATCCAGAAGGTCTCTCTTCTTAATCTTTCTCTCCTTTCCCTAGCAGGGTGGGGGGGGGAGGGGATCAAGAGCATTGTTGTCATTGGTTTAATTGCTGATCTTGAGTCCACCCATGACGTGCAGGAATCTTCAGATTTTACTGTTATCAAATGAAGTCTGCCCAAGTTGCAAGAAATAATTCATTTTACATTTATTTCTTTATCATGCATTTAGTTTTTTATACCTTTAATTTAACATTTACAAATATTTAGCCAAATATGGATGACCAGGCTGTTAAACCCAATTTCACATAATCTTGATGAAATGTAAACACAGGGTAATAAAAATGGATTGGATTTAGAGAAGTTATGTTGGGTTGACTAGCTAGGAACAATCAGTGTGTTGTGTATAGAGATTCACAGCTATAGATGCAGCCACATTTTTTCCCTTACCAAAAATCATCAAGGGGAAAATAAGACACACTGACTCTTCTATCTCACATAGTATTTCCTTTTTTTTTTCACCAGAGCTCAAGAGAGTATTTCTGTAAATAAACTGGGAATGATAAAAAGTCCCTTTCACTCTTTGATTACTCTTTGCTGACACTGCATCTAATACAAAAATTAGCCCTTAGCCTTTATAAAATTCAACAAAGTGCAGATTTTTTACAGTAATCATTTCTGAATTTAGTAATATTTTCTTTTATTTACAGTCAGGAGTGAAACAAGGCAGAGGAACACCCAACCAGTCCTTTCTAAAACCCAAAAGTTTCACTGCAACAAAATTAAATGATACAGATTTGACACAGGAGGTATAAAGACATGATAAAAAATGTATGTGCATTTTTTGGCATGGGGGGAAATGAAAGAATGAACTAATTGCATTTTTATCTTAAAAGGAAGTTAATAAATTACCATTTCAAAGTGGGATTTACATATCCCATCACTTTGCAAAGATTAGCTTTTTTCTTTGATAGTTTTTTTCTTTCTCTTTTTATTATGCAGCCATTTGGATGAGATACTCAAACAGACACACACAAATAAGAAAAAATTCTAAAGACCATTCCTTTGCAGTTATTAAAAGATCCTGTGGCACAAGAACCAAAAAGTGTTTGAAACGTCAGTGTCCTGGCAAAAGTCCAACTTGGGTAATTACATTCCATCCTGGCTCAAAGAAATCCTTTCTTCAAGCTATAATTTTGTTTGGAGACCCTGTCACACACTTCTCTGCCTGGAAAGGATTGCTCCGTGATCTCAGCTGCCACATTGCAGAGAGGAAATACCTTTGTTTTAGTGCAAGTAACTGCTTTCTATGGACACTGTCATTCAGAACGCCTCACTGTGCACCCAAATGCACTGCACAATGTGCAAGCACCTCAGTGTGCTGGGTTCAGTTGACTCCACTTCTGAATCACAGAATCACAGAATGGTTGGGGTTGGAAGGAAGCTCTGGAGATCATCTAATCCAAGCCCCATGCCAGAGCAGGATCCCTAGAGCAGATCACACATGTCCAGGTGGGTTTTGAATGTCTCCAGGGATGGAAAGTCCACACCTCCCTGGGCAGCTTGTTCCAGTGCTCTGTTACCCTAAGAGTAAAGAAGTATTTTTCATATTCAGGTTAAATCTCCTGTTTACCACTTTGTGACCATTACCCCCTGTTCTGTCACTGGACACCTCTGAGAAGAGTCTGGTCCCATCCTCCTGACACATCCTGTAGATATTTACAAGCATTGATGAGATCCCACCTCAGCCTCCTTTTCTCTAAGCTGAACAACCCCAGCTCTCTCAGCCTTTCTTCACATGGTAGATGCTCCAGTTCCTTCATCATCTTATGCTGGACCCTACACTTGCCCTTGTTGAACTTCATTAGGTTTCTACCTGCCCAACTCTCCAGCCTGTCCAGGTCATGCTGGATGGCAGCACAACCTTCAAAAGGAAGGTTTCTATAGGAAGTATATAGAGCATTGTTCTATACTTCATAAATCAGCAACTGCAGCCGTTTGCTGTGTATGGGCACCACCCTTTGTAGTGAGAAAGTTAGAGCCAAATAGAGTTGACAGATGATATCACTAAATCCTTTCTGATGAAACACAGAATCATTGAATCCTAGGAGCACAAAATCATCTGGGTTGGAAAAGACCTTTAAGATCGAGTCCAACTGTATTCAACATTGTGATGAACCATCCAGAAATGCAAAATGACTTCATAGGAAAATATTTTACTAAAAACACAGAGTGAATCATGACATAATAATTGGTTCCTGCAACAAGATTATATTCTTCTTTACATGGACCAAGATGAGGGAAGATCTCTCAGTGTGTTTTTAAATTGTCTCCATAATTTATTCTCTCATGGAGTGGCAACATTTTGTTTAATCATGGACAATTAAAATATCTGTATGTAACCAAGATGGATGTGACTTTGAGCAACCTGATCTAATGGGAGGTGTCCCTGCCCATGCAGGGGGATTGGAACTAGATGGTCTTTAAGGTCCCCTCCAACCCAAACCACTGTACAATTCAATGATTCTATGAAAGCAGATTTCAAGATATGCTCTGCCATCAACGGAGAGCAAGACTCCTACAGGTAAACCATCCCGTCTTAAATGGTTGTCTAAGAATATGAATATACTGTCCAATCCTTCAAGTTACAATAAATAAATTATACAAGGGGCTGGACTCCTCATTGCCAATGTTGGGTGACATTAATTATATACAGGATGGAGAGACATCGAGCCTGTATGAGAAGACAGGGTGTTCAAATGAGAAAAGAGCCTGTTGTGGCACAGCATGAGTAAAGGGTCAAAGCTGCTTCCCAAACTGAAGACAGAAAATTACACAGGAGTACAGTCTGGTCTTCTCCAGGTGGCTGGATCAGAGAATATTTTTATGAGTCTACTTAAGGGAAATGGTCTGCTGATTCAGCAACAAAGCTCGTGCCCTCTGATGCTAAGGTCCTACGAACATCTTAGCAGAACACCCCTGGCTATGTCAGCCTCAGCTTTCAGAGGTCTCAACAGGAGATTAATGTACTCACAGCCAAAGGGACACAGCGCCCAAAACAATATATAAACAGACAGAAAGATCTTTGGAGTCTTCAACAAGTGCTATATCAGGACCTAACTCTTAGTTTCCTGTCTTAAGAGGGAATTTCCCTTTTTCCTGGATAGTACTATGCCAGGAGGATTAAAGTCCAATTTTGCCAGCTTGGAGAGAGATTTTGTCCTTGACTTGATGTCACTATTTTATTTTCCCCTAATTAAACAGGAAACTCAGCACGGGCATAAGAATGAGACAGAGAGCAAGAGCATGAGAGAAAAGAATTAAGGAGAAGCTGACTGGAAAAGCCAAACAGTTCAAGTATTTTAATTTAGCCTTTAAAAGTTGTTGTGGTTTTTTTTCTGAGTCTGCTTCTCAGAGATATGACTGTTAAAGAAAATGGATTTTCCTACTTGAAGCCAACCTTGATACATGTCATATTTATGCACACACACAAATGCACACACACAAATGTACAGAGAGGGGGAGGGGAAAATTTACACTGAAAAAAGAATTAATTATGAAGTTTTATTAAACTAAGAAGATGCAGAAAATACCTCCTCTGAGAAAATCCATTTTGTGAATCTGTGACTAATCCCTGCAGAACACACACAGGCACAGGGAAAGGTAAAGACTGGGACAACAGTGCTATACTTAAAACCACATTCAGCTCTTGGCATATGTAGTCAGGATTGCAACTACCCCCTCCAGCTTGCAAGTTGTTCATCCTTTTTTAAGCAATTTTTTAAAGAATGAATTTTCCCATTCTGTTAGGGAAATACATAAATGAACCTTTAAGCTCCACCAAAAAACAACACAGGCATCTTCTGGAGGGGAGGGGTGAGCTAAAAGACCAATTCAAGTTAGGGTTGGGGAAAGACACCTCACTGTAGACATTTTTCAGACATTCACAGAACCATTTCCAGCTGGAATATAAATAAAGTCTTAGGACCTTCCTCTTAGTCTCTATAAAAGGTATCATTGAAGGAAGAAGAGATGTGTCCAAGGAGCAAAGAGTGGGGAAGTGTCAGCAGAAAACAAATTTGAGGGTAATTAGAGATTCAGATGCTCAGGCCATGAACATGCTCTCCAGGGGAGCCCAGAGGTATCCAGCAGTCCCTCCAGCACATGCAGTCTCATGGAGGTTCCCCTTGGCATTCATACAAACTTCTGTGATCAAAAAACAGCCAGGGAATAAAGCAGCTTGGGTTGTAAGGTGCTTCTGGAGGCCTCTGATGTAGCCTGTCACATGGAACAGGGCCAGCCTCAAAGGTGTGTGCAGCTCATGTCCCTCCTTGGTGCATCTTGTTTCCATGAGAAGTCCTCAACATAGGCAGGAGGGAATAATCCCTCCCTTTGTCCTAAGCCATTGGGCTATTTAATGCTCCTGGTTCACTGTGACTTCTCCAGGGGAGTTTTTAAACAAACACATGCTTTCACACAGGCATAACTTCATATATCTTTTGAGGGCAGATGGACACATATGCACAAATGATTGAATAAATTAAAATGTGATGCGTATTCACTTGTCCTTGTACACACCAACAGAACACACTGGTTTTCCACACTTTGGTTCTCTGTACAAAATAAACACAGATCAGAGAAACACTGATGGACTGGATGAGGACCATGGTCACCAACAGACCAAAAACTGGTGGGATGATCAGTCATAGAGTGGTACTTTGGTGAATGCAGCACAGAGTATGATGGGACCATACAATGTTGTCCCTGCAATTGCCCAGACACATGGCAGAAGCCCTCTGCCCAGTTCTGCACCATTTACAAATTCACTCAGGTGCTGCCATGTTGCTCCTCCTCTGGGGGACAGCACCTTCAGGGAAGAGGGACACCAAAACCTGGAAAAAAACTGGCTTTTCCACACAGGTCTGAAAACATAGGTCACCTATAGCTGGGCTTGGATGTCTTCCATCCCAGCCCATTTTCTACTAGGCTTTTTGCTAATCCCTTACTTTCTCCTTTTAGCTTTTACTTTTAAAAACTCCAGCCCACATCTTCCCAGCCAGCTGTGTATATGAAATGATTTTGGGACATCCTGGCAAGGAGTGGGTTTAAAAATAAACATGGTGTTATTCACCAGGAAGACACTGCAGGCTGCAGACTACTTTCTGGGTGATAAAGATTTAATTATTGCATGCTGGCCCTCCTTATAGTCTTCCCAGCTGTAACAGGTGCCTGAGTTTCTTTTTTCTTCCAGCTTTTTCTCAAGGTAATTAAATCTTTATCCTGGAGATATATATATATGCAGGTATGTGAGTCTCTTCCTGCTTTAAAGAGAAACATTTTTATTTTTTATTAACTCGACTAATCAGCAGAGGAATTATACAGAAACTAAGTTAGGGAGGCTACAGGGAATTCAAAGTTTTATCTGGTACTGTGTTTGCCTGTAAAATAATCCCATTCTGGGGAAACCTGCTGTGGTTTTGATTTTAAGCATAGGTTGTGTTCTTCTTGTGATCCTGATAGCTTTATTCCACCCAGCCCTGGGATTTATTTCTAATCCTGAGCTAAAGGATTTCTCATGGTAGAGAAGAGGCTGCAGCAATGAGGACAAAGGGCCAGCCTGCAGCAGGATTTATCCTCAGGCTCATTAAGTGTCTTGGGGCATGACCCTCCATGGTACATTTTATAATGGAACTCAAGTCTCTTTGATCTCAGCGTGATCAGATGCTCCTAAAGTCTCTCTGTACTTCCTATCACCAGACATTGCATGACATGGTTTCTGAATAATTATAGTATGGAAAACAATGCCATTAAAACCTCTTGACTCCAGAAATGTGAATTTTACACGTAAAATGATACACAAAATGATACTTTTACACTTCAAAGATAATGAAAGTAAATCTTTCTACACTGTTTAATGGTGAATGGCTGGAAACATTTTGTTGGGAGAGTCACAGTGAGACACTCAGGGGAGAGGATGAGGTTGGTATTGGGGTAGCGTGTTAGCTTATCCACACACTGCCCCCTTCACATATGTGCATCCTTCATCCAAGGAACAGTCTGGTATCTGATGTCATTGCAAAAGATATATGAGCTTAAGGGGAGGCAGAATACACATATGAGAAAAAAATAAATAATCAAGCCCTGGGACAGGCTGCCCAGAGAGGCTGTTGAGTCTCCTTCTCTGGAGACATTCAAACCCACCTGGACACGTTCCTGTGTGATGTGCTCTGGGTGACCCTGCTCTGGCAGGGGAGTTGGACTGGGTGATCTTTCCAGGTCCCTTCCAACTTCTAGAATTCTGTGATTCTGTGAATTTTGAATTCGTAAATACTTAACAGAAATCACACTCATACCAGAAAGTCCATGAGACATGAATGTCTATTCCTTCAGACAAAACAGCACATGAGCTTGCAGTCTTCTGATGCTGTCAGAGACAAAAGAACGAGCTGATCTGAACTTTGGTTTTACACAACCCATTCCTGTGTACTTGTGCCAATTATACTAACAGAAATAAGGCAACCAACCTGATATTATTTTCCTTATATGAAAAAATAGAGGTTGACTGATTTTTGGTGGGTCATTAGACATACCCCACACCTCAGTATTTTATCTTTATACTTTGAAAAATCATATTCCAATCTTTAAGGTATACAACAAATGAGGGCAAATGATTCTTATTTTTCTCCCTCTTTAAGAAAGTAAGTAATTGTTAAAAGAAAAACCACAAAAATTCACTTCAGATGCAACTGGCCTGGGTAGGTAAATTATTGGATTCAAAGAGCTGAGAAAGTTAATTTCTTTTCTGTACCAAACCAGCCTTGGTTTCTTTTGTGCCTGTCAGTAAGATGCCATTTGTCCTGGATACTGAATCAAGACCAGGCTGCAGATCAATAAAGCTTCAAGGAAATATGTTCCATATTTTTCTTCTTCAATGTAGTTGTTACTGGGTCTGTAAACTCTAAGTTATAGAATCAGACCCTCAGCTGTTATAAACTGGCTCACAAGGATTGTTACCACTTACAGCTTCACTGGGATTTAGTTCAGCTGATGCACATTCAATATTGAGGTACCATTTTGTACCATCTTGATTTGCTTCAAGAGGTGCTTCTGTGTAAAGTTTTTTGGCCATTTCCTGAGACCCTCAGGGTAGCAGACTGTAGTTCTGTTATTGCAATCCTATACCACCTGACTCCTTGCAGACATTTATCAAGCTCCATGAAGCCCCATTGTGGCTTCTTTTTGCCCCGTTGCTCCTACTGAAAATCTGTTTCCAGAACATGAGTGTTTTAATGATTAAGAACATTCTTCTAATTGCCAGCCTAAATTTATTCATGGGCAGTTTATTCCTCATTTGCTCTTCTACAAACATTGTCTCTGCACTTATTTGCTTACTATTACCCCTTCCTGACTCTGTATGTAGTTCAGACCTTTTAATGAATGCTCTTTCTGCTCTGTGCATCAATTATGGAAACCTCTGAGCAGAAGCTCCACTTGGAGCATGCAACTGGGACTTCAGTAGGTGCTTAGACATTTTGAATTGGAGCTTTAAATGGTGGGATTGTTCCAATAGGCGTAAGAAATGTTCTTCAGTAACCGTTTCACCCTGAAAGGGGGGAAGAAAGTTAAATAAAGCAATTGAAACTTGGGGAAAGGAAGGAGATTCTGAACTTCTTGATGCCTTTGTTTCCACTTTCTCTTAGTTTAACTGTGGTGTGAGTCACTGATTTCTGGAAGTGTAAATAGCTTGGGATCTTCTGTCCTTTGTCCTGTCTTCTGAAGCAGCTACTACTGAGCCATGTCAGAAAAAGATAGCAGACTAGAGAAAACTTTGACCTGACCTGAGTATGGACATTTTTATGTTATTCACTTGTATCAGCTCACAAAGTTAAACAAAACTGGGAAATTATCATTACATTCACAGCAGAGAAGGGTGGGGTTTGTTTTTAAACAGAAGCTTTAAAATCTATTTAAAATTTGTGGAAATTATGGAAGCTCCATCCCTGGAAGTGTTGAAGGGCAGGTTGGATGGGGCTTGGAGCAACCTGGGCTGGTGGGAGGTGTCCCTGCCCATGCAGGGGGGTTGAATCTAGATGATCTTTAAGGTCCCTTCCAACCCAAACCGTTCTATGATTCTATGAACTACTAATAAAAAATCAGTTGAAAGGAAGTTGTCCAGTTTTATGGAAAGAGGAGACTTTTTTGTTGGATGTTATTTATGCTTCCCAAAAGTACTGGAGTTTATAGGCTTGGTCATAAATAGCCCTCAGTTGAGACTATATTTTATTACAGAGCTGGGAAGGTTGTCATTTTCACATGAGTTTTTTCCTTCTGTGGTCTAGGAAATAGAATTTCTGTCCTCTGGGAAATTTCAGCCTCTCAGAAAACAGATTCATTTGGCAAAGAAAATTTCAAAATTTTCCAAAAATTGTCCATCAAAACTGATTCAAGAATCAAACATTTTTAGTTTGTCAAATAAAATGTTACAGCTAATCCAGGGGGGGAAAATAAAATAAATAAAAAAGTTAAACATAATTTTGAGACAAAATTAGAATGATTATTAAAAAATTACCAAAATGAGACA
The DNA here is from genome assembly GCF_000747805.2 of Chaetura pelagica. Classification (NCBI taxonomy): domain Eukaryota; kingdom Metazoa; phylum Chordata; class Aves; order Apodiformes; family Apodidae; genus Chaetura; species Chaetura pelagica. The sequence continues at coordinate 75,862 of NW_009951940.1, forward strand.
GTCTTTATTAAAATAAATAAAATTGGAGTTTGATCTGGTTTTGCAGTTCAAAATTGCTGTATTTAATTTAAAAAAATCCTTTTTTATGTAAGAAAAAATACTTGATCCAAAACTTTTCAGCAATTTCTGTCCATGTGACCCTGCTTCTACCTTTATTTTTTCACAAAGCCTGCACCACATTTCTTTGCAGTTGGATCCAGCCAATTCTTGTGAGACAATAGTTAACCCTGAAAGTTTTATTTAAAAAAAAAACCAACAACTTCTGAGAAGTTCACCTTTCTCCATGGTCTGCTGCTTAAATAGAGGCTGGGCTGCTCAAGGCCAACCTGAGGAGTAATATTGCTGGATGGCAGAATAACAGAATATTGCACTAGTCCTGCAGCACTGTCAGATGCTGATGCCAGAGAGGTGAGCACACAACCTTCTCATAAATTAGCACCTCCCTGACATACTCCTGTAAATTGCCATTATAAATAAAGAAATCTACCTTAATAACACCAGCAGACATTTAAGAAAGACATCAGCATTGTGATATTAAATCTGATCTCTAAATCAAAGCTAGAGCAAGCATTTTACCCTCCAGCAAAAACCACATGGAAAACTTCAGGCAACATTTCCATAATTTTTATCCTCGTTTCTCAAAGATCACCTTAAAGCTGTGTACAAAAGCATGAGCTGCTGAGTTCATATAAACTTGAGTTTTTGAGAGAGAGAAAGAAAAAAAAAAAGGTCTTTTAATTTCTCAGCTCACTGTGCAACCTAAGTGCTGGGTCTGACATAAGGAGTAGCAGGAATAGAATCAATTTTGCCAAAGTCTGCAGAAAACTTGCACTCAAGCATGTGGCAGGACTTCCTCAAGGTCTTTGAATATGACCATGTCTTACTTTACTGGTGGTCTGCTCATCTCCTCTGAGCCCATCTCTCACCTATGTGTCCTCTCGTGGCTATACCCAACAGTTCTCCTAGAGCAATGGCTCCAGGCCTCAGGGCACACCTTAGAATCATAGACTTATTTTGGTTCGAGAGGATTTTAAGATCATTGACTTCAGCTGCTAACCTAACACTGCCAGGTCTACCTCTAAACCATGTCTCTCAGCACCACATCTAAAGGTCTTTTAAACACCTCCAGGGGTGTTGACTCCACCACATCCCTGGGCAGCCTGTTCAAGTGCTTGACAACCCTTCCAGTAAATATTTTTTTCCTAATAACCAATCTAAACCTCCTCTGGTTCAACTTGAGGCCATTTCATCTTGTTCTATCACTTGTTACTTGGGAGAAGAGACCAAGATCCACCTTGATGCAACCTCTTTTCAAGTAGAGAATAAGATGATCTCCCTCCAGCCTCCTCTACTTCAGACTATACATCCCAGGTTCCCTTAGCCATTCCTCATAAGACTTGTCCTCCAAACCCTTCCCCATCTTCATTTCCCTTGATGGGACACACTCCAGCCCCTCAATGTCTCTTTTGGCCAAGTACAGGGGCAAAATCCCTGCCCTGGTGCTGCTGGCCACACTATTGATGATACAAGCTAGGATGCCATTGGCCTTGTTGGCCACCTGTATTTGGGTTAGCAACCTTACCCTCTTTGGACCACCAATGAAAGCCAACAGTTGGATCTGGGTTATTCCCCCACAGCCCAGAAAATTAGTCTTGGCACTGAATTTAACCAGAATCTGGTTTGAAATTCACATAATCTACTGAAAAAAAAACTGGTCTGAACATCATCCATTAGGGAACAAGCCTGTTGTCAGGTACTTATCAGGAGCTGGCCTAGATATTTTGCTCAGAGCTTCATGTTATAATTACTTAAATATCCCTTATATATGGAAAAATGTCTAAGAGCTAAAAACTAGTTTTTAAATCCCAGAAGGAAAAAAAATATATATATTAAAAAAAAATACAAAAAGCATAAAACTCAGTCCCTCTAACTCTCAGCAGAGGCCAGATTGTGACAGAGTGACAGTGAGGTTTCAAGGTAATGATCACTGGCTCCAAAAGCAGAGCAGACATCAGTGGCATTTTCTCAGGTACTGTCAAGCATGGGGATTTCATTAGGCAGCTTTTGCCACCTTCCTCCTTCAAGGAAAGAGTTTCAGCTGCCACTTTGATGCCTCTGTCATAGTGTGGGGTTTTTTTCATTTACAAACCCTTTTTTTCTCTCGTACAGAAACATCCTGTTTGTACAGGTGGTTCAGACTCCCTCAGCAGCAAATAGAGGGGATGCAGCTCATTTCCCTTCAGAAGAAATTTAGCAGAATTGCTCAGAATTTATGGTACTTTTTTCCCCATCCAATGCATTATGTTGTTTCACTCTGAAGAACTATTTCCACCTATAGTGTGGACATAGCTCCCAAAAGTGAGTGTGAAGCTGTTGTTGCATGGGGTCATTGCAGTGCCTGGGAAGGAGGCACTCTCTGCTATGTACTGTCAAAGTACCTTATATGAAAAAGTAACACTATTTGGGACTCAGCAATATAAGACTTTTTAAAAGGACAAGAAGAAAATAGCCTGGCTGGTACTCATTCAAAGTGAGGCACAACTCAAGGTAGAAAGTGACCTGAACAAGGTTACACAGGCCTCTGTGGCAGAACAAATGACTCTCAGATCTCCTTGGTTTCCAACAGAACCATTCCATCACCAGACCATTGCTTTCCACCTCCACTAGCTGCCTTGCAAGGTGACCTGTCAAGTCTTTGAAAAGTTCTAATCGTTTGATATAGATGAGAATGGATCCATTTTCATTGCATGCCCTTCTACTGAAAGGCTGACCTAGGGTATCCTAACATTGTCTTAAGGAGACTGAGGGACAATGCAGGAATTAGCTCAGCCACATCTGCACTACAGAGTGCTACTAAGACACCTTCTACATGGTACCTTTCACCGAAGTCTTCCAGGCCAGTTTGGAAAGAGCTTAGAACAACCTGGTCTAGTGGAAGGTGTCCCTGCCTCTGTCAAGGGAGTTGGAAAGAAATGATGCTTAAGGTCCCTTCCAACCCAAACCATTCTATGATTTTATAACAGTAAGACTTGTGAGTAGGGGGAAAGTCCAAAAGAACAGCCAGCCATGCCCAGTGCTGGGAAAATGAGGATGAGATGTCACAGCCAGCCTGAGCCACCAGTCCTGAGAGGATTACCAGACCATGGGGTCTGGTACCTCTTACTCTCCTGACAGATTCACACATGCAGAGCCAGCACCATGCCTTCAACTGGGCAGGTTAGAGTTGAAACTACAGTTTAACAGTTTAAAAGTGCAATTCAGCAACTGGAAGAAGAGGATGAAATAACTTAAACCTCAGCCCTGCTGAAGTGTAAAGGCTGATTCTGCAGACGGCTGCTTTCCTGGGAGACTCCAGATGCTACATGTTATTTCATGCACATTTCAATATTGAAAGGGCAGCTTTCCTTCAAAAACGTGTGTATCAGAAACTTCAGCAGTTTTTTTTTCCTATGTGGAGAGTGTTGAAAGTGCTTGTTGGACTCACTCCTCAGTCAAAACCATTTCTGGTGAATTTTCTGGGGGAAAAAGATTTTTACTGGCTCTAATTAACTTTCTGTCAACCACTAGCAAGGCAAAAGGATAAGTACTTTTTTTTTTTCCCACCAGAGATAAGGTTGAGGAATGGAGAACACAGCTTCTGCTGACAGGCATTAGGCACTATTAGACTGATCTATCAGCCTGAGTGATGATGGCCCCACGGAAGCAGTGAGCATAGCATCACTTAAAGCATTTAAAACTGATCTGGACACAGCACCAGGGACTATTCTGGCAAAAACAAACCCACACTTGACTAAGGAATAAAGCAGATGGTCTAGTGATGTCGGTGTGGGGATGTTTTGCTTCAGGGTGTTTTTGTTTTGCTGGGGGGAAGAGTCTTCTTTGTGTCTTTAAATGCTAGGAGCTACATCAAGAGAAGTACTGAGCTCCTGCACCTTTCACAGCAAGTGAGCACCATGATTTTGTACCAGGTCCATGAGCTAAGGAAACCCTCCAACAGGGGGTTAACTTCAAGCATGTCAGATATCCCAGAAGAGGATGTTTTATTACCAAATTTAATTGAGTGTGTCACAGAGCATTTACTAAAGAAATTGAGAAGAACAGACAGATTAATCACTCTGATGCTATTTGGGGCCACTTTTCAAAACATATTTTAACATTTAAAAGCCCCACATGTGCATTCAGAACATTAACACCTTTGCATTGTATCATTCCCAGGCACAAAACCCATCACCTGCAAAGCAACTGGGATGCAAATTTTGGATTTTAGATAAAAAACATACAGATAAACAAGAATAATGGACACAGGTGCCTGAAAAAAAAAATTATAGGCAAGAACAGCTACGAGGAGCACTGTATTTCTCAAGAATAATATGATTCTTTTAAAGGGAGTCTTGAAAAACAATTGCCCCAAATTTAGCTGTAACAGGATCAACTTCCCAGTCTCATTTTTTTGAGCTCTTTACTGTTGCCTGAAAGAAAAGGAAGATGAAGCAGGCAAAAGGTTTATCTGGTGAGTTTTGCTTATGAAGGCAGGTCGAGGTAGCCTGAGGGCACCTCAATTAAACCCCGTAAAGCATGATAGATGTTATTAAGGCAAGAGGATTTTTCCCCCTAATATTCACAGGTTTCTTTTGCTCATCAAGGCAGTGATGGAATGGGATAAATAGTTCATGCATTTTATATCCTCTGACATTATGGTTGTAGTGTTGGAAGAGGCTTCTTAAACAGAAGACAGTGATCCCTTTATCAAAGCCTTGGCTTATTTTCAGTCAGGTGAGAAGAAAAATCAAGTCATAGGTTCAGGTTTAATTCAATGTTCTCCAGGGCCAGAGGAGATACAACCTTTCTTTGTAATGTTTATATAGAAATACCTAAGGAACCTAAGGGGAATGTGTATCTTTCACCATCAGGGAATGAACAGGCTGAAAAAGGTGGCATTGCTCTGCTGGGGGACATGCCAAGGTTTAATTACACCTCACAGCCAGGAAAAGAATCTGACCAATCTGCTGTCTGCAGGAGAAACCTGAGCTGAAAAAAAGCTGCTGACAGCAGAGAAGATCCTTTACATAGCTGATGCTGATCATGGGTTGTTGTTTTTTTTCCCAAATTTATATTAATTTAATAGGCTTTAATTCAGATCTGTCCTTCAAGTAGCTGCACACCTTCAGGCATTTTGGAGTGGTTGTTGTCACAGAAGTGTATATAGTCCTTTCTAAATCAGAACTATAATTTAATTTATTATTGATGCATTGTACTCCTGTGCTTTTTTGCTGTTTTGCTTTTTCAAGCCTGTGATCACTGCTAGACAGAATAGTTTCAATGCCAGCCACGTAGTCTAAAACCTGCGTTGGGTTTCTGCTGCTGTAAATGAAGGAGTCATGAGTCACAACCACAACCTTAGCTCCTTCCTCTACACAGGGCTACAGGGCTGAACAAGATCATTTTCTCATTCCTAAGGCTGCAAACTTTTATATTGTTTCCAGTAAAGATAGCACACTGGTTCCATCAGCCACATGATGGCATTGGGGTTTTGGATGTCACCAGCAAGCTCCAGGTCAAGTGCAAGAAACCTTTTTGTTATTTTAAATAAGATGTTGGGAAGAACAAATTTCTAGTACCCTCATTTTGAAATAAATCCCACCCTAGATGTACACATGGCACAAAACTACTTCTGTGCTGATTTGAGTCCCTTCACATACCTGGGCAGAGCTATCTGAAGCCATTGGAAGAGCTCAAGGTTTTTTCTCCTGACCCTCCTTGCAATGATGCTCCAGAAAGATTTTTCTCCTTTACATCTTCTATTCTACTTGCCAGACCTTCAGAGACATCTCAAACACCCTAAAATGACTTAAGTGCTGATTTTCAGACAGATGATTAAAGATCCCCAAGGAAGGGTTGGTATGTCCTGACCTTATGAGAGTCTTGTGAGCAGGAGGCACTGAGATTCCTACATGGAGAACCATAAAAACATCCATCAGAGGCAAATTCCTTCCTCCTTCTCAGGGCCATGTGCCAATAGTAACACCTGGAAGGATCACAACTCAGATGTGATGTAAAGGTAGATGCCTGGCTACATCTATTACCCAGCTCACTTAGAGACACTCTGCTCTTTCCATGCTCAGTGATAAAAGGAAATTAATCTTTCCACCTCCTTCATTAGCAGTGGGATGTTAAATGCAAAGGAAAAACTCCTTTTACCTGACACCAGGAGAAACTACATTCACTTCAGCAGTGCTTCTGACAGTGGTGCCCAGGCCTGAGCTCACAGGCTGAGGCTTCCCTGTCTGTCAGAGAGGGGACGCCATAAACCCCTGCCTTCCATTTATCCACTTTCTGCTCATATTTCCACCAGCTCTGAATCAGGGAAAGATTACTGAGAATGTGTCACCAGAAAGCAGATTTGTTGGTAAAGAAGACACACTTTTTGGAACTGCCACAGACTAAAAAAAAAAACAACAAATAACCCAAACAAAAAAACCCCAAGAATGACAAAAAACCCAAACCCCACCAACAAACCAAACCCAACCAAACAAAAAAACCCACACTGAAAAACAATTAGAACCCCCCCCCCTGCACACACACACACAAAAACCTAGCAAAAAAATAAATAATCTCTTGTTGCATTTGAAGGGTGTAGGGCACATTTACCTGGCAATTTAACCTTGTAACTGCAATGATGTCTCCTCCAAACTGGAAGGCAGAAACTTTTCCCTAAGCCTTTCTACAGTGGTGCTGCCTAGGAGGTGATTTTTTACAATATCCCTTTTTCCCCATGCTCCTCTATATATTGACTTGAAACCCCAGATAACGTTTAACAAACAGAGTATTCATAACCACTCAAAAGGTCCTTAGGGTACTGTGAAGGACCAGGTATTTCCTTACACGAACATGAAATGTCCTTTGAGTCAGCTGACAAAACTGACTTAAAACGGTGTCTCCACGCGGCAGGAAACCCCCTCTGTGTGTATGGGGGGGGGAGCAGCTGCTGCAGGGGAGGAGCCGTGGCCGGAAGCAGGGGCAGGACTAGGTCCCGTCTGATTGGCTGAAAAGCCCGGAAATGCAAAACTGGCGCCGAAGAACCCCATGAGAGAGGCAGC
>NW_009951940.1:83492-117685 GCF_000747805.2 Chaetura pelagica
TCATCCTACCTGCACTGCCGTGTGGTGAGACAATTCCGGCTACCCCAGCTTATAGGGGAAAATATAATCCAGCCATTCGGGCAAATCCCTCCCCTCTGCTTCCCTCACGTGAATAAGATGTGTAACTAAGGTGTACCCATATATGTTTAATGTGTTGTAATCACTCCTTTTGAACCTCCTGCCCCAAATTGCTTTGTTTTCCCCACAATAAACCTTGCTGTTGTTAGAAATATTAGTAAGCACTGAGGAGGTTATTCACTCAAAAAAGTCGGGACATAAGTTCCTGTATCCTCTGTGTGAGGCGATACCCACGTGTGGATCTCTCAGCAAATCCTGATAAGTTAATACACTCCAATAAGGAGATATAATAGGTCACGGATCATGACAGGTACATGAGTGGCTTCTTTTTATAAAAAATGTCCCTGGGTCTTCCATGCCCTCCAAAGGGGTCCAAATATTTGTTCTGTCCTTTGCCATCTCCTGAGAGCAACACACCATATCAGCTTGAAGGAAATTAAGGTTGAAGGATTAAAGAAACAACTGAAATACCCTTTTCCTTTTACTTGCTCTGACCTGTTGTGAGGAAGTGTCTCGTTCTGCTCAGTTAGCATGTGATTTACCTTTATAAGCTGTGAGTGCAGATCCACACCTGACTGACTCTCATATGAAAAGAACTTTGTCAGCTCCAATCAAAGTCATGCAGCATCTGTAGTTAAAGACAGATAATAACAAGATTATACATCTATGGCAAAGAAATGGTATCAATTTAATGGGAGTTTATAATGCAAGAAGACTAATAGCATTTAATGTACAATATGTGTTTAAATATGTGTTTAAATAGCATCTGCCACAGCCTCTTCCAGACAAACACCTGGGCTAAATGGATCCCTGTTATCACCCCATGGAATCTTTTTTCATATCTCAGAACTAATTCTTATAGGATATTTCATTGTAGCTTTTGAGTAAGATAGTGGAAAAGTCAGAAAGCAACGTGGCACAAATCAGGTGGAGCAATTGTTGGTCAGCAGAGAGCTGGTGTATTGCAATTATTATGCAAAGCTAACGTTGTGTGCTTCTAGTGGAGTCTTAAAGACTGTCTTTTGTGCTCGTTGTGCAGTGACCTGGAAGAAATCCTTACTGATAAGGCTGCCAGAAGACCCATGAAGAGGAAAGTATGAATAATGTGGTGTCTCCTGAGGGAAGATGTGACTCAGAAAAAAGATTTGTCCCTACCTGAGGAAATAGTAATGGGGTCTAACCCTTGCCTGGCTTTTCCTTCCAAGAGGAGTAATTCAGACCATAGTTTATTTCATCAACTAGGACTTGCACAGAGTGCCTACCTGCTCTGCAAACACAAGGAGGGTGGCTAAAAGGGCAAGGGGTTCCTTGAGTGCTCAAAGTGGTTTCTTAGGGTTATAAAAGGTCTATAATCAATGAATTTTCCCTTCCATGGCTGCAACTGTTAAATCTTTCCAATTTACTAACATTTATGCTTCAAGAATATTGCCTGGTTGAAGTAACCTAAAATCTTTTATGATTCTGCATTTCCAATAACAACAAAAAGATTTTACTGAGGAACTTTGTCTCTTTATTTTGTCAAGACAAGGTCAAGGAATGGCATAACAGGGTGTGCAAAAATAAAAATTGGGACAAAAATTGTAACAGCAATACTGTTTTCTACAGAAAATGTAGACAACCCCAACATGACCTTAAAATAATTGGCCACTGAAACAATGTACCAGCTCCACTCATTGTTTGCTATTTTCATCTCCAAATCTGTTTCTTGGTGTGTTGTGGGTTGTTTTGTTTTTGTTGCTTGTTGGGTTTTGTGTGTTGGGTTTTTTTTTCCTAAAGAATAGATCCTGCTACAGGCAAAATTAATATACTTGAATTCAGGGTTAAGTCAGGGGAAGTTGTGTGTTATGGAGGTGGTCAGAAAATATTGTCAATGAAATTACTTCTGGCTTCTACATAAAGTTGTTTTCTCATTCCCTCCTCAGCAGCTGAACTTCAAAGCACTGTGTGAAGGAGACTGGTCAGACTAGAAATGGGGACAGACAAAGGAAAGGAGTTTGTTTCACAACACTCAGGAGTCCAGCAACAAAACTGAGCACGTGGCTTCGACTCATTCATCCCATATGGAACTTTACTCCATCCTTCTTCCAGAACTCAGGCTTCTCATAAAAAGCCCTAGTACTGATATCTCCTCCACATCCTAGCCTTGCACATTATTAATAAAGGAAGAAGTTGCTGCTCCAGAGCTGACAGCTGAAGAACAAGAGGGAGGAGGAGGATAACTACACCAGGAATATAAACAGTGGTTTGGTAATTCCTTGAGCTTCTAGGGAAAGCACATCTTCAAATCCATTTCAGACTTGCAACAACTTTACATTTATTTTATTTAAAGCCAAACTTACCATCAAACAGGTACAAGAGTTCAGTCTGGAAGCTTCAAAAGATACATCTCCTTCCAGAGGAAACATAAGAGGCTGGTTGTGCAGCCCCACCAGAGAGTCATTGCACAGAGCTAACACAACTTGGTAACAATAAAACCTAAAGTTTTTCAGAACAGAGTAAAACATAGAAACAAAACACCCAGATTCTTAAGAAGTGGCCAAATCCAGAGATGCAGATTGATATTTTTATTCTCCTGGGACTGGAAATAGCCATGACTGTTTTGCAGTGCCCAGAACAAAAATAAGACATGGCATTTTGAAGTGCAGACAATCCAATCAAATATAAAATATTTAAAATATGTAAATTGGTCAAGCTGCTTCCCCAAGGAGGAAAGCTTCAGTCATGCTTTACAGCCCTCATTCACTTAAGCAAATACTTTAAGAGGATCAAGGATGGATTTTAAATGAAGTTGAAGTTTAATGAGAAATATATAACCCTTCAAGGAAGAGATTTTGTCATCTTCATTTATAATTTATTGCAAGTTTCAAAAGTAAGAAGTTGAAGGAGTATCTTTCTGAAGCTTGGTGAGTCCAAACTAAGAGGACTGAAGGAGTTCACTTGAATCTTGAGGTCAGGTGTGCAATAAAACGCAGAAATTTAAGATCTTTTCCATTGCTCAGGGAGGTCTGGATTTTCCCAAGGATATATGTAAATTCACTGCTCAGCTCATGTCCACAGGATCCAGACAAAGTTTTCTCGCATCTCCTCTTTGGGCAGACCTGCAACTTAAAGGAACATCCTAAGTCACAAATACCTAATTCTGTGTCTTTTGGAATCACTTTGTATCTTATTACATTTAAGTGTTTTGCTTTGCAGAGAAGCTGAATCTTGTTCCTCTAAGACCTTATTTCTTCAGCAGTTAAGAACCACCTTTTAATTTCCAGATCAAACAAGTTCATAATTAAAATATGCCTATATGCATATTTATTCCTTTTAAAAATAATAGTACTATGATAAAAGGAATATAGGAGAGTTAAGAGAAGGTTTTCCAGACTGTTAAACCAGCCCTGCCTCAGTCTTGCTTTTATGGTATGTTTAGCTTCTGGAAACTCCTCAGGAGTTGAAGATAGTTTATTGTGATGTGTAGAGTGACATGTTGTCATGATACTGTTTTTTTAAAACCAGTGACAGTTCTGAAAAAAAAGCTGTGAATACTAAGGAATCGACTGGGGAAAAAAAAAATATTAAAAAAATAAAATAAAAAGAAAGGGCTGGGTGAAGAAAACAAAAAAGAAAATAACTCAGAAAATGCCTTTGTGCTGAGGAACACCTCAGCAAAGGGACAGGCTACATTTATATTTTGTAACCTAGTTCTGGTTTCCAAGGCAGGGTGAAAAAAATAAATACAGATTGAGAATTGTTGAAGCTGGAGAGTGTTAACAACTAATGAAAGAATTGTTTGGGGGCCAGTATCAGAAGGCAGAAATTTCCCCTGACATGTGCTTTGCTCTGCACACTTGTCACACATTATACATTGCTTTGTTAATTTTCACCTGATTTCTCTGAGCAATTTCACAGTAGAAGTAATTGATCTTCCTTCTCCATGTGCTCACACTTTGGATGCTGGGAAGCTGGAAGCAAGTTGACAAAGCACTCAAGAGCCTGTGGGGTTCCAATTTTACTTTTGTTCCTAACAGGAAAACCCTGATCTTGTGCTTCAGTGATATCTGCTCAGAGACCAGCATTCTGCTGCAGGTGCACATCAACTTGCTAAAGGTCCAAAGAGGTGTTGTGCTGATGGGGAAACTGGAATTGAGTGAGAAAAGTGAATTTTATTTGGAAATGAAGTAAATCATCTTTAAGAATGTAATTCACACAACGTGACCCCAAGTTGTGTGGTGCAGTTGACATGCTGGAGGGAAAGGAGGCTTGACAGACTTGAGAGGTGGACCCATGCCAAGCTCAGGTAGTTCAACGAGGCCAAGTGCAAGGTACTGTACATGGGTCAGGGCAATCCCAGCAATTACAGGCTGAGTGGAAAATGAATTGAGATCAGCCCTGTGGAGAAGGACTTGGGGGTGTTGGCTGATGAGAAGCTTGACATCAGCTGGCAGTGTGCACTGGCATCCCAGAAAGCCAACTAACTCCTGGGCTGCATCAAAAGGAGAGTCTCCAGCAGGTGAAGAGAGGTGATCAGGGTAATGGTTTTAAACTGAAAGAGGAGAGATTTAGGTTAAAGATCGTGAGGAAATTCACTTCAGCATTTCAAAAATAAGTTAAAAATGTGTTTGTGGAGCTGAACCCCCACAGGGGGCCTCCAGGTGAAACAAAGAATTTTCACCCAACAATCTAAACACTGTTCAGTCAGTACTTTTATTCACGGCCCAGACACACAGGGGATGGCTCCTCCAAAAGTGTGTGTGCCTTACAGGGTAAGGTGAGAGGGATATATACAGCTCATACTTTATTATGTGTAATATTTCTAAGAACCAGTTTACATATTCATTAATTTCCCGCTAAATCATTTACATAAGTGCCCACCCATTATCTCATGCGTGTTAAGTCCATTAGGATCTGTCTCCTGGGGGTCATTTACTTCATTCTTGAGTCTTCCTCTCAGGAACCTCTGGCTGAGCTCTGTCTCTTCTCCCATTTATCTCTTCTGACTCCACAGTAGAGCTGGTTGCAGCAGGCATCCCTAGCACAGTTGAATGGCTTCTTTCTTTTTCAAGGACCCTTGTATTTCCTCCCTAAAACTACAGATAAGCTCACACAAAAGGCTTTTACAACTCACTAGCACTAGGCCCAGATGAGAGGTTTACACCTACAAGCAGTTAACTAGTTGAAGTCAGAGTTTGGTTAATGCTCTGTTTCACAGGAAACCTGGAGAGGAACTTTTAATAAGGGCTTGTAGTGAGAGGACAAGGGGTGATGGATTAAAACTGGAAGAGGGGAGATTTAGGTTAGAGATTAGGAGGAAATTATTTAGTGTGAGGGTGGTGAGACCCTGGCCCAGGTTGCCCAGAGAAGCTGTGGCTGCCCCATCCCTGGCAGTGTTGAAGGGCAGGTTGGATGGGGCTTGGAGCAACCTGGTTTGGGTTGAGGTGTCCCTGCCCATGCAGGGGGGACAGAACTAGATCATCTTTAAGGTTCCTGTCATAATCTGGGTAGGACAATCCAGGGAGATTCAGATTGAACCCCCTTGCTTTCTAAACCCCTTCCTCAGAGAGGAGCCTTGGTGCAGTTGGATCCAACCCTAGACTCCGACCTGGCCCTTCCAAGGAGAGTGCAAACCATGTGCAGGCCATCAGTGCAGTCTCCATCTTCTCAGATAGGCCTTTTGGGATGCAAATTAGACTTTCTTCCAGGGGTTACAATGGGGTTTTGACAGTAATTCCAGCAAGTATAGGTCCTGAGGGGTGGTCCCTGACAGTGCCTTCCAGCTCAAACCATTCTATGATTCCATGACTCTATGAATCTATGATCCTGTGATCCTATGATTCCATGATCCTATGACTCTATACTCCCATCTGTGCCCAGGCAGAGCAGTATGCAAGACTTCTTGGAAGAGGTGGTAGCCCAATAGCAGTGTGAAACTAGAGAGAGGGGTATATGTAAGTAATTGCCTGCTGAAAAGTAATGACCCAGACTGGCAGTCAAGCAGTTAAACCAGGCATGGAAATGGTTTGCAATCTATCCCACTGATCTCTCAAGTTTCCATTGTCAATGTGGGATTATTTTTCAACAAAACTGCCATCCTCCAGTACCAGCCTTGGGAATCAATGTAATTAAAACCAACAAGAGACAGTTTTATTGTTTTTAAATATATCTATTGGCTACAGTGGAAAGGGAAGAAAAAATCTATTTCAAATTAGAATATTTCTCCTTACTATCCATGTTTCTCTGTATCCAGTCATGAGGTGAAGAAGCTGGGTTTGATCTCTTGTTCTTGAGACAGTCTTTGCTGTTTGAAAAGGAATACAACCTTGGTGTTTATTCATGGTGACAACAAAATGATCCTCACCTCTGGGAACTGCTGGGAAGAGCAGAAAAGGTGAAGCCTTCCCTGGCTGTAGCAGCACTCTGTGCCTACTGCTGCTTGGAGCATGAATGTCCCCCCTCAAGGAAATGTCCTTGCAGAAGGTAGCAGAGATGCTGTTTTCCTTGTTTGCTGTGTGTAGGGCACCTTTTAATGGGATTTCACATCAGACCTAGAAGTCTGGGGGAGGTTTAATAAGCATAAAAGTCTGACCTTCTCCTCACCTTACCCTGAAATCCACTTTCTGGAGAGAAGGACAAACTGTGCCTCTGCTCTAGGTTAGCCTGAAAGCTCAGAGCAATCAGGATGATATTTGTGTGACAGTTAAGCCCTGTCTTTGAAAGGGAATAGGCTGCTCCCTAAGCAAGCAAATGACATCTAGTGAAGACAGAGAAAAACACAGGGAAAAAAACTGGCAAACTTCAGTCACTTTCTGTCATACAAGAATTTCTGCTCTGTACACAGTTGTGTGTACCTTCTACCATCCTTAACAACCAACTTTGGAAACAAGAAAATAAGAAAAGAGAAATCCACCAAGATCCACAAGACACCTTTACTCAGACAGTCTGAGACCACAAGTCACTAGAGACTGGGAGACTGATCTGGGGAAATAGCACTTGAGTCCCCTCTCATATTCTTGCCTAACCATCTGCAACTGGTCAGCAACAGGGACCTGATGCTGAAGGACAAGATCCAATCACCTCACTGAGTTTTTCTGAAGTTATTTTTCAACCCCAGCAGATTTAGTGTGTTGTTGACTTTTCTATCAGTTCTGCAGAATTACAGCTACATCCAGGAGGATGTTGTAGGGCAGTCAGCAATGCCACAACACAGCTTGAAGAAGAGCTGAGGAATATTTTTATCCTGTTGCAACGAGAGATGGGAAATCAGATGGAGATAATCAAATCAAGCAAAGTGGATTTAGTGAGGGTATGAAGGATGCAGCTCCTGATTCCAACAAGAATAGACCATCACTATTGAATCTGAAGGGCCAAGGTTATTGGGGTAGATCTTCCTGCTGCTGGGACTAAACTGTGATTTTGATCCGAAATTAAAAACAAGGAGCGGAAAGGAGACAAAGTCTGAAAAAAACTCCACCTGTGTCTCTATAAAATAGAGCAGGGCAAGATAATTCAGCTGATGGGGTCAGAAACATCCTGTAACAGGTACTGGCAGTTATTAGGCATGTTTTAAAAGTTATTGTCATCAATTGGTACCTAGTTAGCAGTCCTTGTCTGCCAGCCAACTAATGTCTGCATGTGTGTGTAGGGGGAGGTAAGTCTCCCAGCCATTGAGTCATGGACAAGCAGATGTTTCCAGTACCCAATTCCTGCAGGGCTGAGAGCACTGTCCACATTTGCATATTTGGCAGCAAAATCAGCATCAAAAACTCCCATCTCCCTTCCAACAGCAAGCAGCAGTTTAATTCCTGTCTTTTCCTGGAGCCGTGTTGCAAACTGAATCAACTAAGCACCTCCAAGGCAGAGAAAACAAACACAAAAATCCACAAATCCCCTAAAATGTATAAATTTACTATTTTTAGAGCCAGCTGATTTAATTGACTTGTTTTGTAGCTGCAGAGACATAGATAAAACACAGTTCTGAAGAGGAACAAATTATTGGGAGCAAAGAAAGATGGAAACAACTTTAATCCCCTTTGCCACAGAGAACCTGTAGGCATGGAAGAAAACTGGACAAAACAGTTGACTATGTAGTGCTATACATTGACTATGAAGTCCTTGTATTTTAAATATTACCTATGGGAAAGTGCTATTCTGGCTTTACTCATGACAAAATGAACTTTCCAGACAAGTGTTTTCTAAGAAATTGAGGGGACAATAACTACCTCCTCCCATCAACTTCTTCATAGAGACATGTTTTGGTTATGTGCATACAACCTTGCTTTCATGTAATTCAAAGATATATGACTTACTCCAGCTCTCCAGCCTCCTAGCCTCCATCAGTGCCCAATCTTGTTGTGTTTTTACTTTTACTCCAAGAACAGGAATTGTTATCTAGGCTATTCCTGAAGTAACCTGCTAGTGTAGATTTTGTAGAATGGTTGGGAAACAGGTGCTGCTATTCTTGCCAAGTTGTGAGCAGCCCAGACAACTAATATTTTTAATATATATATACACACTGTAATATTATAGTTAATACATACAACATTATGTAACTATTACATTATATGTACCATATACTTATATAAAGTCTCTGTGTATGTGTGTACATAAATGCATATGTAAGACATACTGCTTGGAACCTTGTAGATCAATGCATAAAACTCCAAGAAAATATGGAATTCTCTGGGGTAATTGCTAGCATTTTCTCATTGTAATGATCAGCAGTATTTTATAGTCCCTCTTTGACCTGTTTCAATGTTTCTTTCCTGAAAAACTTGAATGGAATGAAGACCTATGGATCAGGAATTTGCATATGGTTACCCTAAGGTTTATTTTTTTTTTTTTAAATTGAGTATCTACTTACAATTCTTACACTATTTCTCCATGTTTCTGCTTTCTGCTAACTGACCTGGATGTTTGGTCCAATACAAAGGCAGGAATCACCCCGCCAGCCTGGCTTCTCAGAGGAACATAGGACAAATCCCAGGGTCTAAAAAGAGGTGACATGGCTGTAAGAGCTTTTTTGGGAAAGGCAAGACCCAAGGCCAGTCATCCAGAAGGTCTAAATCACCAGCTGAGAATTTGGACCTGCATGTGCAAGCTCATATGTAATGCCAATATATACAAGTATTTCATGGCTGCCTCAACTAATAGTTAAATTACATTCAAGTGAAAAATTGAAAGCCAAAGGAAACATCACTATAAACCTCTTTCCTTCCTTCCCTCCTTCCCTCCTTCCTTCCTTCCTTCCTTCCTTCCTTCCTTCCTTCCTTCCTTCCTTCCTTCCTTCCTTCCTTCCTTCCTTCCTTCCTTCCTTCCTTCCTTCCTTCCTTCCTGCCTTCCTTCCTGCCTGCCTTCCTGCCTGCCTTCCTGCCTTCCTGCCTTCCTGCCTTCCTGCCTTCCTGCCTGCCTTCCTTCCTGCCTTCCTTCCCATCCTTCCCATCCTTCCCATCCTTCCTTTCCTTCCCATCCTTCCTTTCCTTCCTTTCCTTCCTTCCTTTCCTTTCTTTCCTTCCTTTCCTTTCCTTCCTTCCCTTCCCTTCCTTCCTTTCCTTCCTTTCCTTCCTTTCCTTCCTTCCCATTCTTCCTTTCCTTCCTTTCCTTCTTTTTCCTGAGCTGCTGTGCAGTGTTCCACTCTCCAGAGGAGAAAAATGTTTGACAACAAAGGATATTTGTGCTGGCACTATCACTTGGTCCATGTTTCAGGAGCCAAGTTGAAAATGTATTTTCACAAGCCACCACTGTAGATCATTAGAAGGAGCCAACTTCTATTTGCTGCACAAGTTTGGCTGAGAGAGAGCAGATGTATAAATCAAAATATACCCCCAAACATGACAGAAATGTATCTGGGGATGGGAGAATTCAGTAAGGGCAGCACATTTTTGAGTTGCCAGCTCTGCTGAAGGTCCAGGATTGGCCCTGTCTGCTGCAGTACATTATTAAATGGTTGAACTTTGCTGTTCCTTTTGCAATGAAAACTCTGCCACACTTTTCTTCTAACTGCTTGGTTTCTTGCTGCTGGTGAAGGATAATCTCATTTCTCAGCAGTGGCTCTTGAGAGTGCATAGCACAGGGGCCCACATCCCTGGGGACCCACATCAGCATAGATCCAAAATGACACAACCTGCAGAGGAAATGCAGACGTTGCTGTAATCTGTGTTTTTCCCAAGGGAACACACAAAACAGGACTATAAATATGTGTTTCTTGTGAGTTGAATCCAACATGCTACACCACTGCAAACAGCAAGCAATGTGTGGTGCTCTTGTTTCACTTGATGGAAGGGATTCCAATCCAGAGGGACCTGGAGAGGCTTGAGGAGCAGGCTTGTGTGAACAGCATGAAGTTCAACAGGGCCAAGTGCAAGGTGCTGAACCTGGTTTAGGTCAATCATCAACGTCAATACAGACTGGGACATGAATGGATTAAAAGCAACCCTGAGGACAAGGGCTCCAAGATACTGGTAGATAAAAAAACTGGGCATGAGTCAGCAATGTGCACTTGCAGCCCAGAAAATCAATAACATCTTAGGCTGCATCAGGAGAAACATGGCCAGCAGGTCAAGGGAGGTAATTCTATTCTGCTTTGCTCTCATGAGACCCCACCTAGAGTGTTGTGTCCAGTTCTGGGCCTCCCAACATAAGGAGGACATGAAGCTGTTGAATTGAGTCCAGAGGAGGGCCATGGAAATGGTGGGAGGACTGGAACACCACTGCTATGAAAACAAGGAAGAGAGTTGGGGTCATTCACCCTGGAGAAGTGAAAGCCTGGGGAGACATTATTGAAACCTTTCAATACTTGAAGGAAGGGGCAATTCTTTTATGCTGAAATAGAGTAGATTTAGATTGGAGACAAGGAAGAAATTTTTTACATTGAGGGTGGTGGGTCCTGGAATCAGTTGCCTGGGGAAGCTGTTGATGCCCCTCCCTGGAAACATTCAAGGCCTGGTTGGATGTGGTTTGGAGCACCCTGGTCTAATGGAAGGTGCACCTGCCCATACATGGGACTTGGAACAAGGAGACCTTTAAAGATTCTTCCCAAGCCAAACAATTCTGCAATTCTATGATCACCAGGTAGCTGGAGAAATTCACAAGCTCCCAGCCCTGTCCCCTCCAACTGAACTAGCATTTCCCAGGTAGTGTGAAAGAGACTTCATTTTTCATCCATGTGGATGTGAACAGTGGTTCTTCCTTTTAAGGTCTTCCTCCTTGTAATAAGATCAAGCAAGCAAGATACATCAGTGTGAGCTGAGGCGTTTGCCAACACAGATTGCACTTCACTAAGAACATGATTCATTCTCAGTCTGAGATGACAAGGGAACACCATCTCTCTGTTACAGACATGAGAAATTGTCAGAGGTCATATTGGTTACACTGGCCATCCCTCTTACAGAGAGACCTCCTCCACTGCCTTTTTTTTGGAGATATGGTAGGAGGTAACTTGTCTATGGGCAGAGGAAACACACCTTTTTTATATATATATATATAAAATTATACATATATATATATGTATAAAAAGCCATTAATTTCTTATTAGTTCTGTTGAAATCATAACAGTTTAGTTCAAGAACCATTAGTTATCTAGATCTAATGATTGCAGAAACAAACAGAGAGGATACTTTAGAAAAACTCTCTACAACAGTAATAGTGCAATTAAAAATTGAATATATCTGCTTCTTAGTGTCTGGACCTTTTTTTCTGGTGCTAAGCTGATCCTTCTGCTTCTCTGGGTCTTAAAAATGGTAACATCAGGCTTCTGAGGAAGGTTGTTATGCTGAGCCTGGAGAACTTCTGGGGTCTTTCACTGGGAGGAACAGGATATTGATGGCTTCTTTTCCCTCACTCTAGGATTCACCTGGGGTCATTTTTGCACCTTTCTTATTCTCTTTCTTCCTTGCTCTGTAGGTCCAGGTTACAGAAAAATTGGCTTTCTTTTGTGTGCTTGAAGTGGGTTAGGTACTACACTTTGTACTCTTTGGTACCTCTGTTCAGTTTTGTAGCACTTCAGGTCTATATTTCTTTAAGTGGCTATTTGGGTCTCCAGACCCAAGGCCATGTCCCTCCTTTCAGCATCCCATAATTGTGCTCCCTGGGCCATACTCTGTGTATTCACTTCTCAAGGCCTCTGCTGCCATGACAAGCCTGCACTTCTCTGTATTACATCACTGTTGTTAGAGTCATAAACATCTCATTCTCCATGGAACAATTCCATGAGACAGCTCTCTATGCAAAACTGTGGTTGCACCATACAAAGACAAAGACAGGCAGGACAGATTAACCATAAACAGCTGATTGAGAGAGGTGATTCTTCCCCTCTGCTCTAGTGAGACCCCACCTGGAGTTCTGTGTCCAGTTCTGGAGTCCCCCACATAAGAAGTACACAGAACTCCTCAAGGGTGTCCACAGGAGAGCCACGAAGACGATCAGAGGGCTGGAGCACCTCCCCTATGAAGACAGGCTGAGGGAGTTGGGGTTGGTCACTCTGGAGAAGAGGAGGCTCCGTGGTGACCTTGCAGCAACTCTCCATCACCTCAAGGGGCCTACAAGAAAGCTGGGGTGGGGCTTTTTACCCAGATGTGTAGTGAGAGGACAAGGGGCAATGGTTTGAAGCTGAAAGAGGGGAGATTCAGGTTGGACATTAGGAACAAGTTCTTTCCTGTGAGGGTGGTGAAATGCTGGAACAAGTTGCCCTGAGAAGTTGTGGCTGCCCCCTCCCTGAATGTGTTCAAGGGCAGGTTGGATGGGGCTTGGAGCAACCTGGGCTGGTGGGAGGTGTCCCTGCCCATGCAGGGGGGTTGGAACTGGATGATCTTTAAGGTCTCTTCCAACCCAAACCAGTCTGTGATTCTATGATAGACATATGATCACTTTTAAAAAATACTATTATATCTAAACCTTGTGTTGCTATTAGAGCTAAATCAAGTAAAACAAAGCTGCAGGAAGGTCAAGAAAATTTCAGACAGAGCAAACCTGACCAGGCCTTGCAATCTCAGCACAAACTTTTGATTCCAGGCTGCTGATGGCTACACCTTGTTGCAAGGCTACTTATGAGCACACGTGCTTTCTTCTGTCCCACATGAACTATGTTGATCATCACGGTGACATCAGATAGTCCAGCAAGTGCTGCAGATATTATAATTTTTCTCCCATGCTGTGATGATGACATCAGAGCCAAACCTGGCAGCAGGCACCAATTTTGTTGCACAAAACAAACACTCTCATTAAGGGAATTCAGACTAAACAGTTTTCTAGAACTGTTTGTATCCATTAGACATATTCTAGGGGATTCCACTCAAGAACAAATCTCTAAAGAGAAAAATATTAAAATATGGAAAATGAAGGAATCTTCTCATATCAAGAAAATAAAATAAGTAACTCAACCATTACTAACTACAAGGTTCAAACCTTTTTAGATATGAGGACATGAATCTCCCTGCAATTATTTCCATTTAGTTTGGAGGCTGGAAATTTACTTTTTTTCTTGGAAAAAAAAGGGGTTTGTGGGTTCTTTCAACAAAGAAATGAGTCGTCTGTGTTTCTTTAATTAGTTTATCTACCTCTCCTTCTTACAGTAGCATTTTCTTGATTATATTTCTTAAGGTATTTATTGATTGACCTACCAAGTACCTGATATTCAGAATCCAGTCCATCTTGCCACAACTTTTAAAGGCCTTATCATAAGCCTTTAAGACTATCAAGTATTTTGAAGATTCTGATCAGTGCAAAAAGCCCAAATACTCTGATTAAAGATAAGCTTGACAGTACTTTGAGTTTCAGACTATCCTGGTTTGCTTTTAAAATCTAGATCACTTTTTCACAGAAAAGAAGACTATTATATGAGAAACTTGCTTATTAATTATCCCTGTTAACATTAATGGGAGAAGATTTATTAAATGCTGGAAATAGACAATAAAGAAACATAATATGAATAGTTTTGTTTGGAAAAGACCTTTAAGATCATCAAGTCCAACCATTAACCTAACACAATGCTAAATGCACCCAATTAATGACATGTGAATCAGAGAACTGATTGATGAAAATGCCACATATTTTTAATTCTTGATGAAAATATTCCCTTGTGTCTCAATAAATGACATAACATTGCAATCCAAATACAAAAAGAGTTTTGACATTACTTTTCCAGCTGAATTTCTTCTTCATAATCATTTGCCGCAAGTTAACTTGTGGATGCCCCATCCCTGGCAGTGTTGAAAGGCAGGTTGGATGGGGCTTGGAGCAACCTGGGCTGCTGGGAGGTGTCCCTGCCCATGCAGGGAGGGGTGGAACTGGATGATCTATAAGGTCCCTTCCAACCCAAGCGATCCTGTGATTCTATGATTCTAGGACAGATTTCCAAGGTTTCAAACAATGCCTATAAGCTATGTTGCTGTTTGTATCCAGCATCTGTTTTTCTTTCTACATGCAAACATAACACTGTTAATCAGTGTTACAAAAGTGGTGCAAAGTTTACAAAGTGGTGATAGCTCAGAAACTCATTTCTAGATTAGGAAGTTGCCTCTTCTATCACAGAACAAAGGGCTCTGCCATCAAATTACTTTCACACAAGAGACAATAGATGGCAGGAAAACAAAGAAACAATGGCACAAGACAAGGACTCACAGTGTATAGCCTGGTGTCCTGAGTTGCTGTTATAATTCAAAGGACTAATTAATTGAAAGTGCTGTCCTCCCTTTCTGTTTTCAAAAATATCAAAGTCCAAAGCAACCTTAAGTAGAATCTGTCAATCATTTTGCAATACTCTGCTTTCAATTCTTTAGCTGCATAGCCCTGTTTTTCAAATCTCTGTTCTCTCTCTTGCATTCCTTCCCTGCTGGAACTCCAGTGTGAATGTGCATTTATTTCCATTTTTGAAACCTAATGTCCCTGCCTGGCTGTGATTTATCACTACAGCTGGACCAACAATAATTGTTCCATTTCTTTTAAGCATACTTTTATCTCCAGCAGCATTCACTTAATGAAAGCAGAGACTCTGGATTTTAAATATGTATGGGGGATGGACGCACAATGAATATTTATAGATATTTAAAATATTTAGAATTTTCAGAAATATGTTTATATTTTTTTTCTCCTGAGCATAATTACATTTTTATAGTGTTTTCAATACCAAAGCATTTTTGTTTTATTTTGGCATTCATCTTGTTCTGTTGTCCTTTTTTTAATGTATCAGTTTGACTAGACCTTCTAATAGTTCCAAGCTAAGACTTCTAAACAACGCAGAAATGCTTCTCAGCTCACAGGCACTCCAGGAAGTAATAAGGTCAGATGGATATTGAGGTTCCTTTTTTTCTTCCTATTACAAAAGCGTTTATTTATTCTTAAGAAAAATCTCCATGTATTTCCATAAATATCCATGGAAATCTGTAGTTCTTTAAACTGTAGCAGATACATAATAATATAGACTAAAGTCACTGCTGAGAAAACTGTACCACAGATACCTAAATTAAACTAGTTTATTAACAGCAAGGGTTGATATTTTTAATATTTTTTTTTTTTTCTTCATATAGAAGTTTAAAAATGTGGGGTTTGGGTTTTCTTTTCCTGATTCATGTGCAGGATTTTTCAGAGCTGCCTTCAGCTGTCTGAAAGAGAGATACTTCATCCAGTGCAGCCCTGCAAGCAAACTCACTTTTACATTTTCAGCACAGAAGGAGGAAGCAGAACCTGCTTTGGTGAAATCTGTTTCTCTGTGTCTTTGGACAGAAGGTGTGTGGACAAGTAGCTGCAAGGAGAGACAGTTTTTCAATAGCCAAGGTGAGGCAACATGAGTCCTCATGAGACCTCTGATACAGAATAAACATTTTCAGAGATTTTATGTTCTATTGATTTTTAATAAATATTCTACATATTACCCTGATATGGTTTAAACTAAATCACTTTTTTTTTTAATCAGCCATAATACCAGAAATATAATAAACAGTTATAGCTATATTGACTGTGATAAACAGTCCCAGATTCAATGTTAGTAGAACTGCTTTTTAGGTTAAAAAATGCATCACACTATAGCTAAGTTTGAGTGAAACGTATTGTGGGTGTAGCATCTCAAGAATAGGGAAATTCTTTATCTATTAAGACTCTGATTAATATTAATTTCAACAACTTCATTATATAGATGTAGTTTGTGTCATTTACATATCATGTATGAAACAGTTGTATAATTTATAATTATGTAATGTCCTTATGAATATAAATATTAATATGCATTTAGCAGATGCACACAGAGATACGTGGCTAGTTATTGCAAGATTAGGTACTGAGCTATTACTTTAATGGCACTGTGTGGCCCTCAGTCCTCAAAGGACAACACCCTGTCACTCTGTCCATGTTTTGAAAATATTTTTATACACCCAGCTTTGAAATAATGCAAGTTTGCTACACTAAAAATCCAGTTTTAAACCATTCCAGTCATCAGTGAAATGTTTGGTGGTGTTTAAATACAGAATCTGAGTCTCACTGGTGGAGTAAAGTGAGGACTTTCATGTTTTCTTGGACTGGGATCTTCAGTTATTGAGATATGTGGGTTTGTTCAACCTTGAGAAAAGAAAGCTCAAGGGAGACCTCAATACCATGTTACAGGCAGATTTGAGGTCTCTTCTCCAGGCTGAACAGCCCCAACTCTCTCGGTCTGTCTTTGTAGAAGGGGTGCTCCAGTTCTCTGATCATATTTGTGGCTTCCTCTGGACTAGCTCCAACAGCTCCATGTCCTTCTTATGTTGGGGGCTCCAGAACTGGACACAGCACTGCAGGTGGGGACTCACAAGAGGAGAATCCCTCCCTTGTCCTGCTGGCCACACTTCCTTGGATGAAAAAGGAAATATATTGCTGTTTAGCCACTAGTTTCTCTATCAATATCACCAAGAAAAGTATTTTGAAGGTAAGTGTAAGCAGATTCATATCAGCCTGCAGGGCTGGCTTGCTAGTGGTGTAACAAGTTCCTGCCCATCCAACAAAACTGACACTCACTAAAATGAGTTTTCATTTCCACCTAATCCCTGGGTAAGTGCACATGGCAAGTTACTGTGCCTGAACTGAGGAAAGATACTGCAGAGGTAAACTGCAGAGCTTCACAGCCCTAAGTGCAACTGTCATGATCACAGAGACAGGAAACCTCAGGGTAGGGAAGCAGTGGAAGAAATTCACCCTTACAGCCAAAGCAGGCTGTGCAAGACAAGGAACCAGAGACTTCCCCAGCTTGCAGCTGGCTGAGAAGATAGAGAAACCTCCAATTGTTGCAATCTTTTGTTTGGAGCAGGTCTGCCTTTTGTTATGCTTATGACATTTCATCCTAATTAAGCAAATAAGACAAAATCACAGTGCAGCAGAACAGAATTTGGACTAGAGGGACACTGGTAGTTCCTATGTGATCTCTAATATCTATGACTTTGTTTCTCTTCTTCCACAACTCCTATGGACGTGGTGGTGGTTGTGCTGAGGGAAGGAAAGAGATCACCCATCAGAGCTGCTGCTGGTTGAATGTTGTCATCTCATCTCTGCCCACAGCTGCTCATCACTTTGACTGAAAAAAAGGAGGCAAAAAGCCACCAGGCAGAAGTAGTGATATCTCTGCACTGTGCAGCAGAGGAGCAGTGAAATGCACAGAGGAGAGGATTTAGCCTGGAAGCTGTTGTCATTGCCATTAATCAATTTGCCCTTAATGACATTTCTTTCGATTCACTACCTCTCTGCTGCCAAGTCAGTATAACCCTGCCCTCCTCACTATCTGTCTCCTGACTTCAGCTCCTCCCTGCCATCAGTTCTTCCTCTGCCTTCCACCTGCTTCCAAAAATACATGTGGCTTGGGTTGGTGGAAAGCCGGATATTTTATATAAGAATTATAGACATTGGTATGGACATCAGGCATGGAGCATGTTTTTTTTTTTTGAGATCATCATCACAAAATCACCTTTGACCTTATACTGTCCTGAACCTGAGACATTGGCTATTACTCTAGTAGTCATTACAGCTTGTTGGAAAATGCCAGAACGTTCCAGCTAAAAACATTATTCTATTGAAATACAAATACTGTAGAAGAAAAGAGTTATTTTCCATCAGGAAAGTAGAAATGTCTCCTCAAATATATCAGAAAGGTTTTGGGTGTCCATTGAAAAGAATGATTCCTGAAGTTCTGGTTTGGCCAGAATATTAGGCTTGAAAGGGGAAGGACTGACTAGGACTACAGCTTCTATGAAGCTTATAGCAGAGGACAAATATTCTCTATCTGCCCAGAGAAGCTGTGGCTGCCCTATCTCTGAAAGTGTTGAAGAGCAACCTGGTCCAGGGAAACATGTCCCTGCCCATGCAAGGGGGTTGGAAATAGGTGATCTTTAAGGTCCCTTCCAATCCAAACTATTCTGTGATTCTCTGCTTCTATGATAAATTTTGTCAGAGCTTTTCATTCCAATGAAACCTTCAGCATGTGGACTTTTTCTTCTAGCTTGCGGTAAACGTAATCCATGGAATTCCAATGGTTAAAGAGAGAGACTACATTTTGTTGAAATCACTTCTAATTCAAAACCAGAAATGACATCCTCCCCATTTTCCCTCACATGCAATTTACTTAAACTATACTGTAGAGCATGTCTACCCTATCCACTGATGGATGGATACCCTGCCTACCCTGTAGCTGTCTACCCTCCCGTGGCACAACCCCATGTACTTAGCCCACTTCTCCGTGGATGTTTGCCTGCATCATGAGGGATGCTCATAATCTGATAACACTGATGGCATCACATCAGAAAAAAAAAAGGATGAGGGCTGGAAAAGCTTTGAGAGCAAAATGTACTCAGCGCTGCACAGGATACTCAGAGATAACTCACTTGCTTGTAGTCCAGACTGTTCCTAGCCAAGCATGATTAGCTCTCTTTTTCAAGCTCACTATTTTTATTTATTTTTTTATTAAATTGAAGAAGAAAATTTCCTTTCTTTTTCTCCTTGTAACTTTTCTAAAGCTACTGGAAGAGTGCAGAGTTGTCTCAGATAACCAAGTACACATAAGAAATTCTGGGCATGCCAAAATCCATCCTTAAATATTTGCTTTGTGTTGTAATGTTCCACTTACCCTAAAGCTGAGCTGTAATCAAGCTGCAGAACCATAATAACATTATCTGGGGATGTAGCAGGATGTGCTCTCTCTGTTTGTCATGGCACGTCAGTGATTGCTTGTCATATTTAATTAAGGAGTCTGAACTGGTGATGTGACTGTTACTGTGGGTAGAGAGAAAGAACGTTTATTTACAGAAGTGTAGAGAGGAACTGACCATGATAGACCAACCAGAGACATGTTCAGTCCTTGGAACTGAGCTGTGGGCTGTTGAAGGCTGCAATACTGCCCAGTCTGTACTCACTGAAGACCAAAATGTTTCTGAGTGAGCAAATACTGATCAAAGTGAACAGTTTATTACACAGAAAATTATGTCTGATCTTCAGTAATTCCCCTTATTTATTTCACATATACACATATTTTTTTTCTCTAAATCTGTCTAAAACATTGACATTTTTTCTTTTAAGGCTTTGCTTTTGACAAAGAATTCAAGAGAATTTTGTGATAATTTCCTACCATTTTGTAGAAAATATCATCTCTATTTTCAAATGTAACTTTCTGCTTCTGATCCTTTTCTTTCCTTAGAGAAGAATCCAACATCCAATATATTAGAGTTAAATTTATAGTCAATGGGTGATCTAAAAATACCTTAAGAAAATCAGTCAGTCATTGTAGAGGGTTCTTCTTTCAAATGAAGATTTTTATAATATTATATAAATTATAGAAATATTTTCCTTCAAAAATGTAAATGAAATTAAATTTCACTGATCTCACTACAGGATGTCATAAGGACACAAAAGGCTACCCAGGTTAAGTAACTAAACAAAAAGCACAAATAAAGAAAAGCAAAACTTCTCTGCATTTACAGATTTCTAGAAAGAGAAAATAAGAGTACAGTTGTGAGATATAATGAAAACACAAATTTCATTTTAATCACTGTTTAATCACTGTTCCTCTATTCACTTACCTGCTAAAACATAGACAAAGAATGGAAGAATTTAGAATTTTAATAAAAATACATTTTAAAAGAACAATGAATCTCATATAATTGTTTACATCTTTGAAGGTGCAGTGCCAAAAATCATGTGAAGATAAGAAAATACAGAAACTTTGTAAGTAGAAGACTTATTCTAAAAAAGAGGAAAGCTAATCTTAGCAAATAACTAATGGCAGTGCCTGGAAGAAAATCCCTTTAGAAGTTTGCATGGAGGTGAGATCAGAGGTGACCTTCACACAGGTGAAACATCTTGGTCTGAAACAATAGCATCAGCAAATTTTGCAGAAATATTCAGAGAAAATGCAGCAGAGCTTCAGATCACCTTCAGTTTTGCCATTAGGTATCTATGCCAATATGTATTTTTTACCAACCCGCTGCCACATGACCCTTCTGATGACTGCATTGGGGACTTACTGCTTTTTTGTCTCCATGATGTTAATTCTTCCAAAACCTCCACTTAGTAAATTATGGGGTTTGGTCTCTATCCAGCTTCATTTGCTGGCTTCTACACCACCTAGCTCTTGATGCCCTGAGGCCAGGCCATGAGTAGCTATCCATGGATAGTCCACTGCTCAGCAGAAGGAGAAGGACTTTTCTCCAAAGCAATGTCATCACATCAGGATGGAGATGAGAAGAAAACCCAGAAGGAAGAAAAGTACAATCATTGTCTGGTTTAGTCTTGTTTGCTTGCTTGCTTTTTCTTTCTGTTTCTCTGCAATGTCCATCTCTAGGATGGGCTTCAGTGGGTTTTAGGACTCAGTTGTGCCTGCTTGGCATTCATCAGGCACAGGTTTGCAACCCCTGGGACACTCTAAGTCTGGGGATTGTTCAGTGGAAGAGAAGTTGACTTCTGCAGCAAGATAAGCTCTGCAGAAGTTCATGTCTACAGAGGACGGGGCTGAGGGCAGACATCTCATTTCCCCAAGGGAGGCCCGTGGTGACACTGACTTGTGTCTTACTTTCTCCACCTGTAAATGGCAAATTAGAATTTGGTGTGTGGTGTTAATAATAACCCGCTTAATTAATCCTGTTCAATAATCCCATGTCAAAGGGTGTTATGTTTAATTACTGCCTTTTTTTCATCTTCTTGTTTTTGCTTTTCTTGCTTGCCTGTGTTTATTGACTGTTGACAGCCTCCAACTTGCCTGCTTTTGAGAACATGTCGCTTCAAGCCAGCATCTGCTCCATGTTCCGATTTTAGCTCAAGAACATATCGCTCTTCAAACACAAACAAGTGATACCCCAACATCTGAATCTATTTGTGGAAAAGCCTGCTGAGGAGTGAAGTTCCAAGAACATCTTTCACTGAGTTTATTGAAAAACAAACAGGTATTTTTTTTTCCCTTTCCTTTCCCTTAAAATAACTCCAAGATGAAGGGTATTGTTTCTCCTCCAGGCCAGCAGGACGCTTGGTATGTGTCTCTGCTCATCTCCACCCTGATTAAACAACATCCACTTCTACACACACATGTATTAATACCCCTTCCCCTCCTGCTGTTTTTATTTTTTATCTTTGTCAGATTTCTGAAGATTAATTTATCTAAATGTTGGAAGTTATCCCTTGACCAATTCCTAAATGAATTACAGCCTGATAATACGTGTCAAGTCCAACTCAGCACGGTGTAGATGAGCAGGAGGGAGTGAAGCTGCTTCTGATGGTCTCATTAGAGTCCACCATCTCAGGTTTGAAAGGTTGCTGCTAAAAATAGACTGAAGCAAAGTTCATATGCAGTTTTTTTAAAAAAGTAAAAATGAAAACAGAAGAAGGAGAGGTATCAGGATAAAGTCAATAAAATAGTTACAAGAATCCTAATGTCTCTGTTTCAGCCACTCACTAGTCTTCTCTGGCCTGGTATTGTTAAGACCAGTGTCTTGACTTAACAGGTTATTGGGGATTTGAAAGCTCCAGTTTCAGCTACACAGGTTTCAGCTTTTTAGGCAACTTATGTCATGTAACTGTTGAGCCTAGGAATTTCTACATGCAAAATGAGGACAACAACTATGCTCTCAAGTGGAACAATAAATGTATCAAGGAACAAGTGGTGCCCAGTTACTAAGGAACATTAAGGGACCACGGCAGTACTGTCTTCCCTCTGGTCAAGGTCTGTATTTATTCACAGAATCACACAATCACAGGATCACAGAATCCTAGAAGTTGGAAGGGACCTGGAAAGATCACCCAGTCCAACCCCCCTGCCAGAGCAGGGTCACCCAGAGCACATCACACAGGAACGTGTCCAGGGGGGTTTGAATGTCTCCAGAGAAGGAGACTCCACAGGCTTTCTGGGCAGCCTGTCCCAGGGCTCTGTCACTCTCACTGGAAAGAAGGTTTTTCTGATATTCACATTGAACCTCCTGTGCTCCAGTTTGCACCCATTGCCCCTTGTCCTATCACTGGACATCACTGAAAAAAGCTCAACTTCATCTTCCTGAAACTCACCCTTAACATATTTGTAAACATAGATGAGGTCACCCCTCAGTCTCCTCTTCTCCAAGCTCAACAGACCCAGCTCCCTCAGCCTTTCCTCATCAGGGAGATATTCCACTCCCTTCATTATCTCTGTGGCTGTGCCCTGGACTCTTTCAAGCAGTTCCCTGTCCTTCTGGAACTGAAGGGCCCAGAACTAGACACAATATTTCAGATGTAGCCTCACCAAGGCAGAATAGAGGGGAAGGAGAACTTCCCTGGACCTACTAACCACCCCCTTTCTAATGCACTCCAGGATACCCTTGGCCTTCTTGGCCACCAAGGCACTTTGCTGGCTCATGGTCACCCTCTTGTCCACCAGGACCCCCAGGCCCCTTTCTCCTACCCTGCTCTCCAGCAGCTCAGCCCCCAACCTGTACTGCTACATGAGATTGTTCTTCCCCAGATGCAAGCAACACGCCAACAACTGATGACAGTGTGACTCTGTTGCATTCATGTGGTAAAAGACATGGAAAAAAAATGTCTCAGATCAAGACAGGAATTTTACAAATTTTACATGCAGCATCAAGTAAGTCATGCTCTCTTCTATTGTACCACAGAATCACAGAATATTAAAGGTTTGAAGGGACCTCTGAAGATCATCAAATACAGCCCCCTTGCCAGAGCAGGACTAAAAATAAATTTAAAAAAATCAACCAGACAAGCAAAAAAACTTAGGGCAGATCACTCAGAAAGGCATCCAGACAGGTCTTGAAAGTCTCCAGAAAAGGAGACTCCACACTTTCTCTGGGCAGCCTGTCCCAGGGCTCTGTCATCCTCACAGGAAAGAAGTTCTTCCTCATGTTGAAGTGGAACTTCCTGTGCTCGAGTTTGAATCCATTTCCCCTCATCCTCCCACAGGGCACAAGTGACAAGAGGTTGTCCCTGCCCTCCTGGTGCCCAGCCCTCATGTATTTATAGACATTAATTAGATCCCCCCTCAGTCTTCTCCTCTCTAGACTGAAAAGCCCAGGTCTCTCAGCCTTTCCTCACAAGGCAGGTTTTCCAGTCTCTTTATCATCCTTGTAGCCTCTATTGGACTCTCTCAAGTAGATCCCTGTCCCTCTTGAACTGAGGAGCCCAGAACTGGACACAATACTTCCAGTGAGGTCTCACCAGGGCCAAGTAGAGGGGGAGGAGAACCTCCCTTGATCTGCTGGAGACACCCCAAGATTCCATTGGCCTTCTTGGACACAAGGGCACATTGTTGACCCATATCTGCTCTTGCATGTTTGTCAGACTCATGATTATGCCTAGAAAATAAAAAAAGTCACTCAGGCTTTAAATAAATATATGAAGGGAAGGAAAATAATGGCAAAGAAATATTACTTTTTTAAAATTAATTAATCCCACTCAGGATTACATAATTGCTTCAAATAGCAAAGGGAAAGATACAATAACCATTCCAAATCTTTGTCCCTCAAATGTTTGACAAGGGAATTGAATTAGTTGTAAAAACAGGAGTTGAAGATAAAGATAAAAATAGAAAGTAGTCTTCTCTCTAGCTTTGACTTGGAGGGGTTGAGGTCTTTTCCCAGCACTGCAAATAGACTTTCTGTCAATTACATATGACTTCTCTCTACCTTGCTCCTTCTGCCTTTGGAGTTGATTTAGAAAAGATGCTCAGACAGGTGAAATTTTCAGAAGAGATTCCAACACCAAAATGTTTAATGGTGAAATAATTATATTCCACTTATGCATCCATCTTCCAGTCATTTGGAAGTCACTTGTAGATCCACTGATCTTTCTGCTTCCTACCAAGAATTCCCAGAAAATGGCTGTGAGCTTCCTAACCCCACTACCCTGTTGTGCAAGGACAGAAGAAGAGGTCTTCTGTCTGAATTAAACAGAGAACATGTAAAATATATCTTGTTAATTGAAGGTTTCAGCCATGTAGATAGATGGAAAAGAAAATCCCAAATCAGTTAAGTATAAGCCATTAAAAGTTTGGAAAACAGAGCAAGGTATTTTGCTATCCAGGGTTGACATTCATTAAATGATGACACAGAAAAAGGCTTTTTCTTTCCTGGAAGTTTGTTTTTATGCAGGTGAATGGAGAGATACTACAGTCTGCTCCTTGGGAATATTGCACAGAAAGAATCAACCCAATTCTTGCACAATTTGTCCATGTTTCTCTCTATTAAAACAGTGAAAAAGCATCATTCCAGCTTATAACTGTCTTGAATCACCTCATGTATCTGTAGATGTATGTTTTGCTCCCTAACATCAGGTGAAGTCTATGAGTGCATCAATCTTAAACTTTCCTCTCAGCTTTTGTTCTCCACATTGTGATGCTGTTTACTTTCAATTAACTTAATCTAAGATGCTGAAACGTTCAGCAGATACAGATGACACATCATTGTTATTAATGCTGCCCAGGTTAATGTGTTGTTGGGTTCTAATATTGCCTTGAATTTGTCAGCTTCTTTCAAATCCAGGTAACTAAGTGCATGGATTGGATTGCAGTGCAGGTAATAGCTGTTCAAACCATGTCTCCAAGCACGTTTTTATCCTACCAACATTAAATATCTCAAAGGAGATCTTTATTTGCCTTTTTTTGTTTCTTTCAGCTTCTGTTGTTTTTAAAGTAGGGTTTTGCCTTCTTAGATTCTTAGTAACACAGAAGCTGAGAACACCTTAGAGTTCAATGTTTTAAAGCAATGTTATTTCTTTTATACTGTTAATTTATAGTAGGCCCCCACTCCTTCCCTTGCCCTTTTCCCAGTTTTTACTGTCATTTTTACATTCCTGTATGGATAGTCAAAGATGCAATTCAGCACAGGACATGAGCACAAGCTTATTTCACCTCCTTTTCATACAATTATATTTAAAACACACTTCACTTTAAGAATACAGGAAACTCTCACAAAATATTTTGTTACATGGGGGCCAAGGTATCAAAAATTTTAAAAGCAGAAATATTTTTGAAAATGCTGGCTCAAGGTATTTGAATTCTCATATTTTATTCTTCTTTCTTTTAATTTTTGTTGTTTACTCACTATTACCATAGCAGTTATTTATTTTGTTTCTGTGAAGTTTTTACAAAGAACATAGAAACTTGAGGGGTTTTTTTGCTATTTACACAGACAATGCTGGAAGGGAAAGACTGGAATTCAATTACCATCCCTGGAGCCTTAACAATCATGTTACAAACATCAAAGTCTGTCTTTAAGTCACCTAACCTATGGTTCATAATTTTTAAGCAGAGTACAAAGAGAGAGATTAAAGAAATAATAATAATAAAAATGAGAAATCAAGAAATACCAGATTTGCCCAAGAAGAAACCGAGTAGGTTTGATGTGGATCTCAGGCAAGAACCTGAGTCACCTGGATTCCAGATAAGCCCTCAACCCAAAAAACCCTCTTGTTGCAACCTATTGCATATCCATTTTCTATTCAGTTACCTCTTTCGGTCGGATAAAAAACTAATATGAGAATATATTTTTCTTTTGAACTGTAGGAATCAATTCCTTCTCTTTAAATGTGTGTTTCATTTCAGGTAGGCAATGGAGTTCTACAAGCTTCCTTTGGCAGAAGAGCTACAGGCCCTTGGAAACTTTAGCAAAATTTATCCAGAATATATTATGTTTGCCCCAATGAACCCATTTGCAAGGGCTGATATTTTTCAGTAGTATGCCTTTGGAATGGAAATAATTGCTTTTCTCCTCTTTGCTTATCTTTCTCTTAATGAGTCTGAGAAAGTAAGCTATTGATTATCTTTTGTCAGGTGGATTAACTTCTTCTAATAGCAACAAGAAAAACACATGATCAGGGAATACCTCATAAATCCAGAGAAAGAACTCTGTTTCTATCATTTACATCTATCACAAATAATGCTTTGTACAAGAAAAGATTCCCCAGTACTCCCTATTAGTCCAAAAAGCTGTTGCCCCAATGACTAGCAAAGTTAGTTACTATTATTTTTGTGCTTCTTCTTTCCATTAGGTTGCAGCTTCCATATAATTTCTGACTCCAAGTCAGGAAATTTAGGGCCAGCATCCTGCTATACACAGGCAGATTTTAAATACAAAAAAGTCAGGCTTACATCTGTAATATAGACACATAAGAAAGTGAGCATATCTTAATTTTTGCCCTTGAACGAGTTTTTAACTCAGGAGAAGCTTTTGCCCACTCAGGAACAAGATTTAATCGATTAGCTGTTATGAAAAGTTCTGTATTTTAAAGAGTTCATGTCTCCTTTTTCCCACCAAGCACCTAATTCATGAAAAAGAAACACACTGTGACAGAGAAACCTTGGAAGTTGCTCAGA
The DNA here is from genome assembly GCF_000747805.2 of Chaetura pelagica. Taxonomy (NCBI): domain Eukaryota; kingdom Metazoa; phylum Chordata; class Aves; order Apodiformes; family Apodidae; genus Chaetura; species Chaetura pelagica. The sequence goes on from NW_009951940.1 coordinate 110,341, forward strand.
CTTTGATTAAAAGTCCTACAAACAACTTTCTGAGGGGTGTCACAAAGCCATAAATTCTTGACCAATAAAAATATGGGAGTCTGTACTGTGAGAGTTTATATAACAATGTTTGTTTTTTTTCATTTGAAGTGGGAACCACAAACTCTAATTAAGCACAGTTCACAAAAATTAGTTGTCTCTTTGACAAACAAGGCCATGAGGCACAAGAGATAGGTCCATTTAATTCCAGCAGCCAAGAACATGATTATCCCCAGGTTTGTCTGACTGGGCACACTAACAGAATTCACAAGGACTAAAAAAAGGTCTTATCATTTGCACCTCTGCAAACTACCTGATTACTTACTGCCCCTGTATTGATGCTATTCTATCAGCCCATCAAAATCCTCCTAAAGAAGTATCTTAAGTAAGGAAGATTGTGGCCAGTAGGTTGGGAGAGGTCATTTTACCCCTCTACTCCGCCCTGGTGAGGCCGCATCTGGAATATTGTGTCCAGTTTTGGGCCCCTCAGTTCCAGGACAGGGAACTGCTTGAAAGAGTCCAGCGCAGAGCCATGAAGATGATGAAGGGAGTGGAACATCTCCCTGATGAGGAAAGGCTGAGGGACCTGGGTCTGTTGAGCTTGAAGAAGAGGAGACTGAGGGGCAACCTCATCAATGTTTACAAATATGTTAAGGGTGAGTGTCAGGAGGACAGAACCAGACTTTGTTCAGTGATGTCCAGTGACAGGACAAGGGGCAATAGGTGCGAATTGGAGCATAGGAGGTTCCACGTAATCATTAGAAAAACTTTCTTTCCTGTGAGACTGACAGAGCCCTGGGACAGGCTGCCCAGAGAGGTTGTGGAGTCTCCTTCTCTGGAGACATTCAAACCCACCTGGACACGTTCCTGTGTGATGTGCTCTGGGTGATCCTGCTCTGGCAGGGGGGGTTGGGCTGGATGATCTTTTGAGGTCCCTTCCAACCCCTAAGATTCCGTGTGATTCTGAGTGTGTGAGTCCATGATTTACAGCACATGGAGAGGGTGGCTAAACTGGAACCTGTATTGCTGCTTTAATTTCCACATACCAGTAGTTTTTTTTAATTTCCAAACTGTTTATTTTCACAAGGGAGGGGCTTATGTTCTTTGACCAGTTTTCTCTAACAAAACTAATTTTCCCCTTGTTGGGTCTTTGAGTTTTGCTCATGCCAGCAGTTCTGAAGGGAAACAGCTTCTTACAGACATTAGTTGATCTCAAGATGCATGAAATCCCAAAGGACTTTCACCTAATATATTTATTTTAAAGGCATAAGGGAGCAAATGAGTCCGAGATAATTGAAACATAAAATCAATGATAATTGCTTTGCACTTAAGAGCATATCCCAGACATTTTGCTTGTGCCTTCAGCAATATTCTAGGCAATGTTCATTCTGCTGCATGTTTTCTTCTACCTCTGTGCAACATGCTTGTAAAAATAATTTGATTCAGGGGGCTGACTTTGTTCCTTTCTGTAGCCCCAAATCCTTTTTTTTAAGCATCTCCCTTAATTTTGTCTATTAAAAAGAGCTGTAATTATATCCAGGAGGAGACATTTTCCTCCAATAACCAGAAAAATTGGAAATGCTTGATAACTACAAATGTTTTTCTCGTTTTGTTTTGTTTTGTTTTGTTTGTGGTGAAGTTAATACCCTCACTTGCTCCTTAGTTCTGAAATGGCTGTCATTTTATTTGACCTTTACCTTGGCTTAAGGTCCCTTCATACAAGTCATGCTTCAGCATAACCTGCAGGTGTGTCAGGCCTCATCTGAACATGAATTTTACAGCTGAGGTGGTTGCAATGCAACATTACCCACCCCTGCCCCCTTGTGCAGACCCTCACATCCAGAGCTTGAAGGGGTGATTGTTGAGCACTGGTCAAAGGCTTCTCCTACCACTTTTCTACAGCAGAAGACACATCAAAATGGATATACTAAGACAGATCATCACCAGTCACCATTTATGACAAATCCACCTGGCTACTAAATGAGTCTAGTGCCCAAGCAGCTTCCCAGCAGTTCAGATTTTCTTGCTGTAGGAATAACAAACACTCAAAGCTATCAAATACAATGTGCTCTGACAGTCTCCAATACTCTTTTTTTGATCCCCATCATTCTCATTCATGAACATCCTGCTTATTTGCTGTTGACATGAAACAACAATCAGAAGTCTTCCTCCCCCTTAAATCTCTCTTCTTGTTTGGTTTAAATTTTGTTTCAGTAGTATTGATAATTTAAACCCAGCTTTAGTGATGTTGGGTTATTGAGTAACTGGGGCTGTGAAAGACAATTTACCTAGTCTGGGTGAAATATGCACTAGAAATTACTCACGAGGCCTGGCTGGATTAGGCTTGTGCAGCCTGGTCTAGTGTGAGGTGTCCCTGCTCATAGCAGGGGGTTTGGAACCTGATGAGCTTTAAGGTTCCTTCCAACCTTTACCATTCTATGATTCTAAGATTCTATGACACAGCCAGTTGATAACAACAAATTGAAGCCCAGCCCTTCAAACCCAGAGTCACCCTCATGGGACATCAGACCAAGTAAAGAGAAGAAGCTTTTTGTTTGCTGCTTGCCTACATTTTAGTGTCTTTTTAGGTCATCCAGCAATGGTAACACAAGGAGTTGTAAATCAGAGTCTATTGGAGGAAAGAAAAAGGTAATGCAAATGACTAGTTGATGGTGAAGATACCACCTTTGCTCTCCTGGGATAATACAGCTGGGTGCTATATTTTGTATGAGGTAGGATGAAAGTACCTGGTGCCATTAAAGGAATTTTCTGTAAACAATGTAATTTTGAAAATATTCTTGTGTTGATTGACTTCTGCAGGCTGGACAATTCCTTGTCCTGGGCACTCTGCTCCTTCTGCATAAGGGCTGCAATGTTGCAGACAATTACATACTCCTCTTTTGTTCTTGCCATTGTGGCTGAACCAGTTGCTAAAGGAGGATGGAATCTTCAGACAATCGTAACTGAAGATTTGAGCTATTGAAAACTTCTCCATCATCTCTGTTTTATCAGAACTGATGTTTCAGAAGGCAAAAGGATTTGGTTTTGTAAAAAGTTCCTGCTCAATAAAGTATTTTCATTGCTCCACTTTCCACAGAGATGGACACAGAATATTGTTGAGACCTGAGGTTGATTGAGAATATTTGTATAAATACACACAGCTCTTTCAACTGTGCATACTAGAACTCCACCTAAAATTCATATTTAACACATCATCTGAATCTATTTCTCTATCTTAATTTATTTGTTTAGTACTTTGGTAGTTCCCTTGGAAAATTACATGTTTAATGTCCCCTACTTGATTCTGCTTATATAGGAGAGAAAAATCTGACAGAGATACCAGCTACACTTCATCAGCTCACACTAAGAAGACATGAGTTTTTCCACCCTGGAGATTGTTTCTGCCACAGCTGCTCCATCTGTTCTCATTTCTTAGCCTAAAACCAGCTGTGGAGAAAATGTTATGCACAGCATTTCACTGGCACTGCCTTCTAGCAAATGAAAGATTTGAGGGACTGAGATAGCTTCTTCTGGAAACCTTTCTAAACTGGAATTTTTGTAGTCAGGGCTGAGAGCTCCTGCTCTCAAGTAAATCCTCTGATAGTGCCTTGATTTATAGCAAAAAAACGTCAGAATTAATCTGCTGTCTGGATTGAGTGATAAAGGGAACCTCCAGGGGGAAGCTGCAGCAGACAATAATAACAATAAACCTTTTATAGATAGTTTAGGCCTCTTTTTGGTTAGTTTTTGAGATACAGATGCACAAAACTGTTATTTTGAAGGTCGATAACTGTAGCCTGCCATACTGAGGCACAGGGAGCTGAGGACTTCATGTCACTGTAAACAGTCCTCTTTTTCCACTGTAAATAGTCTTCCTTTCCACTACAAAACACTTTTGAGACACCTGATGGTTTCATCTGTTCACCCCACAGAGTCACAGAATCCTAGGGGTTGGAATGGACCTCAAAAGATCATCTAGTCCAACCTCTCCCAATCACCTGCAGTAGAACTCCTTGAGTTGACAGGTGAAGCAACTTGTTTAAATAAACAGACATATCAAGAAACTCTTCTCTTCCTTGTGCTGTACTTTTGGAGGGTAAATGGTTGCTTTCTGTAGTGGAAGAGAATTATTTAAAAAAAAAAAAAAATACTGTCATGAGAACAAAGGAGAATACAATTGCTGAGGTGGTAAATGTCTCATTAAAAGATGAATAAATGGATCCATCATCAGACAAATAAGATTATATGAAAATGGAGATAGATAAAAACAGAGAGCTAGGCTGAGGACACTGCAGAGGGCACATTTTTTATTATTATTAAAACAAGGCTTTCCCATAAATTTCCATGTCCAAACTTCCAGTTTTCAATTTTGGATGGCTTTCTGTGTTGTACATGTCTGCTGTAGAAAGGACTAGATTGTGAGCCAGGATTCATATTCTCTTTTCATCCTGTGGATCTTAAGTTTAAAAAACACCTCTCAGAGCTACTTCTGCAAGGTTTGTATGCACTGCTACAAAGGAGCTTTACTTTCAAGACATCATTTCCAGAGCCTCTGCATCTCTGTTTGTACAGGATGAGGCCAAAACTAGAAGTAGAGCACCAAGACCACAGGGTGCCAAGTGCTTCAGAAAGAAGATAGAGAGAAATATATCCATCAATAAGAAGGTAAATAAGAAGATAAATTTAAGCAGGTAAACAATGACAGGGATACAGCTCTGCCTAAGTGCAGAGATTGAGATGGATTGAATTGTTTATCCTGTTAACCATTGCCTCCACAGTAATGGATATTCAAGTCTCTGAAAAGGCTGTTTTATTTAATATCATCTGTCTGTATTTTCTGTATGGTTTTCTGTATTTATCTTTCAACAACAGGGAAAAATTATTTCATAAACCCAGCAGAAGTTCCATTAAGCACCTGCAGCAATGAGCCCCAGTGATTAACCAGCTCCACTCTTGGCACCATGTTGAAGTCAAAGTGCTACCAAAAGTTGCTTTCATCAGTATTACTTTGATTAGCCTTTAATTATAGAGATATTGAGATTGCTCAGAATGGAATTTTCCCAGCTTTATGCAAGGTCAGACACTGGACCTTGGCGTGGCTGAAATTACCTAATGACCTAATTCCTTAATGGATTGAAGTTCTCCAAAACTGTCAGGGTTTGGATATTGGCATCTGGTTGGAAGCTTATTTGCAGTTATAACTATCTATAGGTGACTCAAGGGCTCTGAGTTTTATTTTGATTCTTCCTCAGAGGAGCTGGAAAAATACTGATGAGGATTTCTGCCAGGCCATTTGAATGTATGTTCAGGATACAGGAATTCCCAATTTCATAGGATATTGTTCTTTAAGTTTCCTGTCCCTGATGAAATCCAAAAGCCAGCATCTGGTGTCCCAGGATACACCCCCTTGAAACCACCCCACAAAACACACTCTCAGGCCTCTGGTTTCTCTACTACCTGGCTCCTAGACCTAATCTCTCTTTTGACTGGTTCCCATGCACATTCACACAGGAAAATAATCAGGCATAGAGTTTAACAGACTACAGGACATGTGACATTGGTCATGTAGGAGACTTGACCGGGCAAGGGTATTAAACCACTTACATGAAACCAGCTCTTTACCCCCCCATCTCGTTTCCACTTTGCCATGGGTTTTTTTTCCTGCCCATCCTCACCCCTTCTCTTTTCAGTTCTTGTGCCATTCCTTGTGCCATTCCAGATCAACAGCTCACACCTAATTCCTTTTTCTCCATTTGTGCAAGTTTTGTTACATCTGTGCCCAAGTTTAGCATTGCTGATACCATTACCTACCTAAACCCAGCCATGTTTAGTACTACCTATCTAGTTATCTGGGCCCTTTTGGCCCTGCAAGACCTCTCCAATATTCCCTTCCAATTAGATACAAAGTTTAACCCTCATAACTCCACCTGTGAATTCCAGCCATTCCTCCTGGTCTTACCAGTAACATCACCCTCTCACTCTATTGTGTAAGGTCACCAATTTCTCACATTATGTCCACATTTTTGGACAACCTGCTCGGTTAACTTCAGCCCAGAGCCATGTGCTTCCATAAGTTACCTTAACTTCAGCCCAGAGCCATGTGCTTCCATACATTAACCTCACCATCCTTGGGACTAAATCCAGCAGAGAAATAAACAATATTTTTTAAAAAAATAAATAAATAATTGTTTGTTTTAAATAAAGGAAGGAATAAAGGAAAAAGTGAGCAAAACCTGGCTAATAAAACTGTGTCATCTCCTGCCAAGGTGAAAACAGTGAGAACAGGTATAGCTTTACACAAGATTAGCTTCTGGGGATGTTTCCTTCTGCTGCACCACTCTCCACAGGGTGTAGAGTCTGTAGCTCTGGATCAGACAACAATTTTTAGATGCAGAGGTTTTATTGCCAGGAGGAGTACACTGGCAACATAATCTGACTTCACATATCGTCCGGTGCACAGCTTTTTACCAAGTTTCTCCCACAGAAAAGCAGCAGTGGGGTTTTGGCTGCAGCATTGCTTCAAAGGAAAGCTCTATGCTTTTTGAAAAGACACCAAGAAATGGAAATTTCATTACTTTCTATGGTGGTTTAACCACTGGAACAAATCCTCCCAACTTGTTAAAAAAATCTTTATCTCTCTCTTGAACTTATCTGACATGAATATTGTGAATTTTTCCACTGGTTTAAATATCCCTGTAGAGCCTTCTGGTTTCTCCTTCATACCTTCCAGTCAGTTCTCACCATCTTTGCAATAAGCTGACTGGTATTTAAAGACCTTTAATTTGAGATAAATACATCATGGTTCTTCTATGGACCTTCTCCATATTTTGCACTCCACAACTGTTATGGCACCCCCACATCTACAAAACTCTCTTGTCTACCCCAGCCCAGCAAACCTTTTTGAATACACCAATGGGAGATGTTAGCTTTTGGGCACAACATCCAATGGAGAACTCAGTTTTCTTCCAGGACTTTGATTATAGCAGATCATCTTTTTTTTTTTTCCCCATGCAGGGAAGAAGTAGAAGGTTTGCATGGCTACATTCTAAGGAGAGATCAATGTCCCATTATGGAGAGGAAAGGGGAAAAGTGATGCAAGTCCTCTGTTCTCACAGGAGTGAAGAACCTCTCCTCACCAAGGAGTTGGACTCAATGATCCTGGTGAGTTCTTTCCAGCTCAGTATATTCTATGATGGTTTCTCCAGCTCCTTGGTGGCAGCACAAGTGAGCTGTTGTGTACAAAGCTTCTCCTGCTGCTGCTGTCACATTGATCTTGCAGCACCTCTCAGGAGACAAAATGCCAGAATTAGCCCTCACATTTCAGCAG
>NW_009951940.1:117704-157356 GCF_000747805.2 Chaetura pelagica
GCTGCACTAATCTAACTTCAAGCTAACGAGGCTAAAAACCAGGAAGGCAGCTTGAGACAGTGCAGCATCAGAGAGCTGCAGGCAGACAAATCTGGGCAAGAGCAAACCTTCATATTGCTGGAAAAATAATGTACTTTATTAAAACCTTTTCCTCATTGCTCCTCTCCCCACTTCAAAAACAGATTTGTGGCATGAAACATTGAAATTAATGCCACATTAGCACACATCACTCATTGCCCTGCTCCTACTCAGGAAACTGTTATTTCTGGGCTATAAATATTTCTAATGAAGAGATAATGCTCTGGGTTTCTACCCTTTTCAGACAGTGAGGTCACTAAGAGCTATGCTATTTATAACCAATGTTTCATTTGCCACCCCTGTTGTTTACTGACCTTGAAACTATTTCACATAAATTCATTAGGAAGGTGTGTTCTTTACTACTTTGGCATTTGCTTACTGTTAATAAGGTAAAGGTGTGCTAAGTATTTTTAAAGAATCCATCCCCTTTCATACACTCCTGGATAATAATTTTATTACAGGGCTCCCTCTTTCATCTGTGTTATCTGTTTTCCATGGACAGAGACCCTTCATCAAACCAGATAATTTTATTTGCTGAGAGATGCCTTTGTGCAAAACCTGATGCCTAATTTATGAGAGAAGCTGGACTGACAACAAAATGACCTTCTCCCTATATCTGGTTATTAAATTGTTTGTGATCTAATAAAACGCTGGTAATACACTCCATTTCAGCAGGGCTTTAATTTCCTACCTGACATTTAGATTAAAAAGAGTATGGATTGAGGCAACACATTTGTCATGGTCTGTAACAGACCTGAGCCCAAAAGCTGAGCTCTGCTACCCCCAAACACCTCAGAGGGAAGAGCAGTTTGTAGCCCACCCCTCCAAGAAGGCAACAGCTGCTGGAGTAAACAAGGCAGGATTTCCCTCCTCCTTCACTTGCTCACACTCATTAAGCTGCTGGATGTCTAAGCACAGTAAGGATGCACATGGACACATGCCAAGCAAAGATCTGCCCTTGTCCTGGCTGTAATCTTGACCACAGTTATTCATCAGGCTGCTCAAGAGCAAATCATATTTCTTTCTGTCATCCCCACTGAGAACAAATATTGCTGAATAATTCTGGAGTAGGGCTTGGTTTGCCAGAGAGTGGACAGAGATAACATAATGGTAGAATCCAACATTTTTGGTCATGTCAATACAGTCACACAGGCAGATGTCCATGCCTGTCCTCAAAGCCAGGCTCCACCACCTTCCTTGCTCTCTGCTCTCCAGACAAGTATGGGCTCAGGAAGGGAAACACCCTGTTATCTCAGAGAAATACACTTTTTCATGAAGGAGGAAAATACATATCTCCATATCACAATGATTCTCTGTATAATACCAAGACTTGTAATATTTCAGTAAAAGCAAAAAAAAACCCCAACAGTTCAGTGCTCTTCCCAATGGACTGAATAAGTCCAGTGTCTAGAAAATACTGATTTTCCTACAGAAGCAAAGTTACACAATGCAAATAGCTGTTTTTCAAGGATTACACTGTCATGAAATGTTATTTGTAGCAAGCAGAGCTCTCCACCAGGAAACTGCATCCTGGATCTATAATGCACCCTGAATCAAAAGATGTAAGAGATTTTAGTAGTTGTAGATTTTTAAGACTGAAAATACAGTCATTTAGTAAATGATGAGGAAAACTGAGGGGAAAAACAGAGGGAAGAAGCATCACTAACACAAAAATACCACAAGGTATCTCAATAAGTGTGGAAACTTAGCTCAGTGAAACTTTACATTTCTCAGGCTTCTTCAGCCTTCACTCAGCCTCTTATGTCTTTGAATCTAGTATCAGTGCTGTCTGGCAGGGAAGAAAAAATAAGAGCATGTAGCAGAGGTGCTGTATGTGAGAAAAGGAAAATGAAAGGGCAGCTGGCTCCAACTTCAGAAAGTTTATAAAATCCCAATCCCTATAGGAACACAAAATGGCCTAACTCAGCTGAGAGCTGTCTGAGCTTCACTTCTGATTTTAAGATTCTTCCATTGGGAGATAAGGAAGGAGAAGGGAAAAAACATTCTATGCCTTAGTGCTGGCTTTTATAAAGCTCTGATCAGGGATCTTCTCCCTTCTAATACTCTGGTGCCCTTTTTCATGTCTGGTTTGTGTGATTTCTGTATCTGTGCATTCTGGTTTTGTTTTACATCAGGCCTGATTTCACTCTCCTGTTGTCAGAATATCTGATTTGTCCAATCTTGTTTATTTATCTGCTAGGTTATCTTACAACATTTTGTATTTGCCTTACTTTGTGTGTGTGAATTTGCTTCTTTCAAAACAAAACTAATAAAACCCCAGACAATAGTATGTAGCAGAAAGCAGCAGTATTGGTTGTGGCATTTTTTGTCTTGAAAGTAGAAAACACCAGTAAGATCTGATTTCCAAGTGTAAGGCCATAATTACAACACTGAAGAAAACAGGGAGGAATCATCTGAGGTTTTGCACCTGGAAACACATAATCCAGGAGTGCAGTTCAGACTGGGATCCACCTTCTAGTGGCCTTCCAGTATCTGAAGAGGGTCTTCAGGAAAGCTGGGGCTTGCTCTTCACCAGAGAGGGCAGTGATAGGACAAAGGGTAATGGTTTTAAATTGGAAGAGGGGAGATTTAGTTTAGACTTCAGGAAGAAATGCTTCACCATAAGGGTAGGAAGGCACTGGAACAGGTTGCCCAGGGATGCTGTGGAAGCCCCATCCCTGGAGGTGTTCAAGGGCAGGTTGGATGAGCCTTGTGCAGCCTGGTCTGGTGGGAGGTGTCCCTGCTCATAGCAGGGAGGTTGGAACCTGATGATCTTTAAGGTCCCTTCTAGCCTTCACCATTCTATATGTTAGACTGTCACCTGACATTTGCTGGATGCAGAAATACAAGGCTAGTCTCCTGACATATGCTCAATACCAAACTCCATGTCCCCACTCATGGTATCAGTGCAGTCATTCTATAGAAATACATCATTTACATGGTATGTGAGCATCCTGACTCAGGCAAGAACATATAGAAGAATGAAGAGGAAGAATCTGTAGCTAGAAAAGACAAGTAGGAAAATAAAGGCTGATGGAAGGAGCATTGTTTAATTCCTTGGAGGCTGCTTTATGCCTTCAGTTTGGTCTTAATCTCAGTCAAACTGGACTGGACAAATGAGGGCAGGTGGAGAGCCCTGGAGCCACACAGGTGCTGATGTGCTGGCTCTGCAACTTTTTCTCCAGAAAAGGGATAAGCATTTCTGGTAAAGACAGCACTTACACCTCCTGTTTTGTTCCTACCTCTCTCAGCCTGTAGCTCTGCTACCCTTCAGGGAATGTGTGAAGAGAAAGGAAGAAAAGATTTTTAAATCTTTAAAGATAACTCGTGTAAGATTGCTTAGGCAGGCTGGACTGGCATGCAGCAGGATGTCACAGTGAGCTCCATGCAGGTCTTCAGAGTGCTGGAAAGGTTCAAGGACTCACCATGATGATGAAGGAAGCACTGCAAGTATAAGCAAGAGTTTTTACTGCTGCTTCAGCTAAGTGGACAGTGACACTGTATTGTGCCACTTTCTTGGGTCTTGTCAGCATTGAGTCAGTTGAGGGGGTTAACACTGGGATGATGGAAATGTGAAGAATGTGTGTAAGACTCTTATCATCTCAACATATTGTCTCACCTGCTTTGATAACGTAATAAAAATCAGACCTCAAGGAAACCTAATAGGTGGTAACATAGATGTCTGTAGCTTTATTGTCTGTAGGATATTGTACCCATTCTTGCTCAAAGGTATCAAGCAGTGGGCAGGTTTGTCCCCTTTCCATAGTCAATTATTCCATGTAAGAATAACGAGCGTCCTCACTGTCAGGACATTTACTGTGTGATTCATCTCACTTAAGTATAGATGCCTGTGATATAAAATCTACTGCTGAGCTTGTCACCCTTGACTTCCTCTGTAGTAAATGGATAGAAATAGGTGTTTTAAGGGCTTCACTCATGTGCCCTATAACCTATATTAGACCTTAAGAAGACATGACTCTCATCCTTAGCTCTAGGAACTGCATTAATTATCCCTCCACTGACTGTCAGGGGACCTTAGGTTAATGGGGATGTCAGTGTTTCATGATTTGAAGAATATTCTTTTCTAACTAAAGGTGTCCTTTATTCCTCTCATCATATTATTATGACCTCAAATCTATACCATACACTGAAGAACACTGAATTTTTAGGAACAGATTGAAAAGAGGGGTCACCTTCTTCCTTAGTGCAAGAGCCACATCTTAAGGAGCATCTGACAATTTTCCACCTTACAAATCTTCAGCTGTTGAAAAGTCCAAAAGCAATGTCCCCAGTCTCTCCTTTTCCTTCCTTAGGCATCTTGTTAATTATGTAGGTTGTGATCTTTTAAAATATTTAAACATATCAAGTTTAGCTTCTTGCAGTGCATTAGGAAGTGCATAGGAAGGTTACTTTATTGGTTGTGACATTTGGGGGTGCTCTCAGTGAATTTTCTAGGCTCCAGCATCCGTGGCATGGTTCCCATTGAGCAGAGGAGATTGAACTGAATCAGCAGCCTGGTTCCTTCTGCTCCTAAGCTGTGAATAAACACACATTCAAGCTCCTAAATGTGTAGATTTTACCCCAGGAACCTGCCAACCAGAATTCTACACACCAGAAATCCCACTTACTCCACAGTGACAGCATTTACTTGCTCACTTGTTATCCTCAGCTGTTAAGCTCTCACTGGAAAACATCTCACCAGCCTTCTCCAAGCCAAGATGTACTGTCCTACCAAACCAACTGCAGAAACCTTTAAAGTCATCTTATTCAGTCATCTTTTTGAATTCAGTGAGGAAAACAGCACAATTTCCATGAGAAATATATTCTAATGTCAGAGTGCACGAGAAATTTATTCTTTTGTCAGTTTTATTCCTTTCAGCCATTAAAGCCTAAGTGGTTTTCACAGGGTTATGGAATGTTTGGCAGTTTGGTGAACTATAAAATATCATTTCTTTACACTCTAATTCCTTAAGCAATTCAAATTTATCTCTGTGTGTGCATGTGCGTGTGTGTTTCTCCAGTTGTGGCTGCACATGCATAAAGTCTCTGTCTCCTGACATCATCAGCTCATTCCCAAACATTGATTTCCTCTGTGTTGTTTTTTATGGCTTAGTTTATAGAATTTATTTATTTATTTTTACTTTATTTAAAATTAATATAATGCTGCTTAAAAACAGACCTGAGATGGATGGATGGGGGGATACTGCTGTTTACCCACAGCAAATGTGCACTGGCAGAAGCTGCAACCCAGTCTAATCTGGAAGGAGCAACTGCAGAACAGGTGGAGATGCTCAGGTTTAAGATCTATCACCATTCAGTCATTCATCCCAGTAAAGCTGCTGACAAGATGATTCATTACTAAGACTCTTAAGTATTGCTATTTAATGGTAATGATTATGATATAACTTCTAGTATTTGAGGAGCTAGGGATTCATTTTCCTTAGCCTCATTTCTTTCCCACTCTTTCATGCTTTGGAATGTTTTTGGTGTGATTTGCAGTCATGGAAACAAAAGTTTGGCCTCCTCACCCCTACTTCTCACAGCACGAGTGTTGGTTACTATTGCTCAGTGGTCATGGATGTCCTGCACTTCCCATAGGTGGCTGCTGAAGATCTCTGTCAGAAACAGAGAGTGCTTTGCCCATGGAGGCTGGGATCCTCACACTGGGGCAAAATTAATTACCTTAGAAATTACAAATATTTTATGGACTAAAGGTCTAGCTGGACATCCTGCTTTTGCCAAAAAACAAAGACAAGAATGGTTGTTTTGATAAAGCACATAGTAAACAGGTGTGGCAGGTAAGGCACAGACTCCAGTGTGAGAAGCAATGGAATTGTTTATTATGAGAAATTGCTCCCTTATATAATTTTACAGTGGGAACTAAGAATAAACAACCAAGGTACGAAGAATGCAAACAGCACTCGCACCTGCTCCTTGTCACATGCACAGACCTTGGGTTCCCAGGATGTAGCCAATCATACACCAAGCACATGATAAACACTGTGCTGATTTTTGTCAACACTCACAGAGCTGCTCACAGCAAGCCCTGGCCCTTAGCTGGTCTTGCATTGTTTCATCTACTTCTTTACAGATAGAGGAGGCCCTTTTTCTTTTCCTATGGCAGTTCTCCACAAACAGGCAAGTAAATTACAGAACAATTCTTCCTCCCACCTTCTGGCAGGTCAGTCCATGTACCAGTGACATGGAGATTTCAGTGTTTAGCAGTCTTCTGAGTTTCTTCATTCCCTTACAAGGTTTTTTCAGGAATTGACAGTATTCTGTGGGAAAGATATGCATACATCACTTGCTGCTGAGAAATTACTTCTCTTCACTTGATCTGATTGTTTCACTTGTCAACCCCTAATTCTTGCAATGAGCAAGACTGAATAGTTCTCTTGTGGTCAAATTTTCCATCACTCATGAGTTTATAAACCTCTGTCACATCCCTCATTAATCATGTACTTTCTAGTCATCTCTTTTCAAGTAGGAAAAGACAAGAGTCTAAACTTACTCAGATTTTTCCTTAGGAAAAGGTGTAAGTAGAGAAGTTTTATTTGGGACAGAGTTTTTTGAGACAGAACCATCTCCAGACATCCTGAGTAGACCTGTTGTTGTTTGGCAGCATGTACACCATGTGCAGTGGGGTTGTGCTGGTGTTACCTTCCTGAGTAAGGAAGAATAAAAAAGTTCTGAGGTACACATTGGGCATTCATCCCTCCCAGGCTGAAATTAGATCCATCACCCAGTTAAACTTCTACTCAAGTACCCATCAACCACACATAAAATCATAGAGTCACAGACTGGTTGGGGTTGGAAAGGACCTTAAAGATCACTCAGTTCCAACCCCCCTGCATGGGCAGGGACACCTTCCACCAGCCCAGGTTGCTCCAAGCCCCATCCAACCTGCCCTTCAACACTTCCAGAGATGGGGCTTCCACAACTTTTCTGGGCAACCTGTGCCAGTGTCTCACCACCCTCCTAGGAAATAATTTCTTCCTAATGTCTAATCTCAATCTCCCCTCTTTCAGTTTTAAACTATTACTCTTGGTCCTTTCACTACATGAAGCTAACAAGAGGTAAGAAGATTCATCAAGCTTTACAAAATGGGAGATGTGATCACATTTTTTTTTGCTACTACTGATGCCAGAGTAAAATAGGCATTGCTGCATCAAAGGTCTGTATGCTTAGTGTTCCCATCATTGCTAGAAGCCACTGGGCAGAGGCACTGAATAATACCACCAAAATCATATTTCTCTGTGATCAAATCTATATTTATCTGTGTTGTGACATTTCAGACACTCAGTTGCTCATTTTTGTTCTGAATGCAGGAAGACACATTCAAATTTCAATTTATTTATGTATGCATTCCTTTATTTATTTTATTGGGGGCTTTTTAATACTGAGCGTCATGTTGAATTAAAACTTGAAATCTAGTTCTGATAACCAGGATCTTAATGTTGCCATTTCTAAATTCAAAGCTAAGCACTCCCAGATTTAGCAAGCTGGATGGATTTAGAGTCCAGATGATCAGAGTGAATGGCAGGTTTGCTTCTAACAACTGCCTATGAGCTACATGAGTAAAACAGCTCTTTGTTGTATGGCTGTGATTCAGTAGAGAAGCATCAGGGTTTAAATCCTAAAGAAGATGCAAATTTGGAGATCAGACATGCCTGAAAACAATTGTTGCTGCCTGAAAAATGGGTGGTCAGTTGGGATATTTCTTGAAAACTGTCTAACAAATTTAGAACAATAGGAAATTACTTTTCTCTCTTGTGAAATGAATGACTTCCCATGAGTTTTCCCTCCTGGCTGAAATGCCAATCCAAGTCTCTGAGAGGAGAGAACAAATACCCAACATCTATAAAGAAGGGGAGAGGGTGGGGAAATAATATACACGATATCCTAGTATATTAAAAACCTAGAAGGAAATATTTGCAATATCCTGTAGAGAATATCAGAATGTAAGATCAGAATGTGTAACCCAAGCTGCAAAGCCACCTGCAGCAGAGTGACAGAGTATCATCTTGCAGATATACTCCTGTGTATCCCAGGGCTAAGGAACAAATGAAAGGCATGCAGAGATAGAGACCATGCTTTTAAATGTTTGCCAATGTGAACTCTTAATTCATGTTATTATGAATTCAAAACCACCTGCCACCCAAAAGAGAACATGGAACAATACCATGCACAGAGGGTTTGTTTATTTCCTTGTTTTTTAACCATGATGGGCTTTGATTCAGGTTTGAAAAGAATTTAAGAGAGACCATATTCTGTCCACATCAAGCAATCCCAGAGTGGACCTTTTGTTTCTATATCCCCATATCTCACTGGTCCAGAGAGTGACCTGATCCCACCAATTTAATGTAGTGATCCACATGTGCTTAGTGATTTATCTGCAACCCACATTATGGATTGCAGTAGGGAAATGCTTAAGGGTAGACAAAAGAGTAAGATTGCAAGGGAATTTCTCATTCAAGCTCTGGCTTGGCCAGCAACCATATCACATACTCAAAGGAGTTGTTTTGTTGCTAAATTGTAAAAGAGGTTGAGATTGATTGTATAATTCCCACATTGGCCACATTACTACAGTGAAAAGCTGCTTCAAACAAGCTGTAAACCCTCAGACTCTCCTCTGGCTGGCCAGTGCTTTAGTTTAACCCCATGTTCCCTTTGCAGTCTGTGTCAGGTGGATGTGACTTGCTTCAACAGCCTCAAGTCCAATCTAGCAGCAAATTTTGTAAGTATTGCTCCTTTCTTTGCACTCTGTGGGCTCCTGAGCCACTCCAGCAACTCTGAGGATAGAAAGCAAAAGGCTACAGGGTTCAGCTCACCAAAATTTGACCTTGAGACAGCTCTTTCAGTCCCAGAGTACATAAATGGAAGGTTACTGAGTGTGAAAGCCTTGGTAAAGGAAATTAAGTCTGCAGAGGTCTGATGTTTTGGTTCCTACCAATGCAGATATCCATGGGACATTATGTTGCTGTGCTGACTTAAAGAGTAGTTGATGGTGGGTGGCTCTGCTCTAAGAAGGCTGAGCAAGATCCTCAGGACTTCTGTGTCCACCAGAAAGTGGTGCAATGGCCAGTTGTGAACACTGGAAGAAATGGGTCTCATAGGACTAAAAACAGGTGAACTTTTCACTGAGATTTACATAGGAAGACTATCTGGCATCATTCACCCAGATTCTAGCAGATTCTCTGAAGAATGTTTCCAACCTCCTGGGTGCAACCTCCATCTCAAAGAACCCAAAATTCCTCTTGCTAGTTAGCCTGAGAATGGGTAAATGTCCCATTTGGTGAGACATTCTGCAGATGAGGGGAAAATTTAGCTAACAGATCATCACGATGATTATATCCCCTCATCTAGGAAACAAAGGCACAATTCAGGGACAGGAAACATCCAAATTATTTGCCAATGATGAAAAGAAGAAAATTAGATCCATGTTGTCCAACTTTGAATATGGGAAAATGATGTTGCCCTCCTCTCCCTAGGCCACAAAACTTGCTTGTTGTCATTAGTCTTTTCATTCCTTCTATTGTTCTCTCAAAAAGCTGCAAATTGTCTGTTTTCCTCAGTTACTGCAATTAACCACAGCAGAGCTGTTATACTCTGATAACAAAAGACTGGAACTGTATGAAGTCATTCAGCTTTCTTGAGGGGTTGTAGAAAGGCACTGAAGTTTGGGAAGATCTCTGGAGTTACTAGTGGGGACCTCCTACAGAGAGAGAAACAAATGAAAAGCATTTAAAAGAAGCCCAAACTTTCCTCTAGGACTTTCTCCTTACAGTGTTCTTCAAATTGAGTTTTGAAAGAAGAGAATGTGGAGCTCTAGATCTGTAAATGGATGGAAAAGGTGATATGCCTGGGTCCAACATTTGTGTAATCCATTAGGATCTGTTGAAAGCAGGAGAATGCAAGCCCACAAATATCATCTGACTCTTTGTAACAGGAATAGAAGAAGGCTGGCAGTTGCTTCTAACTTTCCACAAAGAAAGCTGGTTCCAAAAATGCAATAATGCTGTTTGTTAAGGGGCTGTTGAGGGAAGAGAATTTCCATAGCAGTTTCTGAAGACCAGCACCAAAATACTGACACAAAGGCCAAAGAGACACAAAGTCTAATGTCCAATCTGTACTCCACTGGGTAGGAGGATGAAAACATATCTGGGGAAAGTAGTTACAACAGTTAGTTTAGCCTTGGTTACTCCTGTAGTCAGTGAAGAGAAACAGCTTCCTACAGGGTTGTTTCCAAGTAGAAGGCAAGTTTCTGTGTTCTAAATGTCTGCAAAGTGTGTATTTCTCCACAGATAATAAAGAATTAAAATATGCAGCCTGGTATCCTGTTCAAAGCAGGATCAAAGCTGTGGGGTTAGACCCGGTTGCTCACAGCTTTATCCAATCCAGGCTCTGACAATGAAGGGACTGCACAGCTTCTCTGCTCAGCTCCTTCATGGCACTTGGACCCCAAATCATTTCCAAGCTGCTAAAAATCCTATCTGCTGGGAATTGTATGTGGATTACTTTGCTTATTGTATTTGAAGCCTCAAGGATGTTAGAAAACATGCCTAAGGACATGTATTCATCACTCATCTGGGATCAATAAACCAACTGGGACAAAAGGACTCTTGTAGAGGGCAGAAAGGAGCATTTCTTCCAAATGGTACTGAGTTGCACAATACACTTCAAGTTCACTTTTCCCTAGATTTCAATTCCTTGACCAGAGTTTGATATGGTAAACAGTAAATGCTGGTGACTTTTCCCTTTCAATATAGCAAATCTTTCCCATTGGATGTGATTTTGGTGATATAACCCCATATGCTCTGCATCAGCTTCTGGAATGTATCTTCATTGGAAGAGACACATCCTTGTCCTTCACCTCTGGTTCTGGTACCAGTTTTCTACATTACACCTACAAATCAGAAGGAAACCAACTTTTTGAACACTAGGGTGCAGTAAAACTGTGCTGGGAATCTGGTTACTTTGGGTTCCCAGCTTCAGTTATTGTTACAACAGGGCAACTTGAATTCAGCACCCAAAATTTAGAGGAAATACTTGACTTTAATTTGGTGCATCAACTATCTGTCAAATTATCATGACCCCCAAAACAGTAACATTTTGGAAATTAGCCCGTAAGTGTTTGCAGAACTCTCAGGAGACTCAGTAATGAGCATAAGAACCTAAACTGGTATTTTTATTTTCACCTTTAGAACGGGGTTGAGTAAGGTTCAAGGATAAACTTGCTGCCTGTCCCTGAGCAGGAGAACAAAACCAATATATTGACTGTCTTCTTTCTAAATTATCACTATGTTCTGTACACCAAAAAAAAGAAAAGAAAAGAAAAGGTCTGAATTACCTTAATTAAATGAATTATCCTATAATTAAAGACTACCTCCAAATGTGATCCCAGTCATGTGCTTTGATTTTCCTGGTGTTTGTGAGATTTTTTCTTATTTATCCAAGCCCTACTAAGTGCCTAAAAGCAAAGGTTTTGGATTTAAGAGACCTCCAAAGTAACCTGGGAAATTTTTGCCAGCATTGGAGTGAGGATCTTGCACATAATGGCTGGAGAAAAAAAAGTGAAGGTGAAAGAGAGAGGGAGATGGTGGAAAAACCATCAGGAGATGTTGCAGCTCCTGCCATGATGTGTTAATAGAACAGCATATTAAAAAAAAACCAACAACAAACAAAACCAAAAACCAACAACAAACAGCAAAGCTCTAATCTTCTCAGAGATAATGAGCAAAACTGAATCTCTGATGGGCTGCAGAAGGAGCCAACATAGTAGTCCTTCATAATCCCCATTGGAGGGGTTAGAAAACCAGAGCAATGAGCCACAAAGATGTTGTAGGCAGAGGGTCTAAGTATAGCTGAGAGGACAAAGTATCAGAAGCTCAGATCAAAAAGAAGAGTGTAATTTGATGTGGTCATAAAACTGAATTTTCATACCATAAGGAACTCCAGGACCTTGCCATCTGTCCTGGCTGGGCATTGGAATGTGCAGGCAAAGTACTGACAATATGGAGGAAATTATAAAAGTGGAAGAAGAATGACTTGCAAATATGCAAGTGTATCAGGATATAATGGCAAAGCATTTTTTTTCTTTAATCTGGGCAAGAAAGAAATGAACCCTCTGGATATTGTCAGAATGTACTAATATACATTAGTCTCATCACAAAATATAAATATAGCATTGCAGTCTTATCAAACATAATAGAGAAATAATGAATAGCTGATAGCTCAGATCAATTCCTTCAACCTCACAAAATGAAATGAATGAGTTAAATGATCCACTCGATCAATTTTATACAGCAATTTTAATTTCCCACAGAAGGTTCAAAAAAATTACATTTTCTAAATAACCTCTTTTTTTTTTTTTTTTTTTCAGCTGAGATCTGTATATAATGAGCAAGAATTTGTTAGGTGGAAAAAAAAAGTGATATAGGCACATAAAAAATACTGATTGTAAAAGCACAACGAAGGAAATAATGAGATTTTCCTGTTGTTCATTTTCTGGTGAAATTAATCTGAATCCAGTTAATGGATCTGTTGGCTTGGGTAACTACAGTGTTGTTTTTGTCAGTAGTAGAAGGGATTCTTCACACCTCAGTGGGAAAAAAAAATAGTGAATAACTGAGTTTGGGGACGTTAATGTCCTTGCTGGGAACTGAAAGGGAAATGTTAAGGATGGGCTGAACTGCTGGACAGTTTACTGCTAGGACAGATTCAGAATGGCGGGGATAATCTGTGGAGTCATCAATGTCAACTAATTAAAACAAAAAAAGGATCCTGTGAATGGGTGTGGGGGGGAAAAAAAAAGAGTAGGAGAAGAATGAATCCTGTGAACTTTCTTGGAGACTTGGAAGAATCAAAGGTAGACCCGAAAATTACTAAGAGAGCCATGAGAAGACAGATTTACAAGATGTGAAAGGGGCCAGGATCTCAAGAGCTGAAAGAATACAGTCTGTGCAGCACATGCTTCAAACAGTCTTTGCACAAACTTAACCTTCAATCTTTCTGCATTCCTCTTTGTTGTTGTTGTTGTTGTAAAGAAAATTATGGTCTAGGAAGTCATTATATTGATTCCCTGTCACACTAGCCAATGCTGAAAATTAAGGTCCTGCCAAATGAAACTGTAGAGATGAAAGATTTGATCTTCCTTTCAGTATTTTGTGTCAGCTATTTCAACTCGGGTGTCTTTGCTAACAATGAAATTTTGCTCTAGGTGTTTCCCTCATTTATCTGGTTCAGTCTTTACCAAACTTGTTCATACAGCTCTTGGTGTTTTCTAGAGTATAGACACATGAACAGCCCACTGTGGCACAAGCAATGGTGTAAGGCCTGAGCAGCACCCACTGGGGACTCTGGAGTGAGGGAAGATCATAGAATCATAGAATGGTTTGGGTTGGAAGGGACCTTAAAGATCATCTAGATCCAAGCCCCCTGCTTGGGCAGGGACACCTCCCGCTAGATGTTCAGACTGTGGCTCTGTAGTGAGTGAGGCCATTGCAAAAGGGAATCCCACGTGGAGCTTATCCTAGCTTATGATGTTGCATATCTACTTCTCAAGTCTACAGATCAAATCCCTCAAGCAGAAAAGCAATCATTGTAAACACAGACCTAAAAAAGACCTGTTTCCTGGATTAGGAATTATTTTCCTCCTTTAATGCTTATCAGTAACATCCACTCTAAAAGGGTTTCTTTTGTGGATCAATTTCTTTTGCTGGATATCACTTCTCAAGCAATCCCTATGCATCTGGACCCAAGTCCATGTGTTTGAGCAGCCTGCCCTGTTTTTTATAGCTCTCTCTCTCCCACTTTCTCCCTGGTGATTGTACATTACCTGAGGCTGTGCTGGTTGAACTCTCTAGCAGGAGTTTTCTGTCTGTTCTTTGATACCAAGGGAACAGGCAATTTAGCAGTACAGCTGTTTGAAAATGCTGTGCTGGGAGATTTTCAGCTTTAACAGCTCATTGCAGGATTTGTTTGTTTTTGTTTTGTAATTACTTCTCATTTTGAAATGTGTGCTGCTCATTAAAATACATGACACGTAAGGATATAATTCATCACGTTACAAAGTTGAAACTGGAAAAAATGCCATTCATTTTCAAAACTTTCTTCTTCCTTTTTAGATTTGTATATTTTCACTGCAAACATTCATTCCAGTCTGGAATGAAGATTTGCTTCAAAACAGATCAGCATTTATCATACAAAGGACATTCTGAATTTCTCTGCGAACTTATAAGTAGGTTGAGAAGCCAGTGATGGCTCTTCAGTGCAAGGGCAAGTAGGATGTTTTAATCCAGGGTTCATGATCCTCTTTCAGTCATCATCCCAAGCTGTACTGAAATGCTGTTCAAAGAGAAAGGACATCTTTTGAGTTGCATTCATATCTGGTTGCCACTGAATATCTTATAATTGAGGAAATAACACTGACTTCCTGTAGAAAAGCTGCAACAGGTGAGAATTAGTGCAACCACCTGGTGCTTCACCTATAAAGGAGTGTAAGCCAATCTTGACAGGTTTTCATGACATTTTGAGCAAACTGGTCTACAGGAAGGTGTCCCTGCCATGGCAGGAGGGTTGGAACTAGATTATATGTACATTTCCTTCCAACCCAAACCATGCTATGATTCATGCTTGGCTATCTCCTACTTTCAGGTCAGTGTCCTGTATCTATACAATTGTAGTATCTACCCTCATTTATCCTTCATTGCCACCCATTCCCTTCTTTGTTTATCAGTTGTTTTTCCTGGATGTAAGCATAGCAAATGGGCATTGTTTTGCCTGAGAAAACCACAGAGTCATCAGAGTTGGAAGGATCATCTGAAGATCATCTAGTCCAACTCGCCTGCTAGAGCGACCTGCAGCAGATCACACAGGAATGTGTCCAGCTGGGTTTGGAATAGTCTCCAGAAGAGACTCCACAACCTCTCTGGGCAGCCTGTTCCAGTGCTCTGTTACCCTCACAGTAAAGCAGTTTTTATTTCTGTTTAACTTGAACCTCCTGTGCTCCAGCTTGTGCCCATTGCCCTTTGTCCTGTCGTTGGACACTGTGATAAAGAGACTAGACCCATCTTCCTGATACCCCCCTTTAGATATTGATAAGTGTTTATGAGATCCCCCCTAGGGCATTGACAAATTGGCTCTGCCAGATCTTTCTGCAAGAGTTTGGCACTGCCATGCTCTGCTGCTCTGCACCCACAGCAGGGCCTTATTAGAGGAACAAGGTGTTGCAGCACAACCCTTCTGCCCAAAGCCTGACCTCTGAGCTGCAGCTACTCAGGAGCAGACAGCAAAGTATAAATGCCAGATTCCATGCTGACTTAGGCATCCATCCTACTGACTGCCATCGAGGTGAAGGTTTTGATCACAGGCTGATGATGGACAGAGGTGACTTCTTCAACCACTGCAGCAAGATTAGCCAAGGCTCCTTTGTCAGTTCTCTCCAGCTGCAAGCAGGGAACATGTGGGCAGGCAGCTGCCCTGGCTGCTCAGGCTCTGCCTGTCTCACACACAGACACATTTGTGCACAATCATATACACTGAAGGAATCCCTAAGCAGGTGTACCTGCAGCAGCTCCTAAACTGTGTTTTCATTTTGCAATCACAACAGTCAGCACGAAGAAATTACACATTGATCAAAATTATGGCACAATTAAGGCATGATAACGAGCATCCAATACTGCAGCTAATGTAATTACAGTGTAATATCACTTAAAGCTATGCTGGTGGGTGATTAGGCAGGGTGCTGGAACATAATGGCATCACATTCCTGTGCTCATTCAATAATTTCCAAAACTGCAGCTCAGTAAACCTAGGGAGTAACAAAAGAGAAAATTGGAAATAGAAATGTCACTTGCAGTCCCATTGATTGTGCATAAAAGTGGCTTTCTAAGGCATAGGGAGCAAGGCCCAGGCATGTCTTCAGTGCACATCCAGCCCTAGCTGGGAAGAAGCTGACAGGAACTGTCTGATTGCATGAGTGATGAACAGAAGAGGGTAGATTGAGATTAGATATTAGAAAGAAATTCTTCACTATGAGGGTGGTGAGACACTGGCACAGGTTGTCAGAAGCTGTGTAAGCCCCATCCTGGAAGTGTTCAAGACCAAGTTGGATGGGGCTTGAATGAATATGGTGTGGTGGGAAGTGTCCCTGCCCATGAAGGGGGGTTGGAACTAGATGGTCTTTAAGGTCCCTTCTGACTCAAACAATTCTGTGGTTCTATGACTGTATGTGGTTGACCAGCACAGTTCCTCACACAGCCAAGACCAAGTATTGTGTGACACTCACTCTGTCAATAATCTCAGCCAGAGCATTGTTACTCATTTCCTCAAATGTAGGTGGGTCTGAACCCAGTTGCAGTTAGTGACAGTTACACGTTACTGTAGGTCAGAGAGAATCAGTTGTTGACCTGATCCAGTCTATTTTATGTGTGAATACTCAACTAGTTCAAGACAGGTGTTCTTATTTGTAATATAGGTCGAGCATTTAGTTGTCATAGGGTATAATAATTATGACAAAAGAGAAGAGATACATATTCCTAATGATAAAACAATATATGAGATTATCAAATTTTCATTATTACCAACACAAGGCAATAAAAATCTGATTATTTCAAAATCTAACAGAGTAAAATGGCAACAGCAGTAATATAGATAGGAATTCTTAGTGGCCTACTGACTGTGTGCAGTAGGTGTTTTGGAAATGTTATATTTGAAGAAGGGATGGAGAAGGGATGAAATTTGCTTCCAGCCAAACCAATTCAAAGGTGCTGGAACATAAAGAAGAAGAAACTGAAGATAGCAGACAGAATTCATCACACTGGTGGAGCATAGGAACCAATTTTATTTTTTCCACTGGCCATGATCCCTTGACTATGGTTAGGGCTTATAGAATAGTGACTCTCAGCCTTTCCTAAAAGCATAAATGCTGCATCGGGGAATATTTAGAGTTGAAGTGTGTAAAAAGATAAGGAATGTAGATGTGTCCTGCTAGTCATGTTTGTGCAAAAGTGAGGCATCTATGTAGGAAAATGTGCATCTTCAAAGTTATCTGCACTTCATTTGTAAGTGGAAAGTGTATCCTCATTCCATAGGAGGTATGCCAAATTGGAGGATCCAAAAAAACCCCTGTGCTTGTCTTGCACTTCAGGGTTGCAAATTCTAAAATTGTATTGGATCATCTTTCAAAATGTGGATCTAACTACCTTCAGCAACATCATTTCATAGAGCAGTAACAATCCAATGAAGGGTGACTCAAGATCCAAGCACCATTTAAGATGTCAATTTATTTCTTTGAAATTGCATTTCCATCTGCTCAAGGGGGGATCTCAGAGTTAAGATGTGTAAATAACCAGATATATAAAAAGACTATGTTCCTAAATTGAATCTGTCTAAAAACCTAGTTCTGAAACTGTAAATATTCTCACTGTTCCTTAGCTATATAAAGTGTAGGTAACTGTGCTGATCCAGTCACCAATGTTGTGGTTCATCTCATTCAATTTTCAGGGGTTAGATCCAACTCTGTACCACATAACTTAAACTTAGGTGTGTACATGCAGGGATGTATAAATGCATCCATGCACAAACCTGCATTGTAGACAGTGGAAAACTAATCAGCCAGCACAATCCACTGAATCTAGACAGCTAATAATCTGAAAAATCAGCAGGGACTTGATTAATGTATCTAAACATGCTTTTAGCGTGATGTGAGGTGCCCCAGCCTCCAGCTGAGCCTCCAAAATGGCATGGATCACCAAAAAGTCTTGGGTCATATTTGTCAGATGAGGTAGCTAAGTTCTCTGAGTTGTCTCTAAACCACTGGTTTTTGGCCACTGAAACCCACCTTTTCTGTCTGCCTCAGGTGACCTGAAATGTTCTCCAAACCCCATCACTGTATTGGCTAAGGAAGATTCAGTTGTCTCCAAACAGGTGATCTGGTACTATGTGATATACCCTAAAGTTTTCCCTGTGGATATCTTGGGTATAAAAAAACATCCACGAAGATCATCCCAGGTCCTGAGATTTCTGTCCTTGTAGTGCCAGGCTGGATTGCTAAAGAAGCATGTATATGCAAGGCACTTTCAGCAGCAGTCAGTGGTGATCTTGTGCAAATTCCAGATGAATGAAGACAGGTTTTTAGTGCATTCAGGTATCCCTCCTGGATTCAGTTCTTAGTGCACAAGACATCATTTTCTAGCTTTCCACAGAAGGTCTTAGGGTAACTCAGGTGGCACCACATATTGATGCTGATTTTATGTATATTTATGAGAGTCAGTGCATTTAGGAGGAAATTCAGTTGGCCAAATACAGAAGTTTCTTTCAGGATGAGGTGAATTAACCCTCAAATCCACTAATGCTGTTAACTGTTTCTCCATTAACTGTAAAGGCAACCCCTGGTGACTTGCTTACCTGTAGCCACCTAGACTAAATTCTGTCAACACAAACACAACTTGTCACTTCCCTCTAAGAGGTTTAGAGAATTGGATTCATTGCATTAACTCCTCTGCATTGTTATCAAGAAGCAGTTATTGCTATTGAACCAACAGCTCTTAAACCAAAATTTTCCTTTTGAAGAGGGAAAAAAATTGGTGTTGATGTAGGAAAACTGTGGCTGGTCCTGCCAATTTACTTGGATCACTTTTCACTGTGGCTGGTCCTGCCATATTACTTGGATCACTTTTCACACTACTCTAAAGGTAAACCATCATTTCCTAAGCCTTTTCAATCCCTCTCCTTTCTCCTCAACCAAATAATAAACTCACCCCTGAAATATCTCCATAGGAGTTACAACATTTACAAAAACAATCACCATTGGCAGTAATTTATATATGTTTAAGCTACCAATAAATCTTGGAGTTAAAGGAAGCCCACACCAAGAAGAACCCCCTGTGCCTGGCAAGCAGATCATTAAGGAAAGAGTTTTCATTATCAGCATATTAAGCTATCAGGACATCTCTCCTTTTTGCTCTTAGTATTCCTCTGATGTCATTATCAAGGTAGACATGACAAATAATATTTTATGTCTATGAATGATAATCAGCATACTGCTCAGCAGCTACCCTTATTGATTTGATTAATGGCTTTGATCTGGGAAATTAGCAATTAATGCTGTGTAAATTAGTCTCTGTGGGTTTGGATAGAGGAGCAGGAAAATAATTCTCTAGTAAAGCTTATGATTGGACACAAACCCAATTTGTTTAATTGTGCTAAATCTGAAGAGAAAATATTCAATTTGGAGGTCTCCTGCAGGTCAGTCCTCAGTTCCTCATTAGTCATTAATGACTGTACTTCAGCCCCACTGTCTGAAATTGCACGTGTTTTACAGAGGTTTAATTTTTTTAAAAAATACAGACAAAAAGAGTCTTTTGTAAACAGCTGAGAGTATGTGACAACTGGATCTGTTTCAAAGAGCAAGGACAGACAAGGGCATTTTTGTTGAAAGATTCAAGACTCACTAACCTGGCAAGCAGGGCTTTCAACAAGGTTTGCTGGGACATGAAGAGCAACACCCTGGGATAAACAGGAGAGTATGGATGAAAAGAAGCAAGCAAAGCACAAGGCAGCAAAGGGCAACCTCTGACTCTCCCCTGATGAAGTGCATCTCAAGTAACTATACCTGAATGCACCCAGAATGAGAAACAAACAGGAAGAATGAGAAACCTACGTGCAGGTGCAGAGCTATGACATGGGAATTACAGAGGTTTGGAGGAAACTCACGTTGCCACAGCACTAGGACAGACAGAACATTTTGTAAGGAGGGGTAGGGAGGATGGAAGCAGGGCTTTCTTCTCTCCTCTGGGGCTCCAAGTTGCAGACGGGTCAGTAGTGTACTCTTGCAGCAATGAAAAATACCTGGACCACACCAGCAACAGCACAGCCAGAAGGATGAGACCAGTGATGACTCCCCCTCTCTTCAACGGCCATGACGACCTGTACTATGGGCCCACTAGAAGGAAGATACTGAACAGCTGGAGAAGGTCCAATGGTGAGAAGACTGGAGATTGTGAATTATGAGGGTAAGCTAAAAGACAGGGACTTGTTGAGTTAGAAGAGAAGGCTAAGAGGTAACTAATAGCAGTCTTATAAAACATACAGAGGAATTGCAGTAAGACAGAAACTCGCTCCGTTAAGAGGTGTGCCTTGAAAGGACAAGAGGCACTGCTCACAAATGTCAGCACTGTTTGGAACTCAGAAAAAAAATAATCTTCATCACAAGAGTGGTTAATCTCACATACAGGAGCTGCAGAGCCTGTGACATCTTCCATGTTTTCAAATTTCACTGCACCAGACATTAAGGAAAGAGGTTTAGCTGTCTGGTTTCCAGCAGAAGGTCAGACAAAAGAACTCCAGAAATCCTTTGCAACCTAAATGATTCTCTGATCCCCCACTGGCCTACAGAGTAACTCAGCAAACAAACATTGCTAAACATTTGGTTCTCCCTTCATAGCAGAGGCAACACTTCTCTGAAAGCTCCCAGAACACATTCATTGCTTGGAATCCTATGTCTTATAGCAGTGAGTAAAACACAGGCATCTCAGGAGCTGGAGATGTCCAAGTACAAATTGTTACTAGAGTTCCCACTCTCACCTCTACAAACCACCTAAAGTTACTTGAGGAACGGACATCAGCTTACACAGTTGGAGTCTCCTCATTTTCTATGTTCAAAATGAAGGTGTTGAAAGCAATGCCAAAACAAGACTGGGGAGGTTTTTTATTGGAAGAAATTCAAATACAGATCAATTTCCACGTTGCAATTCTATGCCTTCAAGGACTTAAAAACCAATAGTAGTATGGCAAGTTGAATCATAAGCCAGATGTTCCTCCTAGAGTATGAAATGGGTGGCTTGGTGCTTTTCTCTGTTCAGCTACATCATGGAAGTCACCCTACAAAGGGTACTCACTGCAGAGCTTCTGTCAGTAACGACTCATCATCAACCCAGTAATGCAAAGGATTTTCTTTGCTGCATCATTTGGGGAGGGGCTTTTCATCAGAGAAGATAGTGATAAGACAAGGGGGAATGGTTTTAAACTGAGAGAAAGGAGATTTAGGTTAGATAGTAGGAAGAAATTCTTCACTCAAAGGGTGGTGAGGAACTGGAATGGGTTGCCTGAGGAGGTTGTTGATGCCCCATCCTTGGATGTTTTTAAGGCCAAGTTGGACGAGGTTTATGTGCAACCTGGTCTAGTGGTGGGTTTCCTGCTCATGGCAGGGGGGTTGCAGCTTGGTGGTCTTTAAGGTCCCTTCTAACCTTAACCATTCTGTGCTTCTCTGATCATTTAACCCATTAAGTCAGAGTACTGAAATGGCTCAGTGCCCTGCATGAGCTCCTTCCCTCATCTTGGTGAGAGACTAATGAAGATCTGAGGGTTTGATCCGTTGATCCTGATGTTTACTGCTGTAGTTACCAGCCTGAAAGATGGAATATCAAATCCAAGGCTTTTAATGCCTGGCTGTAATTTCCACAAAACTCTGTGCATCCCCTTGGCTGTTTGTGCTGAGAATACACTGAACTGGTCATGGAGGTATTTTTTGGAGGAACTTGAAAGTAAGCCCAATAGGATAACCTAATTAGAATATAGCTATTCTTTAGCACAAATTACCTCTTGTTCTGACCACCTCCCCTCTTCAAAACACCTCCTGAGACAGGGAAGTGAAAAATACGAGCTTTGCCATAGCAACCTAACACTTTCTAGTGAAATTAAAACCCAAATGGAAAAGGATAGCAGGCTCAGCTGCAAACAGAAACCTTGTTTTTCCATTCAAATTAAGCCAATGAAAGTTTTAGCTATGTCTTGAGATATTAATAAACAGAATTTTTCTAGAGATAGTGAGAGGAATAAAATCATTACAACACTATCAGTAATAGTGGTAATAAAAAGCTCACCTTGAACTAGAAGATATCATTAGCTTGACTAAGGAGATCAGCATTTGGGCTTCACAGGTAGTTAGTCTCTAAAGTAGTG
This sequence comes from Chaetura pelagica, assembly GCF_000747805.2. NCBI lineage: Eukaryota > Metazoa > Chordata > Aves > Apodiformes > Apodidae > Chaetura > Chaetura pelagica. The sequence goes on from NW_009951940.1 coordinate 139,746, forward strand.
TCTCTAGCTCATAAAAAGGTACTTTTAAAAGATATTTAAACCTTTTAAATAACAGAAGAGGTTTTTTTTCTGGGGCACAGCTTGTAGAGGGAAGAAGCAGGTCTTTATTTTGTTTTAGAGGGTGCCAAGGAAGACTACACTTCTGCAGAGAATTTTTAAAAATAAAATTAAAAAATTAAATGCAACAACAATTAAACAAAACAAAACAAAAAAAACCCTGATGCTACATAAAAGAAAGCAAAAATTAGAGTAGAAAACATATATTGACATATCTGTCAATCTACTATTTAGAAAATGCAACTGTCTTATTACAGAGAATTCTGGATTGTAGGAGGATCAATTTCAAATCCTCATTTTGACAGTTTGAGCTGGGTTTGAGAGGAAAAGAAGCTGAGTTACCATGTTATTATTTTTTTCTCATTGTTCTCTGTCTCACAAATGCTATTTTACACAAACACAGGGGAAAAAAGATGAAATTGTTTAGGATCCAGAGATAAAAATACCAGTATTCTGACAGAACTAACCTTCCTTCCTTCCTTCCTTCCCTCCTTCCCTCCTTCCCTCCTTCCCTCCTTCCCTCCTTCCTTCCCTCCTTCCTTCCCTCCTTTCCTCTCTCTTCTACTTTTTCTCTCCCTCTTTCTCTCTCCCTTCTCTTCTTTTTCTTTTCTGAAACAAATAGCTGCAACCTACTGGGAAAGATGACAATATATAGCTTTAAAAGTCTAATTTATTTTTATTCATCCAAGCTCTTCAGTTCACCCTTTCAAAGGAGCTCACACAAAGCTTCTCTGATGTGTGGGCTGGAATGAAACCTTCAAAAGCCTTAGCAAGGGTCTTGGAAAAAGCTGGCCTGGCTGTCTACACTTGAGTTCTTTTCATTATATACTTCCATTTTCATTCAAATGAAAACATTTTGAAATAGTAAAAGGAAATTCAAATTATTTATAAAAATAGGAAATGAATGCACTTTTTGTGCACAAAAAAATAAAGTTTTAAAGAAGAAATTCCACAGGTTATCATGTATTGAACTAAATTTTTTTCTTCTAAAATTTCATTTCCTAAGAAATTGTATTTAGATAGTATTAATTTTTTCCATTTCGAAATAGCAAAATAGTTTGAAAAGAAAGAATCCCTTCAACTAGATTATTTTCCCTCCATACCTCTGCTTCATGGGAGGAGGAAAAATGCCATTTTATTTGAAATTTAACTAGAATGACTCCTGGGTAGTGACCCATTCTTGTAGGTCTTGCAATCATTATATTGGTGTCTCCATAAAACAATTTTTTTTCCCCTACTTGAATCCTTCTTTTACATCTTCCTCCTATTATAATCTTAGACACTCCTTTTTTCCTGTGGCTGTGTGTGTTACCTGTCACCAGACTGAATTTGAAGCCATTAAACTCCACAATATTGCACAGCAGAATTTTTCAAACTCCAAGAAGGCTTCATACTCAAGCCAACCATCTCACTAAACTGGTTCGACTACCTATAGTTGTGCATGTGTAAAATAATTCACTGACCTGGGACCTTATTTCTGGAATTTTGATCAAGAAAAGTCTTCCACTAAAAAGATAAATTCATCTAAACTATAGAACATGTGAATAAGTGGTGCCATATAAGTCACAAATTATGGTATGTGCTTATAAAGTACTTTTCTTCCTGGTATTCCAGTGTGGTATCTACTTGTCATGGCACCTGTAGTCACTGCTCCTCCAGCTGTAGATTCTTCTTTCTACGAAGATCATGGAATTCTAATAATAGTAGTAGGGTTTTTTTCTCCACAGATTCATAGAGCAAAACTCCACAGCAGCAAATACATCTTGAGTACTAGAGAATAAATCTTTAATGTCCCTGCTTCACTCTTACCAGACCAACATCATAGGAAAGGTGGAAAAATTGTTGCTGTTGGAAGAATATGACTCCATTTAATGGAAAGCATAGTTATATTCAAACACATATTTATATGAATAATGAACAAGCTTTATATTTCTGCCTTGGAAACTTTAAAACACAGATTAAAAAAAAAAAAAAAAAAAAAAAAAAAAAAAAAAAAAAAAAAGAGAGAGAGAAAAAGAAAAATTGAAGAGATTAAGTATTTCCTCGTCTTCAGTCTCCACTTCCATCAGACAAATAAGGTCACCTTGTATTCTGCTAAAGATCAACTCTCCTGCCCTTGATTAAAGTGTCCACACATTTACACTTTCATTTCTCCTTTTAAAGAGCTCCCATGAGACATTATCTGCATCAGAAATGTCTAGTATTTATTATTGTGACATAAGCCACAGCCCACAATCTGTCTGATAAAGACACATAGAAAATTATTCAAGAGCTAAGGACCAGTCTTGAAAAGAGTTTTTTTACAGCCCCAAACCAGGACCTATACACACAGAAATGAAGAATATTTTTGGCACAAAGTCTGTGATACTTGGCTCTCCCAGTGGCTTTTATTTGAGCAATTAAAATGCTCCAGTGTTTTCTGGGAGGGTGGGGGGAAGAATTAACCTGTAATATATAGAGTCATAGAAACACAGAATGGTTTGGGTTGAAAGATCCAACTCCCCTGCCATGGGGACACATCCCAGTAGACCAGGTTTCTCCAAGCTCCATCCAGCCTGGCCTTGAGCACTTCCAGGGATGGGACATCCACAAATCCTCTGGGTAACCTGTGCCAGTGTCTCACCACCCCCACAGGAAAGAATTCTTAATATCTCATCTAAATCTACCCTCTTCCAGTTTGAAACCATTACCCCTCATCCTTACCACTCCATGCTCTTGTAAAAAGCCCCTCCCCAGCTTTCCTGTAGCCCCTTCAGGCACTGGAAGGTGCTCTAAGGTCTCCCTGGAGCCTTCTCTTCTCCAGGCTGAACACCCCAACTCTCTCAGCCTGTCTCCAGAGCAGAGCTGCTCCAGCCCTCTGATCATCTTCATGGCCCTTCTCTGGACTTCCTCCAACAGTTCCATGTCCTTCTTGTGGTGTGGGACCCAAAGCTGAACACAGACTGGAATTGCATATGATTTCCCTGCTGGTTATCTGCCTTAGTGGACATTCACAGCTACCCATAAAGGCATCTCATGTTGTTCCCTGCTTGCTCTTCAAGAGCACTTGCTGTTCATGAACAGCTGATGCTAACAGAAAATCTACAGCCTTTCACTAGGATAAACACAACATTTGAAGGAGTCTTCTAGCCTGCATGTTGTTAATATCAACAGAAACATGAGAAATCACCAAATATGCTTAAATAAATCAGTTGGGTACCTGGGGCTGTAGGAGAAGCACTGACTCTACAAAAAGTTTAATCTAACTGCAACAGCTCCCCAAGTCTAAAGATCTGGTATTTCACCAAAGATATAAAGGTATTTGAAGAACTAAGCTGTTGTAACACCTTCTTGTTCCTGGTCTAGTGTTTATCACCATCCCATGTAAAACTTATTTTGCCTGAAACATAATGGAGATTGAAACTCTCTCCACCAGAGTGCACTGGATCCAGGTGTTGGCTTTCAGGGAGCTGTTCCCATTCCTATTGATACCTATAAAACTGGGGAAAAAGAGGGATTGTGTTTTGCTTCCATAGTTGTCTATTTATCTACCTCAATAGGTGAGCTATGATTTCTAAACTAAGATCTGTATAGAGGTTGTTGAAAACGTTGAATACAAGCTTTTCAAAAGTTGAGGTAGGCTAAGGGATTCATCTAAGCCAGTAGGATCACTCAGGTTTTCTAAACTGACAGATTCACCACAGACCATGAAGGTGAATTGGTTGGGATCACAGGTTATCTGTATGAAAACCCTCCTCTCTTTTCTTGTGTCCCTCAGAACATGCAATAAGACATCAAGTTCCTTCATTGCTCTCGTCAAAGATCAGTTGCAGTGAAGCCTGATGGTGAAGTATCACATTTCAAGAGCTTCCTCCATTTCATCCCATCCTCTCAGGTTATTTGAAGAGGGTAGAAACTTACAGATTTATGCCCCAAAACATTAAGGCAGTGCCCATTTATATCTATCACTCTCTCTCACTCCACTACAGGGCTGCCTTTTCCAGGGACACTGTTGAAATAATGACTTCAGACTTCATCAGCCCCCAGCTCCTGAATTTTAGTCATTTTTTATGCCTAAATGGTATTAGAAAGTGGTGAAGGAAAACCACTATCCTCATTGCAGATAAGATGTCCTGAAATGTTCAGTTTTCCTTTACCTTCAGGACTAAAAGATCTAGTCCTTCCTGCTCCAGCTTTTTTAAGTTAATGCTTTAAAAAAATTTATGTTGGACATGAGCTGTTTAGCTCTAATTGTTATGAGAACATTTAATTGACTTGAGTGCTTTTTATGAGGGGGATATATTTGGTTTCTATAGATTTCCTACCTTCAGGCAATGTCTTTTTCCAGCACTAGGATAATTTGGTATTTATAGTAGAGCCCTTGAGGTTTGGTACAATTAGTGGCACTACAGGGAAGTGATACCAGGAGGCACACTTTTCCCCTGTTGATCTCAGAGATTTCTGTGGTTAAGTAGACAGCTGTCACCAGACAAAATCTGCACTGCATCAAGCTGCATTTGAGGACATGTGGAGGCTGATTTTCTGTTGGCAAATCTCTTTGGCAGCAAACCTCAACCCTGATGAAAACTGAGGAAAGGATTTACGTAGCAGTGGTTGAACTGAGCAGTTCCAGGCCATGGGTTGAGGTGAAGAAATTCTCCCCTCTTTAGAGAAAGGTCCTGTAGTCTGCTTTTATTGGCTGAGTGATTTAAAATTGTGATGGCCCGTGTCCTCTGCAAGGCATCCAGAAGTCATAGCTCAGGTGTGAGGAAATAGCATCAAGCATCAAACTTATGGAAAGCAGGTGCTGGCATCATCTCACAGTTTCTTTCAGCTGCCTAAACATAGTGGAAAGATGTGTCTGGCATTCAGAATGTCTCATCTTCACGTGTATGGGTGCAATGCAGTGTGGAAGGAGAGCAGACTGCTGGAAAGGGTCAGAAGGAACAGGAGGAATCCACCCAATGTGCTCCTGCTACTGAGTCACATCTCTGGTATCTACCCTGAAGAGATCTCTCCAAAGATGGAAACAGATGTTCTCTCCATGCATATCCTGGAGTATCAAATATCACCATTGTCTCTTCTGATATTAAATCACACAGAATCACAGAATGGTCAGGGTTGGAAGGAACCTTTGAAGATCATCTGGTCCAACCCCCCTGCTAGAGTAGGATCCCCTTGAGCAGATCCCACAGGAGCATGCCCAGGTGGGGTTTGAATGTCTCCAGGGATGGAAACTCCACAACCTCCATGGGGAGCTTGTTCCAGTGCTCTGTTACCCTCAGAGTAAAGAAGTATTTTCTTATATTTAAACCTCCTTTTTACCAGTTTGTCACCACTGCCCCTCATTCTGTCGCTGGACACCACTGAGAAGAGTCTGCAGACCCAATGTCTTAGGGATAAGCTCCAAGGATTTGCAAAAGTCACTGGATCACCCAGTGATTTTGAAACTTTTTCTGTCTAGTTTCAGAGTTTTGGGGTCACTTACTAACACTTCTCCACCAGTTTTCTGCATTTGATACTGAATTCTTACCAAGGAGAACTTCCTGCTCATATGCTCAAAATGGACTTTTATCCTCTTGGATAATAAAGATAATAACTTAGGGTGGGTAATATCCATAAATACAACAATTGTAGAGGTCTCTATATTGTATTTCTAGGCTACAGTGTTCAATGGCAGGGGGAATTACCTGTTTATAAGTTTATCTTTTGCTTTTTTAAGTTCTCGTTCAGTTAAAAAAATAAAACATTTCCTTAGTGAAGTCCAATACAGCATCTCCTGTTGTCTGAGAACAATTTCCAGCATCAATACCCCTTATTTTCATTAATGAGGAGGAACTATACCTCTCCATAACACCTCCAATTCCTCATCTTGTAAAACTGAAATAAATGCAAAAAAAGATTGTCAGATGTTTGCAAAAAATTGAGCTCAAAACTATTTAGACTTACATTGTACTGAAATTGAAGAATATTACAGAACACTCAGGTTACATAAAGATTAATTCTGTAACACAGGAATTCAATCCAGCTTCAAATTTGTGGTATTCCCTGAAAAAGGATTAACATATTTTCTCCTATTTTAAGTGTGCAAATGGCAAATGAGAACCCATCTCTGCTTCTGGCATTAAACATCACCACACATCTGATGATAAATAATGAAAAAGACAAGTATCCAAAGTGACTGGTGGGAAGTGTCTGTAAATGAAAGCAGAATAAAACAGAGTTGGCTGTTTTCCCTAAGAAAAAACAACAAACAACAAAAAAAAACATGAGAAAAAAAAAATAACAACAAAAAAATAAGATAATAATTTAACAAAACTTGCTGGTTGTCAAAGCCAGTGAAATCTATTCTAGGTTCATGAGAGTATTTAGCATATAAAAAGTGTAAAAGTCAATGATAGAAAGAAAGGGTGTGCAGGCATAAAAGTGAGAGATGACAACATTTACTGTGCTTGGTAAATCCCTTTTATAATTGATAGAGCTTTTTTATTAATTTTTAAAGCTGTGTATTTATGCCAAAATGAATTGTCTAGGTGTTAAGCTGTGTGTTTCATGCCTCATTGTTATGAAATGCAAAGGGAAAGAGCCAATTCAATAAAGTGCTGTTTCCACTGCTATCCCTCCCAGGCTTCATTTTCCCAGGATGGCAGAGGATGTGACATCTTGCAATAAAAACAAATGTTCTCAAGGTGTTTTTTATCTTTCCAGTTATATTCCTAATGTTGCTTGATTGCTTTACAGAAGATACATTTAGTCAAAGGTCACTGAGAAATCATAAAAGAATAAAACCTCCACATTTGTGAAAATCCCCACTGTGTAAAAGCCTCCTCTGAGACTTACCCATCAGTGAAATGTCATTTTCTGGAGGGATTTAAAGTGAAGCTCAGCATTCAGCTGGCTTTTGGCCCTGCAGTCAACTTTACACTCTTGGGAAAATGCCTCTGGAATCAATGTGAGTCAGGTAAAAGTTTTAAGCCCATTTTTGTTGTGTTTTATTTCTTTTATTATCACATTTTGGCCAGTGAGTAAAAAAAATTGAAAGCATCAGAGACACAAAGGTCTAATGTACCTGTAGTACTTGCACCAATCTAACTGATTACATTAGAATTGTGGGTTTTATATATAAAAATGAAGAACAGTAGTTGTGTTTGATTTATAGGTTAGAGGTTAAGAAAAAATTCTTCACCACGAGGGTAGGAAGGCACTGGAACAGGTTGCCCAGGGAGGCTGTGGAAGCCCCATCCTGGTGGTGTTCAAGGGCAGGTTGGATGAGGCTTGTGCAGCCTGGTCTGGTGGGAGATGTCACTGCTCATAGCAGGGAGGTTGGAACCTGATGATCTTTAAGGTCACTTCCAACCTTAATCATTCTGTCATTCTATGACTCTACAATTTCATTATAGCTACATCTTTCTTCCTTTAGCCTTTACCTCCCAGGTTTGTCATATATTCATAACACACTTCAGATCTGAGTTGGTAGTTACCTGTAGCATAAAAGGGGTGAAAAATGACAACGTTTGACCAACTGTGTGGGTGTGGCCAGCAGATGAGCAACGGTGTAAGTTGATAAAAGGCTCTGCAGAGATGCAATATTCTGTGCAAAGCTGCCTTTTCTTGACATCACTCAATTTCTTAAACGCAAGTTGACAATCACGTTAGGCCAAAAAGAGCTATGTTGGCTTGATTATACTGCTTTCCCAAGCTGGTAATACAGCTTTTGTTTGCAGCTTGAACCGTGGCTTCACAGTCCAAAGCATTCAGCTGTGAAACTCATTTAAATTATTCTTGACCCCACTTTTTACTTCTCCTTCCAACCTACTAGTACACAGCAGCAGGTCAGCTTTGCCAGCCCAACTGCTTATGGGTCTGAACTGTGAATTGGATTAAGAGATAATATATGGCACCCTCAGTGGGAAAGGGAATTCTATTTTTATAAATATTGCTTGCTCCACCCCCACACCAGGTGCAGTATCTCCAATAACAGAATGAGCTGTTTAAGGCAGTGTAGTGTAGCTTTTTAGATCAGAAACACTGTCCCCTTCTGTGCTTAGAAGATATGGAGAAAACTTCCAACACTCTGTTACACCAATAGAATTATCATGTCCATGCCAATGGTTGGTGTTGCTACTTACAGAAAAAATATATGGTTCAAGAAAGCATCATGGGTTTATTTTTATTTTAAAATTTGCAATTAAGAATGAGGAAACTGCCAATAAATTTCCAGAGCAACATATTAATAACAGGGCAAATGCAACCCTATGAGTTCCCCCTTTTGGGGAGATATATATGGTCTGATCAGCTATGAAATGCCTGGAAGTTGAAAGGGCTAAACAAATTTATGTTGAATATACCTATATATAAACTTAATAATTGAATATATTTTAAAGTACATTAGCAACCCGTGGACAAAATGTGTTTGTAGTTCTTTATCCTCATAGTGAAGATAAGGAAAATTAAGTATAAAAATATTTGGGGTAATCTTCACTAACTTGCATTGTCTCAGATTAAACAAATTAAGCTGATTGATATATTTCTTAGATTCCAAAGTTGTCATCTTGATTTTTCATATGTGCTTTGTCCTTTCAGGTGTTTTTTTTTTTCTACTCTGTTGGACTTGAAGGCAAAGCTACTTGAAACTTTTTTGGCCCAATGAAAGATCCAGTGATCGAATAAAAAACTTTCTATGCAGAAGAAGTTTTCTTATGGAACTAAAATAAATTTCTTCTGGAAACTTCTTTTTGTCCAGATAAAGGTCCCAGAACTCAGCTAACATGGGCTTGTGCATTGTGACCATTTTCCTTACAGGTTATCCTTTCAGTTAAAATTCCCAGCAAAGATGCCACATGATGGATTTAGAGTCAGAGACAACTTTGCCCTTGGTCCTCTGGTTCATTTCACACAGATACAGACTCAGTGTCCTTATCAGATGATTATGGGTGGTCCCTCAGGCCTGGTGGGGTGACATGTGGGACTTCAAAATTTCCACATGAATACATCAGCAAATGTTCTGCAAACACCTCTCCACCCCTATCAAAATACTGTCTTCCCTTTGAGGTGCTTATTTCCTCTAACCCTCACTTGATCCCATGAAGTGATCTCTCAGGTAGAACAATTTTCAAAGCCCCTTTTCTTCCCACTTTCATCCCTGAATCATTCATTCTGCTCTGTGAAGGTGTCAGTCAGCAGTGACCTCCCTAACACAGCATAATCCAGGTAAAAAATGAGGAGCTGACTGTTAATGAATGAAACACAGTCGGTTTTTCCAAAATGTGATTTAAAATAAAATTAAATACAGTAAGTAAATGTTGACAGACACAGTTGATCCATAATCACTCTGGTTTTCTTTTTTTGTTGTTGTTTGTTGTGTTTTTTTCCAGAATCTACTCTTTCATTTTGAAACACCAGTGCTAATAAAAGGCACCTAGACAAACATTGCTTGGGAAAATCAGCCTTGTAGAAACCTAGATAAGAAAAGAAAACTGCTTTAAGTACTGAATGTGTAAAGTGACATTTTACTCATCTTACAGATTCAACAGTGACCTGGGATAATTTGTTTTCCACTTAAATTGTTTTCAGCCCACATGTGTTACCTGAGCCTTTCACCTACTCACCAAAAATACAATGTCAATTCTTTGGAAAGCAACATCTCAAAGCCTCAAAAGAAGTTGTTCTCTCCACTTCCATCTCATCTCATCTTATGATAGAGGGCACCTCCCTTGGCTGGAGACCCTGAATGAAAAGACTTTTTGATGGAGAGAGACTTCATAACAAAGCCTGTAGTGACAGGACAAGGGGTAAAGGCTTTAAACTGAAAGAAGAGGAGTCTAGACTGGACATAAAGAAGACAATTTTTCAGTGAGGGTGGTGAGACAATGAAACAGGTTGCTGAGAGAAGTTGTGGATGCACAATTCCTGAAAATGTTCAAGGTCAGGATGGATGGGAGTTTGAGAAATCCTCAAAGAGCAATGATGCTGAAGATGAGAATCCTTGGTCCTTGGTTAATCCATACAGCTGATCTGCCTCAGAGCTGTGTACCCTCTGCAGCACAGTGGTGAAAAAGACAGCAAAGTTTCCATGGAAACCCTGTCCTGAATTCAGCAAAGTTCATCAAGCCCAACCAGATTCAGTGGGAACACTGCAAGGCTGATGAATCGGTATGTTCCCTGAAACTTCTTGATAGAAGAAGCCCTAGAAATGTACAGAGAGCTCTTTGTGATATACGTAGGCCTCTTTTAAGAGTTCAGCAATGCCTTTAGCAAAACAGAAAGATGTAGTGAATCACTCACATAAATATTCAGTTTTAACTCCACTTGCACCTGCCAAAGCTCCTGCTGCCTTTGCAGCTCAGTGAAGATTTGGCCTCTTATCTAGCCTGGTGGTAATGCCAAGCAAGTCTTTTTATTTAGCTCTTCCAGCAATATTCTGTTACACTGGAATCTGCTTGTCTATTCCTAAACATCCTCACCACCTTGCTGTGATCACTGTAGATGCAAGTGTATCCTGCAGGTTTATTATGCCTTGAGAAAACAAATTACTTCCTGACACTCACTCTTCTCTCATTTTCAATATCCTTAAATTATTTTCTCACTAACTTCCTGATGTTCATCTTCTTGGCACCTACCTGAAGCTCACAGCTGTCAGAAATTCAAAGAGATGCCATTTTTCCTCAAGACAGAGAGCTGGAAATTGATATTTTAGTTCACTGTGAGAAAGTACGTATGAGAGGAAATAATTTGCCTGAAAAATTTCACCAGCCTCAGATAAACACACACATCTGGAAAAGACCATCAAATGTTGTCTTTTGATTTACCAATTCAGAGCAAAGCATGACATCCAGATAATAAACACAGAGAGATGGTAAGGAAAAAGAAAAAGGCAAAGGATATGAAATACTGAGATAGAAACAAATTAAAAATAAACCTTCAATAAAAAGAACCAAATATTTTCAAGATATCATTTTTCCAGGTGTTAATTGCATCCCTCCTTGCTTGAAGAGCTGAATCTATTCCAACATCTCCATATGGCAGGGTGGTAGGTCTTGGGGGACACGAAAAAAGGTGTTAGCTGGGAGATTAGTTACTTGTTGAAGGTCATATGCAAAGCTTCAGATGTGAAACACCCAGTCCTGATGCACTGCTCATAAGACCCCCTTCTCTCTCTCCTTGCAGCTTCTTACTCCTCCCTGAGTTAAATTGGTTCATATATACTGAGAATTGTGTAACACAGTGTGTGAAGGGAGGAAAAAGTGTCCTGGAAGACTGAATTGGTGAGGAAATCCCAGTAAAAGAGGATGAGTGTAAGTCATATGGGAGAAAAAATGACTACAAACTGTCTGCTGTTGGTCAAAGCAGAAGTGTTAATTTGAAATCATATGAATCCTTCCAGACTTCTTCAATTAGTCAGGACTTGCTGGCAACACAGAAAGAGAACAATATTCCCAAACCCCATAAAGCAACCCAAGTGAGAATTTCAAATGCTAATTATGGACTTGAACAATGCTACAAATAATAGAAAAATTAAAAAAAATAAATAAATCAAAACAATCAAGCTTGAAATAACCTTGATAAGTCATCTAATCTTCTAGCCTGTTCCATGACCCATTTGGTATCTAAACTGATTCATCCAACGTGATTTAAGCATTGTAATGATTTGCTTTCCTGTCTATCAAAATTATTTGCTCTGAATCTCCCAGATGCTAGCACTGAGAGAAAGGTAAAAAATAACTTCCTCTGAGTGACCAAGGGAGTAGAAACTGGTAAATATTCATCTTTGAATGGTTAATTTTTGCTGCATTTCATAGAATCAAAGATCCATGGAACCATCTGAGTTGGAAAAGACCTTTAAAACCTATTTGGTCCTAATACTTTGCTGCACAAAGAGGGTTTTTGGGATTACCCATTGTTTTCATTATGATTATTTCCATGGTCATATCTAATCACTAATCATATGACTCTGTCTTGTTTGAACCCTCTTTGTCCCTGTAATTTTTGGTGAAGGTGCTGAAATATCACTGCCAGAAACACAGTGAGATCAAGGTCTCTGAAGATGATCAGGAATAGTTGAGCATGGAGGAGTGAGCTGCTCTGCTGAGTTTGTTCAGACACTCCCAAGGATCTGAAAATCTCCCCTCTTTTTCCCATGGCAGTTTTTCATGGTGTTCAGTCTTTCTCTGAAGCAGAAGAAAGGGGTGAACTGGCACCAGAGGAACCCTGATGTACCCCTAAGTCTTTGAGCTGCCAGACTGGAGACGATTTTCCTGGCATAACTAATAAGATCAGCAGAGTATTTCTGCATCAGAAGAACTGAGTCATCCCTCGCCTCATGAAGGCCTAACCTGGCAAGACTACAAAATATTTTCATGTTTCCATTCAAAACCTAGCAACGAAATACCTGTTAGTGCACAAGGTTGTGCCACAGCTAATATACTCTTCTCCTGAAGCTGCTGGATGTATAGGTTGGAAGCATGAGGCTTGTGCCCATCAGCTTCAGTTTGTTCTGTGCCATAATCCTCCCGACCAACACAGGTGAAGACAGCTCAGAACTCTTTGCCCATAATATACAGATAGATTGAGTCAGGAAAAAACTTCTCCAGTCTTCTTTTGCCATGGGCAGGGTGTGCTGGGGCAGGTGTGTCAGGGAATCCTGTGATGACATTCAGTTGTTAGAAAAAAATAAATAATTTTGAAATACATTTCCCAGACAGCACTCTTCAGTACTATCCCCCTGCTTAATTCTTTGGCAGCACTCAAAGTAATAATTCATCCCCACACACACAGACAAATTTCACCTGCAGCTTCTCAAACCAGCAGGGTCAGCTCAGGCTCCTGCTCTGGCCACAGGGACCTCTGCAAACCTCAACAGGCACTGGGGTAGCTGTGACCACATACATGTCCTGGGCAGCCTTGTCCCACAGCAGGGGCAGAGATGCTCTATCTCACCTGCTGGGAGGTAACCTGCTGTGGGCTTCTACATCTCCTCCACCTATCACCACATCCAGGGGGACTTGTATATGAAGCTGGCAACAACATTCAGAATTAGTCTTCCAGTCCATGTTTATGCTGTAGTCCACCTGAACGCGTAACACAGACCAGGGAATATTGGTTATTCATGATTTGGACCCTTGTATGTGCTGGCTTTTGGGAAGGCTGCCTTTAAAAATCCACTGTTATGTGCTTTACTGCCAAATTCTTCCTGGTATTAGTGATGTTGTAACTCTTTGACTTGACCTTCCAGGGCAATGAACCTGCTTTTCAGGTATTTCTGATGAGTGGCTCTTTATTTCCAAGCACGGGTATCAGCAGGTTATAGATCCTTGCTTTGCTTTGCTTGTTCCCCTTCTGTTAGGGATGAATGGATTTAATGCAGTTTCTCTCTTGCTTTTCCTTTACAATGGGGACAGCTGCTGCCTCATGGTAAACAAGCCTTCAGATGGCTTGGAGAACAACTCTCTGTGCAGACAATGCTGTACAGTAATAAAAGATACATAGCAACATGCAGGACTCTCTTTCAGCCTCCAACCACTTCTCCCTGTTAACCAATTCAGAACATATTAAAACATTAAAGAAGAACATTAAGCTTCAGAGTAGATGGGAACTTTCATCTCCTGTTATTTCCTTTGGCTTCCAAAGCAGGCAAGCAAGAATGGAATAATAAAAAATAACAAGAACAAGGAAAAAAAAAAGAAAAAAGCCCCAAGTCATCAGGATTCTTTATGTGAAATTCTCAGGAGAAATAGGCAAAATAGTGCTTTGTCTTTTAGGTAGCTTGTAGCTGACACTGAGTGATGAGAGGGGCATTATACTTTACCTGGCAATCCAGGATGGTGTTGAATATAGCAGAAAGTTGCCAACAAATAAACAAAATGCTAACATATATATATATTTATATATGTTTGTTCTTCAAATCCCACAGCTTGAGTTCCATATGCCTTGAATGGCTGGAGGTTTTAAATGTGTTTTTTTAATGTAAATTCTTGTCTCTTAGGTATCAACAGATGCATCTAGTTAAATCCCCAAGCAAGCATGAATGATAAGCTTCATTTGTGGAACAAAGGACATGAGTCAACATGAAAAGTTCCTGGATCCTGAAGTTAACTAACTAAGGCACCATGCAGCCTCTACTATTGCTGTTCCTGGATGAAAAGTAGTTATGTCTTTTGATTCTGAGTTTCACTCACTTCTGCCTCTCTTCAAAGGGTGTATGTTTTCAGGGAATGTTCATCCAGAGAGTTGGAAGGTGTTAGCTGTTGTATCAAAGCCACCAGGGGAAGGTGCATGTCTTGCAGGTTAGCACATGGGATCCAGGCAGCTTACAAGAAATCTCTCCATTTATGTAAACAGTTCCCTTGAAAGATAAAGAGAAATTATCACTGATCTACACCCAGGACAGTGGGAGGTTTATGTTGCACAGTACAACCCCTGAGCTAATAAAAACAGAAAGCAAGCAAGTCTGTGTGCCATAGCCAGCTCAAAAGTGGAAACGTTGATCTCAGGTGCACATTAGCTGCCATTCAACCATGCTAAAGTGTGTGTTTGTGATGCACCACCTTAGCATATGGACCCAGGATTAGTGAATCTTCAAGCATAAAACCCTCTGTGGCAGAGAAACCAAAAATTACTGGGTGTGGAAATTAAATTCGAATGCTACTCCTGGACCTTTTCCAGGAATTCATCTTTTTCTTGGGAGCTGCTGAGGAAGTAACACAGAATCACAGAGTCATCGGGCTGAGCAGGAACCTCTGGAGATCGTCCAGCCCATCTACTCCAACCTGCTGCCCAGAGCAGGGTCAGCCAAAATAGGTTACTCACAGTTGTGTCCAGTTAGGTTTTAATGTTTTCAAAGATGGAAATCTTTGGCCAACCTGCTCCAGTGTCCAACCATCAACACAGGTTTGGTTTTTTGGGGTTTTTTTTGTTTTGTTTTTTTTATGGAGATGTTTAAGTGGAATTGCCTGTTTTTCAGTTTGTGCCCATTACTTAGTGTGCTGTCACTGTGAATCACTGAGAAGAACCTGGTTCAATCTTTACTCCTCCCATCAAGTATTTATACACATGGATAATAACCCCCCTAACCTTTCTTTTCTCCAGGCTAAACAACCCCAGCTCTCTCAGCCTCTCCTCACGTGTCACATGCCCCTGTCCTTTTATCATATTTATGACCTTTTGCTGGACATGCTTCAGAATGCCCGTGGTTCTTTTGTCCTGGTGAGTCTGGCACTGGCCACAGAACTCCAGATGAGTCTCTCCAGTGCTGAGCAGAGTGAAGGGATCACCTTTGCTGCAGATGTACTTGCAGGAGTCTTTCTTCCTGCTTTTCGTATCACTCACCAGATTCAACTCTAATAATGTGAGAGTAAAAGTAAAATACTCTCCAGCTGGAACTGCTCTATTGACCCCTGTGTAGTGAACAGAGAGGGAGAAAACCAGAGTCAGAGAACTGCATTGTCTTATGGCCTCAAGGAAGATCAGAGCTCCTTGCAAAACTACTCCACTGTAAACATAATATGAGAATAAAATACGCTCCAGAGAGTCTGTCATTTGAATAGACAAGGCAGGCAATTGCAGAAAGACAAATGAGGCACAGAGGGCCTACAAGAAAGCTGGTTAGGGACTTGTTTTACAAAAGCATGGAATGATAGGAGATGGGGGAATAGCAGAGGGTAGATTTAGGTTAGATATAAGGAAAACCTTTTTGACTATGAGGGTGGTGAGACCCTGGCACAGGTTTCCCAGGGAAGTTGTGGAAGCCCCATCCCTGGAAGTGTTGAAGGGCAGGCTGGACGGGGTTTGAATCAACCTGGTGTAGTGGGAGGTAGAGAGGGATGCTAGAAGTAGATGATCTTTTAGGTCCCTTCCAACCCAAACCATTCTGTGATTCTATGATTTGTTTCCCCAGAACTGTCTGCTGAGTTTGAGAGAAAGAGGGTAGGATGCAGCAGTCATGAATAATCAGACCTCTGCAAAGAAGTCTCTTCTTGACCATTAAATGGCATCACTTTTGCTTTTCCATTGTGCAGATTCATTGCCCTTCTTTGTCTTCCAGGCCCAGTAAGGAGTCCAGAACAGTGGGAAAAAGCTAAGTTGTAAAATTATTGTATTAGGTTTGCAAGGCAGTCACCTCTACAAAAAGTCTCAGCCCCATTTTTACCTCAGGCACACACCAACTTCTTGCAATGCAAGTGGCAGGAGACAGAAATGTGGACATTTATGCAAAACCAAACACTTCACCACGGAAGTTTCTGCTCAGAAGACCCTTATATTCACCCAAGAAATACTGTGGGACAAACTGAACTTAAAAGATACAATTGAGAAAGACAAATATTTGTTCCTGAGCCCCTTGGCCAGCCCACTCCCTTTTTAATTGCTATTTTAAGATTATAATAACAACTATTAAAGGGCTTTGTAAAAATCATCCAAGTGTATAATTTCTGTTTGTATTTCAAATGCCCATGTTAAAAGCACTCCAGATGCTCAATTTACATGTAAAGTTCAGGAGGCAGGCTAGAAATGCTTATTTCCATGTAAACCTCAGCTATTCCTAAAAAAATTGGGGAAAATGCTTTATTTTCCATCTAGCAGTTTGTGTATCATCATTAACCTCCTCGGTGAATCACTTCCCAAAGTTTTTGGGGAAAACTGGCTTGACAAGGAGTAGAGCATTTTTTGAATGTTCTGTGCTTGGTCTCCAAACTTAGAATCATAGAATGATTTGGGTTGGAAGGGGCTCTTAGAGGTCACCTAGTCCACCCACTCTGCCATGAGCAGGAACATCTTCAACTTGATCAGGTTGCTCAGGGGCCTGTCCAACCTCACCCTTAATGTTTCTAGGAATTGGGGATCTACAGCCTCTCTGGGACATCTGGGCCAGTGTTTCACCACCCTCATCATAGAATGTTTTTTCTGTCAAAAACTAGCACAGCAATGAACACTCCAAGAATCTGTTGAAAAAAACAAGCTTGCAGTTTTTGCAGGACTCAAAATAATAACTGTCAACAATTATTACTGTATTGATTTTTTGGCAGTATTTAGCCATAGAGATTTTAAGGTATCTAAGAGTAAATATGTTATGAAAAGAGAATGCAAAACCCTAATTCTCTTTCCATTTCTAATCACCTTCTCAGGAACAGCCTGAAGTTACATGATATTAACCCTTTCTGATTCAGTTTCATTGTCAGGCACTCGGCTTATTTCAATGACTGGGAAATCCCTGCAGGATTTCAGAAGTGATCCAGACTTTCACATGAACTATAACATTTTTTCAGGGTTTCTTAATTTTTGTCTGATTTTTCTTTTCCTCTTTTGTGACTAGTACACATTTACTCAAGGAACATTACTACTCCAGATAAAATATCTTCCATGTTGTAGAAGCCCCCTCCCTGGAAGTGTTGGAGGGCAGGTTGGATGGGGCTCTGAGCAACCTGATCTAGTAGGAGGTGTCCCTGCCCATGCAGGGGGGTTGGAACTAGATGATCTTTAAGGTCCCTTCCAACTCAAACCATTGTATGATTCTATGATTATGTGCCCACTGATGATCTAATGGGCAGAATTCAGTGTGATGAAGGACACTTTAGGGAGTAGG